>NW_008794665.1:12991013-13027233 GCF_000699145.1 Aptenodytes forsteri
AAGAAAAAGCATTTTTCTATATGTGCTACAGAACAGGTAAAAGAAAAAGCATTTTTCTATATGTGTTACAGAAAATTACAGCTACTGCTATTAAAAAAAAAAAAAAAAAAGCCTTAATCATATGCTAGCTGTGACTTCTACCAGTGAAGACCATCCTGGGTTTGAAGTTTCATTATCATTTAAAACCACCACCAAGGAAACTTCAAAATGCAAAAAAAAGACTTGCACTTTGCGCCTTTGTCTTGTGCTTTATTACTCTTTTCAATACAGACCATTGGATTGACAGTGACCTAAAGCTTTTTCAGTAAACCACAAAGTTTTGCTGCCAATTTGTTGTGACTGTTCAACCACATTTGGTAGGAGGACAGATCTATTAGTAAATTTGAAACTGTCATCTGAACAGGTATAAAACATGACGTGTTGCAGATAACAGGGGAAACAATACAATGATAAATAGAACAGGTGTAAAAGGTAAAAGAATGGTATATCAAATGTGAAAATATGCCTCAGTAAAGAGAAAGCTTTTCAAAACAGGCATTGATTACCACAAAATGACTACAAATGACAAATTAAGATGAACTGATGTTCTTGCAAGAAGCAGAAGATATGACACAAAGATGTGATAGACAGGAAACATAATGAAAGCAAGACAGCAGCACAATGCAGAAGAAAATTAAAATGCATCAGAGATATCTGGTGATTACAGCTTTTTGACCCCCTTAACAAGTATACATGTATTTAGCTTTCTGAATGGTTTCAGTGATGCTTTTCACGTGTTCAGGGAGCACATACAAAAATAGCAGAAAATAAAAGGAGATTGAAATGCTTGCCCTAAAAGAAATCTAGAGGTGCTGATGAGACTTTACACCCAGAAACTTTTTTTCTTAGTCAATTCTCTGGGAATAATGAATTAATCAAAACAGCACACTGGACATTTGAAATCTGGCGTGTTGAGCACATCAAATGTCTTTAATCTTCAACTAAAGTTTTGGACACGGGAATGAATGTGTCAGTAAAGTTCTTAAAACTTGTGTTTAATCACCTGAACAAAAGTCATTCTTCTAGAAGGTTAAAAGTTCAAACAGAGGATGATGCTGGAAATCATTCAGGGCTTAAAACTAAGCAGAAAAAGACACATGTGGTATGTGTTACAGAAATCTCATTGCACTTAGTGTTTTCTGAATGGCTGAGAGGCTTACATGTTGGAGGGAGCAAGAGCAAATGTTATGGGAGAGGAAGTTTACAAAAGGCTGGTTCAAAAGTTCTTAGTATAGCAAAATCCTAAGCCCGACTGCTATTTCCTAATCTTATTTGGGATATAGGCTCCACACTTCTGAAAATCCTGGTGTAGTCTCATGCTCAGCTTTAGATCAGTGAGTTTAGTCTCACTGTAAGGAAGTAACTTTTGTATGCTTTTGTGGAGGAGGCTGTGATCTTGTACTCGGAAATTCCATTTTATTTTATCTAACACAGACCTGTTCCTTCTTCTACGAGGAGATTCCAGAGGCACTTGCAGCCTGAAGCAGACCTACATACTAACAGAGCTGGGTTTCCCTGTAAACATACTAACTGAATATATCTAAATAAATGTTTTGTTTGATTATAAATTTTATCTTCCATAATAAGGAGGATTACCTGTATATGGATTTCACCTAAAATGGGCAGAAAATTGTGTGGAAGAGTACCTTATTAGCTATATATTGCTAATAGCAGGAGTGCATAGTGATCTTTGCTTTCTTCAGTGGCTGGGTTGGTCAACTCAGAAACTTGGATGCTAAGTCATTCAAGGCAGAAGATGGCTTTTAACATCTGCATAGTGTATACTTAGCATAATGTGTCTGCTTTGTCTCATCTTCTGTTACACTTTCAGGGCTTTTTTAAAATATATTGAAAATAAGAGATTTAAAATTAAAAGGGGGAAAACGAACAGTCTCAACACAGGATTTATGCTGTAAATAACTTGTCATTGAAATTAACGTCTCTGAGCTCCTGCTTTCTCTAAAGATGACGAAGCTATCTTTGATTTTCTTATCATTTATTTTAGTTTCTGTATCAGAGTCCTTCCTGGCTTTCCCTTTTTTATCAAAAATAAGCACAAAGTCCTGTGGGCAAAGTCATCCTTTGCCAATAAAACTCTGCAGTGGCCTCAAATGGAAGAACCCACAAACCTATTCCTGCTTTTTAAGGGAACCCTTTATATACCCCTATTAACTTGCATGAAAACCCAGAATTTGGCCATCCTGAAAATTGGCTTGACAGATAGCTGGACCTGGTCATGCATCCTTTCCTAGAGTGTCACAGTTCTTTTCCCTTATGCAGGGACAGTGGGTGATTTAGAGCTTCTCAACCAGGCTTCTGTGGCTCACTATGGTATCTCCATAGCTCCAGGCATGCTGGAGAATTGCAGGGGTTGTTACCAGAGTGCTTCTTCTAGCTTAAGAAATCAAACAGCTGTGAAGTCCTGGAATGACTGGCGAGCAATGTGATTTTCAAAATCCTGCAGCTTTCTACTACAGGTTCAAAGCAATTGGCAAAGACAGATGACAATTAAAGAGATGTTACTGGGTAGAGAGACAACAAATCACAAAAGACACATGTTGACACAGCCTATGTTGATACTGCAAGTAAGTCCTACAGGAAGACAGACATGTAGCCAGTGTCAACCATCAACAGATGTTTTTCCTTAAGTACAGTGATGGAACATCATTGCAAGCAGTCATGCTAACCTGCAAGAAAACATGTATCTTTACAGTTGTCTCCCAGAAAAGGTAGCTAAACTGCATAAACTGCAAGGAAGCATTCTCTTTAAAAATACTAACAGTAAGAGATATACAGAGGATAACATCTTTCCTGTACTAGGCACAGGAGCGAGGATAGGCACTAGAATAAAATATCTCATAACAGCCCCTTGGTAAATCAGATTCTGATATCTGTAAGGGAGAAAGTAGTTTGTTGCAGGAATCATGAGATCTTAAAGGTTTGATATCACTAACATAAGAGCGTATTTCTTTTTTCAGCAAGGACTATTTAGTCTGGCTCCTCCATGACATGGTTAATACTTGATTAATATTCCACTTTTAAATGTCAGCAAAGAAAACCAGCAGAGTTTTACTCCTTAATTAGCTTCTTGCTTTCCATTTGTAAAGATTATATGTCATCTAATGTGCTGGATTTTGTCTCACCAGAGAAATTGAACACTTATAAGCAGAATATACTTTCAAGCTGTTCGTAGCTGGAATAATTTATTCTAAGGGAACTTCCACTGTAACAGAGCCAAAACTTCATTAAAAAAGAAGCACAGCATTTTTCTGGTTTAAAGCCATAAGAAAAAATTATATTTATTACAAAGAAATTGTGTGAAATATGGGACCTCATATATAAGCTTTAATATAGGAAGCACATTAATAACATAAAGGTGTGGAAGACTGGGAAGAGAAGAGCTATTCCAAAGTGTTACTGTGAAGGAGTGCCACAAGAGCTGACAGAAGGCTTTTCTTCAAGAATAAAAATGAAGATAAATGAAGTGACAAACTACAGAGTTTAGTATATGGAAGTATAATAGGAATATCATAATCTAATTTAAACTTGTCCCTCATCCCACATGTGTAAACTCTAATGGACCGTTAGAAACTCATGACCCTTTATTGTCTCACTAACAGTACAAACATATCTGCTTCTGAATTTGACTCAGCAAGGCTACACGGAAGGGGATCTACGCTGGTGTAATTTGCATGCTGAGAAGATGTAGAAGGAATCATTAGAAAACATGCAAGTAATAAAGAGTATATAAAAGTATGATACCTTATATTGTTATTTGGGCGTTGGTTAGACCGTATTGTGTAGCTACAAAGGTCGTCAAAGATGCTGAAGTCTCTGAGCAAGCTTTAGACTAACCAGTGAGCTTACTGTGAGCAGACCAATTTTCAGGTGCGAACCAGAAAAAAGCCAAGTCAGAATCAAGTGTTTCATGGAGAAATTAATTGCAGCACTCAGATACACTCATTTAAAGAGAACTTGGGCACGGCTGAATGAACATTTTTTGCAGCAATGACTGTAGTGGGAACAAAGTCTTGGGATCCTATTCTTGGATTTCAATAGTCTTAAGTGTGCCACTGAACAAAACCAATGGCTCTCTGTTTTGTTCTGTGTCTACCAGTGCCATCCTGTGATCCAGATATGTGATCATAGAATCATAGAATAGTTTGTGTTGGAAGGGACCTTTAAAGGTCATCTAGTCCAACCCTTCTGCAATGAGCAGGTCTAATGATGTGGCACCAACCTCAGAACGGAGATCTTGTTTGGCAGAAGACACTTGCCAGAGAAGAGAGATTGCAGGAGAACTCCTCCCAGGAGAATTTAAAATCTGTTTAAAAGAACTGTCAGAAATCATAGAGATGAACTGAGCTGTACCAAGCCTGCTAAGGAGTACAGAAATCGTGAAGAACCATTTCACATCCATACAGGATCAAATATCTGTATTGGTATTAAATCATCACATGGAACGGCATGAATAAACTGGCTCTCTGATGAGCAAAGCTAAAGCTTAGAGCAAAAGAGTTTCATTAGGACATGGGAACTCATGATGAAAATTACAGTTCAAGAGGCAAAGTGCATCTGATCATAAAGCAAAATAGCAGTCATGAAGCAGGTAAACAAAAAAAGTTTGCACAACCTATGTTGAATGTGATTAACTAAAATAATTATTTGCAGATGATAGATCAGAAAGCAAATTAGTTCTTTGTACCAAATCACTTGAGATGGCAGTGTGAAACATTCTGGAAACTGCTGGAAAATATTGAAGTGAGAAAAATAAATGGAGTCAGACAATGTATGCCTTATCTCAGGGCTACAATATGAGTGGAATAAGCTTTTTTCCTCAAAATCACTTACACATTGTGCTTCTGAAACCTACTTAGTTGCAGTGGTGCTCATTTTTAGCAAGCATCTGTAACTCTTAGCACTCTTCCCAACAGAGGTCTTGGCAATCTTGGTGGTAACCGGACCAGCCATGAACTTTCTTTTCCCTCCTTTATTTCTAAATCTGTTTATGGCTGAGAATATTGCTAGGATTTTTACTTGGCTTTACTCTGTGAAAGTACTTTTACTTTTGTGAAATCTGTAGTCATGCCTTAATCCTTTCTTGTCTTAATGCATCTCTATAATTCTCTCTGGCCTTTTTAAACTCCAAGGTTGAAAATCTGGCCCTTGGAAATCAATTGGAGTTTTGACATTGACCTCAATGGAGCTGGGGCTCTAGCCTTTTTTTCCTATAAATTATGTTGTCCTGCATGATCTGGACCTCATGTAGCACTCAATATGAGAGAGGTGTTGGGTTTCTCAAATGTCATCTATGGGTTTTGTGTGAAAATGATGGGCAGTCCTTACGCAACGAGGCTTCTGAAGCAGTATCCTATAGCAAAAGGAGAATTAGAGATAATATTGGTCCATTGCTTGACGAGGTCGGTCATCTCACAAATAAAGACATAGAAAAATCTGAGAAGTTTAATGCCTTCTTTGCCTCTGTCTTCAACATTGATGATGGGCCCTGGGACCCCTGGAGCCCTGTGTTGAAAGACCGTGACTGGAGGGATGATAAACTCCGAGACAACCCTGAACTTCTTTGAGACTTGCTGCTCCAGCCGGATGTGCATAAATCTATGCGGCCCAGTTGGATTCATCCCAGGGTACTGAAAGAGCTGGCCAATGTCATCGCGGGACCTCTCTCCATTATTTTTCAACAGTCTTGGTAGTCTGGACAGGTCCCAGTTGACTGGAAGCTGGCAAAAGTTGTCCCAGTTTTCAAGAAGGGTAAGAAGGAAGACCATGGTAATTACAGGCCTGTCAGTCTCACTTCAGTGCCTGGTAAAATTATGGAGAAGGTTATTCTGGGAGTTATTGAAAAACACTTGAGAGACAACACAGTCATTGGTCATAGCCAGCGTGGGTTCACAAGGGGAAAGTCCTGCTTAACCAGCTTAATTTCCTTTTATGACAAGGTCACCCATCTAGCTGACCAAGGGAAGCCAGTAGAGTTGGTGGGTTTGGATTTTAGCAAAGCTTTTGATACTGTCTCTCACAGTATCCTTCTGGATAAACTCTTCAGCACACAGCTAGACAAGTCCATAATACATTGAACAATTGGCTGACGGGTCGGGCTCAGAGGGTTAGAGTAGATAAAAAATCCCCAGGGCTCAATTTTAGGGCCAGTGCTCTTTAATGTTTTTATAAATGATCTGGATACAGGAATCAAATGCACATTAAGTAAGTTTGCCGATGATACTAAACTAGGAGGAGCTGTGGACTCCTTCAAAGGTAGAGAGGCCTTACAGAGATATCTGGATAGGCTAGTGAGCTGGGCAACCACCAAACTGTATGAAATTTAACAAGAGCAAGTGCCGGATTCTCCACCTGGGATGGAGTAATCCTGGTTATATGTACAAATTGGGGGACGAGCAGCTGGAGAGCCGCCCCGCGGAAAGAGATCTGGGGGTTTGGGTTGATGGCAAGTTGAATATGAGTCAACAGTGTGCCCTGGTAGCCAAAAGGGCCAACTGTGTCCTGGGGTTCATCAAGCACAGCATAGCTAGCCGGTGGAGGGAAGTGATTGTCCCACTCTACACCGCACTGGTGCAGCCCCACCTCGAGTACTGTGTGCAGTTTTGGGCGCCTCAATTTGAGAAGGGCATCAAACTATTAGAGTGTGTCCAGAGGAGGGCAACCAAGATGGTGAAAGGCCTCGAGGGCAAGACTTACGAGGAGCGGCTGAGGTCACTTGGTTTGTTCAGCTTGGAGAAGAGGAGGCTGAGGGGTGACCTCATCGCAGTCTACAACTTCCTAGTGTATAGTGGGGGGAGGAGGAGTGAAGAAACAAGGGATGACAGGACTTCCATTAAATATACCAGTTAAAAGAAAAAAAAATTAGCCTCATAATGAATGAAAAGGTTTACCTTCACTTAGAGCCCTCCACCAATGAACTTGTTATCAAATGAATAAATCTGAAAAATTGTTTCACTGTTATTTCTTTTTTTTTAAACTTAATATAATCCATCTGTTCAAGGTAGCAATATCAGGACACCCCCTGCCCCTGATTAGATAGAATTTCAGATGTTTAATATGTGAACTGTGTCTTTTATCAGCTCGCTATTTATAAAACCGTAAGATTTGTCAATTCAATAGCCAAGACTGAGCACCAGTGAAAAAAGTACTTCTAGCAAATTTAGACTGTAAGAAAATACATACCTATTTCAACTCTGCAAGACAATTAAACCAGTATGAAATAATTCAGTTCCTTTGTATAAATTGTATATATATTTTCTCTCTTGTTTTGGGGAAAATCTCTGCTTTAAAGTTGAGTTTTGGTACATGGAGTACATTATGTATTTCTGATTGAGTATAGTTATATAGACTGTAATTTTCAAAGGTATAAATCCCATACTAGAGACAATGAAGTATTCAGTCAAAGAAAATTGCAGCAACCTATAGCTTTGGTGAGCCTTAACAGTGAATAAGTGAACAGTAAGTTCCCTACTTGCACCAGTTTAAACGTCAGAATAAAAAATTTAAGCTTAATAACGTGTTCATGCAAGAGTAAGACAATACCTAGCTTTCTTTAGCAAGCATTGATTTTATTTATAAATTAATAGAGAAAGTAGAAAAGTCCTGATGATGATCTAACTCCTAAACTGAGGTGTAAGGAGGAATGTAAAACGTTACCTTATGCTATGTGTAACTTTGCTACTACCTCTGACAGAGATTTCTAAACGAAGATTTTTTAAATACTCCCCCGAATCCCAAAACTCTTAAGAAATCAATATATTTTAATTTGTTTATCTTTTTATGTCTGGAGGATACTTCTGAGATCACTTTACTGTGAGAACTTAGTAGGAGTAAGAAACAGCAAGTGTAAGACGGTTATAAATAATATATCAAAACACAGAGGTGCCTCCAGTGTGTCACTTGCAATTTATCTTGACTCACTGCCATGTTCATGTGGAGACAGATCTTGGAGCTATGTAAACATGGGTCACAGCCTACTTACAAAAAAATGCAATTTTTTTTTTCCCACATGGATACAAATAACATGGTTAAAAAATTTATTTTTATTTCATTGTTATCCTTATTATCTAAAAGGTATGAGTATTTTTGCAATGGCCTGTTGTAGTGAGCTGAAACCATTTTCAGAAGATGAACGCATTAAATCCACACTGTCTCTTGATCCCGTCCTGTGCTGTATGCAAGGCAAGTTTTGCCAGCCCAGTTGGCCCACAATCTAGGGACTGTTAGATTTGTTAATTACTGTTAACGATCGGTACAGTTTTGTTTCTCCATGCTTCACATACCTATTGATTGGCAGCACAGTGAAAGTGCATTCAAGGACTGAAATACAGCCAGAATAAATAACGGTATGATGCAGTTTCTTGTTAGCGTACAGCTGAGAAAGGTCCTGTTTTCAGGATATAACAACCTCCAAGAAGTCTCTGGAGAATTTTCCTCCAGTGCTTTTACTGTATAAGATTATAACTGGGCTCAAATGATAAACATGTTACAAGAAGGGTTTTCCTCTTTGCTACTTGAATACCCAGCATAGCACGTGCTCACTAACATGCATAAATATAACACTAGGATCTAGTCCAAAACCTAATGAAGTTGATGAGAACATTTCATTTGACTTCAAAGAAGTTGTTTTTGGGTGTTTTTCTCTGTGGAAGGAGATTTTTGTTCTTTCCTTGTCTTACGATCTCGTCTCAGTTTGACCCTGTGTACAGTCTGTTGCATTCTTTATTTACCTTTCATCTTAAGAGTGCTTTTCCTCCTTCTAGGTTGAGGGGATTTAATTAAAAAACCACGATCGAATAAGATCTTTGAAAACCTGCTGTTTTGGTTGAGGGGTTTAATTAAAAAACCACGATCGAATAAGATCTTTGAAAACCTGCTGTTTTTTCCAAGGAATTCTTTGAGATTGAGAAGCTGAAATAATAAAATATGCTTTCTGTTAGCCTGAAAGAGAGATCACATTCTAAAAATATTCCTTTGGTCTCCTAATGCAAACATATGAGTCAGTTATTCCCATAGGTGTTTATCTTAAAATAATAGCACTGGGAATATTGAAATGATAACCCATCTGACATGACGATCTTTCAGTCATTCTTATCCCTCTATGAATTCCTGCTGTTTCTGAATTTTTTGTATTTATCAAAAAACTACCTTCACACATCTATCCACAGCCTGGTGTTAGGAATTACGAGTAATGCACACATGAGCTTCTGCTGAACCTTTATAATGAGATTGGCCCCTCCAGCTCAGAGGTTAGCTGGCTGGCCTCAGTGTGTTTGGCTAGGAAAGGTTTTTTTCCCCTGGTCCAGTCTCCCAGAGATTGAGGGGAAGCAGCACCTGAGCCCTCACTTTTACTACCCAGAAGGCTTCCCTTCACACACTCCATCCTTTCCTTTATCCCCAGCAGTAACCTCTTTGTGCTATATGAAATCAATATATTTGTATTTAGTGCTTAGAATAAAACACTCGAGCAATGTCTTTTAAAGCAGGACACAGATGCATGTGCATTTAGTCTCATCTAATTATATGCTTTAACAACAAATTATTTTGATAGGCAGAACAGATTCAGTTTGCATTTCCCAGAAGCTCTTGGGTATTGAAAGCTTCTCGATTTGTTTTTCTCTCCTTTCCCGTACAAGTCAGTAGGATTGCTCTACTAGGGAGCAAGCTAGGGTGATGGCATTCCTTAAATGTGAGCATTTTTACAGTTGTTGGAAAAGGCTTCCACACTCCATCTTTGGCTGCTAGGCTTCCTCTGCTATCCAAACAATCCCGCTGGGTTAAATACTGCACTGTTTATGTGGGTAGCAAATCCCTACACTGTACTGATACTAAGTGCTAAGAGATCAGCTTGTGGGTCCTTTCCACCAAAAATTTCCCAAGTGGAAACTGATTTCTAACTTATAAAGGAAATGATGTAATTTGCACCAGTTCAAATATATAATTCATCTGTCACACTGTTTACGCTGAAGTATCTTGTATCAGAATACAGCCTGTCTTATTCATGGTAAGACATATTGTGACAGTACATAGACACTGAGATTTGGGTCCCTGTGCAATCTGTAATGTGCCCTGGGATAGAAAATTTGATTATACTTTATATGCAATAATAAAATATTACACAATTTAATAATAGCTTTAATGTGAACATAATTTTTAGTAGAATTTATATATGTGGCTGGAGAGTGGAAAAAATTTTTGAAGGCGTCTATTCAACAAATAGCCAAACACAAAGCTGGACAGTAAAGCAGGCATTCTAGCTTGGGACGTGTAAAAATAAAAAGTATTAATTTCACTGAGCCTTAAGCATCCAGTGTAATTTTCCTTCAAATTATTTGTAATATTTTGAAGGTTCAGCCACAAATAAACCAGGTATTTATACAGTAATAGATGAATGGGAAATCTTCCTGTTCTCTGAATAGGGAAATCTAACCCCCCTTTAAAAAATATCTGGATGGTCTCAGTGTCTGTGAGAAGAGGCAGGACCCATAGAAATGTTTGGTGAAGAAAGGGCTACATGTTTTTAGGACTGCTGTAAGAGGTGTTCTTCCCCCTGCTCCATTACAGAGCTGTACCCCGTAGTAGTCTCTCCTGTGTTTCAGGTCTGTACAATCAGTGGTTTTGCCTTAAGCAAAATTCTGTTGTCTGTGCACTTAAATTAACTCCTGATAAGATTCTTTGCTGTTTAAGATCAAAATAGCCCAATTTACATGGGCTCTGTCTTGATGAGAACAGGAAGGAAAAGACTTTTTACAAACGTATTTTGAATTCAGGGATTTATTTGTTTTCAACCACACACACAACTTTTGGTGGAAGCATTGGCTTGGATGAATATTTTAGGCAGCAACATCAGAAGGTACCAGTGTTACAGGAATGTATACCTGTGTATTCACATGGGGTTTGCTCTCTACATGAGCCAGAAGACATCTAACTAGGGTACCAAGATGCTGTAAGTGGCATAATAACCAAAGAAAGTGGAAGGCAAATGCATCCTCTGTGGATAAGAAAAAGAATGACATGTTTCTTTAGGCCATTTTAAGTGTATATTTGTAGTTGACTGAGTGCAGCAGTAGACACTTTGATCAGATGAACAATGTCATCATCACTCCTTTGTCTCCATTTTGAATATCAGGGTACACTTGCAATTATAGATCTGGAATGTTTGTCCACATTTGAAGGAAAAGCTGACTAAAAAAATTTCATGTGGTCTCTCTGTGCTTCTGTATCTGTAAAACATGAAAAAACACAATTATTTTTCTAAACCCTTTTCTAAAGTGCTGAGTGTCACAACAGTA
The DNA here is from genome assembly GCF_000699145.1 of Aptenodytes forsteri. Taxonomy (NCBI): domain Eukaryota; kingdom Metazoa; phylum Chordata; class Aves; order Sphenisciformes; family Spheniscidae; genus Aptenodytes; species Aptenodytes forsteri. Next base: position 13,002,362 of record NW_008794665.1, read on the forward strand.
TTTATCTTACAATCCTGCCTCAGCAAATTCTGCTAGAAGTCCTGACAGTTTGAGAAGGTTGGTTATTTGCAGACCCAATCACTCGAAGATTACACCCTGTGTCTACAATGTGAGTGAACCTCAGAAGATACCATGGATCTCAAAGATTTGGGTAAGTGCTGGGAATATCTAAACCACAAAGCCTTTGTTACCTATTTGCAAGCTGCAACTTCAGCTTAAGAGCTGACCTTTTGACCTCCTGCTCTCTGAATGTTCTCTCTCCTGCCACCTTCCAGCACTTCTTAATCTTGGGGTCTTAAGCACTTAGCTCTCTTAAGCACCTTCTCACCTGTATTTGTACAAAAGAAATCTGTATACTATGTCTTCTTCCACGGCTCCAGGGCTGAGCCTTCTTTGTGCAGTCTCTTCATTTGGGCTTGGCATTTTTTCTAAGGTATGGGAAGAGCTGTGAGGCAGCTCAGGAAATGCATATCGCAGGGACCAAGTTGCAAACTCCAGTCATTGAACTAGGAGAGCAGCTGATAGTAGGGCATGTGGTTGGTAAGACTGCAGGAAGGCTGAGATGAGGGTCATTTTACGAAGGTATTTTATCACTTCAAAGTGCTGCACAGAGGAACTGAGAGAAAGGAGAGGAAAATAATAAAAGGAAAATGGGGTCCAATGGTCTGGGAGTTTTTTGTTTATTTTGCTTTTATTGCTTACTCTTACACTGGATTTTATTTCAAGAGAAAGGTTGTTCAAATATAGCTCCTTTCCACTTACAGTGTTTTTGCCAGCTGCTGAAAGTTTGTTCATTGCCATTCACTGTGTTTTGGTCAGTCTGAGTGACAGCAGTGTGCTTCCCAGGAGAGAGGTACTGCAAAGAAAAAGGAGCACAGATTGAGCACAGTCCCCTTCCTTTCAGCCATTCATATGTATCAGGAAATGGGCAGCCTCTGACCTCTGGAAAGAGCTGCCCTTTCTATCAAGGGAACAAAGAAGCGAGCACTCTCTTCCTTATCCCATAAGATGAATAAAAAATTGGGGAGATGAAATCACTCTGCATTTTGTACCTGTCTAGAGCTTATAGAAAACCAATGAGAAATATTGTATTTGATTTCACTAGGCAAGATCCTCTTCAGGTGTAAACTGACATAGGTCATTGAAGTTAAACTGATGTGCCTTAGTAAAGAATCTGGTGTGGAGTGATAATGCACTAGAAACAATTTAGAGTAGCATCTCTCCCTTCCAGTTGATGACTAGCAGGGGAAACACATGCATTGACTCAGCAGAACAGGTTTTCAAACTCAAGAATTTATGCTCCACTCTAACTTTTTTTTCAAAATCCGTGGATCTCAAACAGTACCACAGAAATAATTTGAAGAATTGGAATATTTAATTAGATTATCCCTGCACTTTAAATACATGGTCAGTCTTGTTGCCTAATGGCATTGATGAAGCTTCAAAGATGGAAGACAAGGTAACAGTAACTGGTGAACAGGGAGCCAGGATTACTCTTTTACTAGTAAGAAACATAAAAAAAAAAGCCTGAAATGTACAGTACAACACAAACTACATAATGAGCAGAAGGCTGTAAAAGCAAAAAGAAAAGGGAGCTCACTTTTAAAGAGCTTATTTAAGAGCTTATTTCACTTTTGTTTAGAATGTATTTGAATACAAGAAAGATTTACATTTGTTGTAACAGAGAACAGGAAGCATTTCCAAGATGCTTAGCCATAAAAGATCTTCACAGGGAGTATGTAAAATATCGACACAGGTGAGTGCTAGTGTGGCTTTGGGCATGACAACAAAAGCAGGCCATGAAAATTGAATCTCTTAGAGATCTTGGAAAAAATAACTTCACTGTGCTCAACAGATGAAAGGATTACTTTCCAGCTCATAAGTAAGAATATGAAGGTTCAGCTACAGTTTTGATAAAGTATCAAATCTACAAGAAAACAAAACCCTGGATATCTCCAAAGTACCCATCCATCGTGGCCCATTAGATGATGGTGCTTTTCACCTACAAATTGGCGAGCTTTTCCATTCTCACTATGTTCATATAAAGAACAAGGAATTCCTTCTGGAGCAATACCTTGAAGCTGAGGACAGACATCTGAATATATGGAAGCCCTAAACCATCTGATTTTTCACATTAAATCTCCGAAATCTTAAATGTTCTAAATCAAGCTGCTTTGAATGGAGAACTTAATGATGGATTTAGGGACTTTTAGACACATACCTGAAAGCTTGACCAATTATTTAGGAATGAAGTTGGCTGGAAAATCATATGCGATTCTCAAGGCCCTGTGGGACCCTGCTCTACTTAAATTCATAGCCCTGAACCTTTTCTTAGTGGTCAGAACAAGCACCCGCAGGAAAAAATATAGAAGATCCTCACAGATTATTAGCACAAAGAAGGCACTGAATTATAGCACTTTAAGGTAGAGGCATCTGTGAACAGTCTCTCACAGCCAGTGAATCGTAGTGAAGTATTTCATTTCTAGTTGGATCATCACAAACCAAAATATTTCAGAGTGTTTTTTATAGGCCAGTGCCAGTTCATACTGGTTGATGCAGATCCTAATTACTGGATGGCATCATGGACATGAGGTGAGGTACTCCCATCTCTCAAACTCTCTTATAGCATGAGTCTTTTCGTTTACTGTCTGATGTGTTTGATACTTGGCAAGGTTAGGAACCCTTTCCACTTCATAATCACATGGCAATGGCACGGATGTCTTTTTCCTTGTGGAAGAGGAGGAAGCAGAGGCTGATTTTCCACATGTGCCTTTCCATGAGTGGATAGCAAGCACAAGTGAATAGCTTTTTCAGTCCTTCCTCTTTTCCTTCTATGTATATTTTTTAGAGCCTGTGAAAATGAATAGAACTGAACTCAAAACATAGCTAGCTCTTCCTTTTCCCATAGCAATGCTTGCTACCACAATGTTTTAAGTGATAGGGTCTCTTTCATAAAAACAAAAGGATCTTTCCTCAATCCATTCATATCTTCAATATGTTTTCCGAGTATTTTCATCCAAACGGGGTTGTAGGAAAGAAACTCTGTTGAGTTTTTAACATTGCCTCCTCCTACTGATGTTTCATGAACGTGGGAAAGAATTCTTTGTCTCCTTGCTTTTGAAAAAGCTGGACTCAGTCTCTTTTCAAAAATCACAACCCTCAAATTAACTGTCTAAAGATTTGAAAGAAAAGTGGGTTCTAATAATACCCTGAGAGCTCAGTATCTAATCACTGGAACAGTGGGGAAGGTGAAGCATCCATTAATGAAAGCTTCTATTTTGCATTACTTTGATCAAAACAAACCATTTAAACTGACAGCTGATGTTTCACAAAGTGGACTGGGGGCTGCTTTGTTACAGCATAAAATGTGAGTTGCTTATACTTGGAGATCAGTGAAAACTCTCTGCTTGTATGGACACAGAGCAGCTCAGCACAGGATGTGGGAGACTGGAGTTTTACCAGTGTACTTACAGCAAAGTGGCCTGGTTTTCACTATAGGGGGGCCTTCACATCCATTGTGAAAATAGCCTCAGACAGTGCCATTTACAGGGATGTAAAGATACTTTTTGAGAAGGTGAAAGGCTGATGTGTTAGAACTGAGAGGCATACCTGTCTTGTCCCCCTCTAAAAGAAAGTGGGATTTATTGTGACATAGAAGCAAACGGTAAGCTCCTTTCCTCCCTCTATTTCTCTTCTTGGTTATCAAATAGCAGATGTGATAACACAGGGATTCAAGATCCAGTCCATATCATAGCTGTATCCAGGCAGGCAGCTGACCCATGGGATTTTGAGAGGTGTCTTGTTCTGTATATATAAATATACCTCACTTGGATATGCGTTGCTTCCTTTTTTATTATTATGCTCTTTTTAAATTATTATTATTATATTATGCTCTTCCTTTTGTAACAGAGTGCAGAGCTTCATCCTACAAGCTGCTGAGCACTTCTCTGAGTTTGCTCTGCTGAGCAATGCTCTGGCAGCTTCCAGTTTGGCTATGTGACTGTGGCGTCTGAGGACTAAGTATCCTGGAAAAATGAGTCCTATTTATAATGACATTGCCTTTTTCACTTCTTTCTTGAGAATGCTGTGCCTATCTACCTACTCATGTTAATTAAGGAATACAGAAACAGCAATGAAAGGAAAAAAAAAAAACAAACCAAACAAACTCTACAAAAGTGGAACTTGACAACATCCAAACTGGATCATTTCTCAAAGCAACTCTGTGGCAGCAACAGTTTAATGTTAACTGTGAGATTGCCCTATAAAGCCACTGTAGAGTGCACCAGGCAAATGCCAGGCTGCTAGAATGTACCTGATTCATTTATGAGATTGCAATAGTTCTGTCAAGTGCCCAGTAAAGTTTTCTGCTTGCACTGACTGTTGACAGAGTTGTGTTGCTGAGCAGCATTAGCTAACTGCTAAATAATTCATGGGCTGTGGTGTGTTTACAAAATGCCTTCTGATAAATTTCCATTTTTATAGACAATCCAAGGAGTTAATACACCCATCTTGCTTTGTATCAGTAGCAGTAAGCTTCTAGCTGATGTCATGCCTCCCTGAGCAGCCTTGGGTACAGGGGGCATGAACACACAGTACTGGGCTGTCTCCCAGTAGTCTTCTATATCATACAGGCAATAAACTGGCTAGCAGGCTGATTGTTGACTAAAAATTATTCAGTAATGATAATTCTTTTTTCACACACATTTGTTGAATTTTTCCTTTGCATTCCTCTCCACTATTAAAGAAAAGAAAAACCACTATGCTTGTGCACTGATGCTTTGGCTAGACAGTATTTCTGTGTATCCTTTTTGGTCTTATATCTGCAAAGGTGAATACTACTGCTATAGAGTCCACTACAATTTGCTGATAGCAATGAGAAGGAGCTGCATACACTCATGGAGTTTGTGGGCATTATAGGATCCATCAACTGCTGGATGCTACTAGCAGGGACTTCATGCAGCAGTAGCTGGCGTCTGGGCTAATGGAAGCCTTTGCTATGGCAGATCTGCTCCTAGATGCTCCGAACCCATCTCTAGCTTGTTCTCTTGCCAACCTCTCTGAGGCTGGCCAGCAGATAAAATGCAATTGGTTGGGGATTTCCTCTGCCTAATGAATGCTGAAGTAAATTCTACAAACTCAGTCTGATTTGACTTATAACAGAGAATCATTATGTGATTTTTAATAGGAGTTCCTGAGCACAGATTTTGTCCAGGAGTCCGGACTAAAAAAGGTTTATTTTTCTATACTATGCACTCTTCTGATTGCATGTAAGTGCTTCATTTGGCTGTATGGGATTTCTAGCAAATTTATTTCCAAACTCTAAATGACAAGTGCAAAAAACTTATGGGTTACTTTTTCCAAGGTATTTGCAATCTGGATTGCAGTCTCCACAATCTCAGATAAAGCACATTAAATAGAGATATGCGTGCATAAGGGGAGCAGTTGCCTCTTTGCATATTCAGAGCAAGTACTTACTATTCTAGAGTCATAAAAGAAACAAGGTTACTTTTCACATATAAATCACAGAAACTCTCTTATCTACATAGCGTTTTAAACACCTCTCAGGTATGCACTTTGGCTGAAATTTGCAAAGGCACAAAATGCCCACTGAAAGGTATTAGGAATTTGACACTCACGTACTTCCAAACACTTTTAAAAATCCATCCCTTTTTTCTTGCCACACTTTAGTCCCAAGTACCCACTGGTTTAGATAAATGGTCATTCTGAAAAGAGATACAGGAATGTGGAATTAGGTCCCCAGCAGCAGGAGGCTAAAAGAAGAGACAAATTCAGCAGGTGGCTTACTAGGATAATAAATTCAGTACACTTGCAAATAAGATGGTGTCTATTTTGAAGAGGAGATGTTTTCTAACAGGCAGTAGCAAGGAAAATATCTGTTATTTTCTCTGCTGCTCTCAGCAGTCTTCTGTGCCATTTTTGTTTAATTTCAGGTAATCAGATAGAAGCAGACTTTTATAACTAGTAAAAAGATTGAATCAAAAGAAGAGCTACAGTACACTTCTGAGACTCAGCACACTCTAATATGTAATAATAATAATGGGGTGGATAAAAAGACTTTTTAGTCAGGCCCTAAAGCAGGGTTTTATTTTCTTTTTTTGGGGCTGTATTTTGTGTATGATGTATTACCTTCCTCCTATCACATAATCTTTATACGTCCCTAATTCCTGCAAAATACAAGTCTTTATGACCTGTGGAGCTTTAACTGCTCCTGAATCCTTCTACATATTATAAGGTTTAGAAGTTAATACTATATATAATAGATTTCTGCTTAGACGATGGTGCTTGTTAAACAGTATTGAGCGCAGAAGTTGCTGTTTGGAGACGCAACACAGTCAGTCTGGATGGCTCAGGATTCACTGTTGATGAACTGCCTCAGTTCAGTTGAAAAAAATGATGAAAATAAACGAAGGATAATTTGGGTTAAGTTCTTTAGATAGTGTTATGCAGGATGTCAGATTAAAAAATCCACTGGAATTTAACATCTGTCTGTCTGATAAGTCCAGATTGATGAAAAAATGCAAAATAAGTCTTTCCTCTCAATGTTTTATTGTGAGAGTGAATAATTTTTGCAGATAGACTTTTGAAAGACACCAGCATCTTAGCTGGAGTACTTGTGCAGCTTAGAGCAGGCGGTCATAATTCTGAAGTTTATAATGAGTACAGAGAGGCATTAGCTAGAAGCAAATGTTGTTTCAACCATTTTGCAAGTGGGAAACCGAGGCACGGAAAAAACAGTATACTATAGTAGTATATATAATACTATACTACAGTGCTACAGTACTATACTGCACTATAATGCTAGAACTATGTACTGTAGTTCATAGTTTAAAATGAAATTATTCCAGTTTCTGTTTTTCCAAATTTAGGAACTCTGTCAAAAAATGCAGCAAAGATTGTCTTGCAATATTTGCTCTTATTAAAAACAGATTGTGCAGTTGTCAGTGGTGATATCCTCTAGGTCTGCTCTGACTTGATTCCTTCAGTACAAGTGCCATTAATGTACTAAGGACAAAACTCAGAATTATGAGATGATAATTGCTATGTTTTTTCTTCTCTATTCTCCTTTATTGTTGTTTTTAAGTCTTGGAACATTTAGAAGGCACAGAAAAGACAAGCCATGACATTAATTGCAATTGTATTTTAAAAATGCAATTTTTTTTGGTTGTGAATTTATGGATGTATTACCAAAAATAAGAGAATGACAGACCTATTTCAATCTTAGATGTAGGGATGAACAGTTTATGATCCTCCTTTGGTAGTCCTTTCTCTTATTTTTTTGAAGGAATCCCTAATTTTCTACTGGGCTTAAAAAAATGCTCAATGCTTCATAAACTCTGTACAGACTTGCATTTGAAGGGAAAGTTAACTACCTGAAACAAAATGACAAATGTATTGGTCACACTTTCACATTCTGTATACTAGCAGGGAGAAAAAGAGACTATTTTCTAGGTTTACAATTAAAATTAATGAGGTGTTATAAACCAAAACGCGTGCTTCAGGATGAGAAGTGGTAGGTTATAATCTATTTTTATGTGTGTATTTAGATTATAATGAATCCATTAGATTACTTTTATATTCATGTTATTAATGGTTTCTTTGCTTTCCTTGGCATTTTAAACTCACTGAATAGATTCAGTACCCTGAACAGAGCAAATACTAATTCCTGAGGAAGGAGGAATCAATATTTTGCCTTCCATTTAATTGAAAATAAAACAAAAGCATACAGATCATAACTTTGAGGGTACCCTTGTAAAATCCTGGAGCAGATTTGTCTTCATTTAGGGCTTGTTTGTCCAGGAAGCTACCATGCAAGTTCAGTGAATTTGCAGCGTGTTTGCTGCTTCCTACTAACTTCCTCTGGACACAGCCTTGGGTCACATTAAGTCTGAAGTTGCTCACTATTTCCAAGACAAGTTTGATTGCATACACATGGTGAAGGCAAGGTAGGTAGAATGCTAGCAAACCTCATTCTATTTCACTGTGAGCTGACTGATCACTAGCTGTGAATATCTTTTAGCAAAGTTTCTATAAATTATCATGTGGTTTCATTCATAGGTGATACTGGGTGCTTTGGCCTAGTTTTCAAAGAAAAAAATGACAATTGAAATAATCTTTAAAAGGTCCTAAAATAGTAAACGGACCTTGGCTTTACCTCAGTTATAGGCCATTTAGAGTATTTCTTCAAATTTTCTTGGACAATATTACAGAATCACAGAATAGTGGAGCTTGGAAGGGACCTCTGGAGATCATCTCCAGTCCAACCCACCTGCTCAAGCAGGGTCAGCTAGAGTAGGTTCCCCAGGACCATATCCATCTGGGTTTTGAATATCTCCAAGTAGGGAGAGTCCACAACCTCCCTGGGCAACCTGTGCCAGTACGTGGTCACCCTCACAATAAAAAATATTTTCTTATGTTCAGACGGAATTTCATGTGGTTCAGTTTGTTTCTTGCCCTATCACCAGGTGCCCCTGACAAGAGGCCGGCTCTGTTCTTTGCTCAGCCATATACTTGTATATACTCCATATACTCATATATATACTTCTGTCAGCCATATACTACAGTGATCCTGAGGTTCAGATCCGTTAGCTACCACTTTGAAAGATGATTATTACCTGTCTATTAAAGGTCAGGATGAGACACTGGAGTAGAGAGAGCCAGAGCTGTTAGTCCTCCAGCAGCAGTCTACAACCCTAGAATCTGAGATAATGCAGGGGCCAGCTGCTTCAAAGAGCTCTAGGAAGGCAGTCCGCTGTCCTCCTTCAATCCATCCCTGCTATAGTCAGCATGTGCAGAAGAGAACACTTCACTGAAAATTGTCTTGAAGGGTTTTTTTAAAGCTGTGGTGCTAGCTTCTGCAACACTTCATCATGCTCTTCATACAAAGAGCCAATAAATACCAGTGACCAAAACAGAGAGCAGTGGATTACTTTCTCAAAAGATGCTTCAGCACTTTGCTGCTTCTTCCACCATTGCATCATCCTAATGCTCCCCTTGAAGAAATTTGGTAGCATTTTCTGCCTCTAGGTTGTTCTGGTTTTCTAGCTGAGCTGAGGATAAAAGCCAGTATCTCACAGTCCTCAGGGCTGTAGCACAAGGGATGGGATTTATCATCTACCAATACCTACATCAGAGGTATTTGTATTGACTGCTTTTGTAGTTGGTAGAGAGAACAATTCTTGAGCCCTATTGATCTGACTTCTTTTAGACATCTATTTCGAGATAGGATGCATGTCACCCTGGAAGTACCTGTTTCTCTCTGTTTGTAAAAGAAAGGTGTAGACATCTATTTCAGAGGTAGACAGCTATTTCAGAGGTAGACATATGAAACGGGCATTTCACATTAGGCAGATGAACCCTAACAAAAGCTTTCTGCTATGAAGTTGAAGTGGTAACCCTACTAAAGGAGGAACACTATGAACTCATTTCACTTCTGTGCAGAATTAAGTCAGCATAGGTAACAGCTATCCAAACAGTGTGCCAGGAAGAATCACCAAAGGCTATACCACCTCTTTTTGGTTTAATGCCAGAACAATCACTGCAGGAAGTGGAATTAACAGCTTTGAAGCTGCTTCTACAGGTCTCTAAAGAGATAATGAAACACATAATACAAAAATTTGTGATTTGTTTAAAAATGTATATATACATATATGTTTCTCCAGTCCTGGGCCAGCCACATGACTTTTGGATGCTTTGAATTCCAGCAGCTGCAAAGAAAATGGTGCTATACCACAGAAAATGCCTGCTGCTCCTAGTATGCCTGTAACATCATCTAAGTGGAAGTAGGTGCCAGAGGAATACTTACTACGAGCGTACCTAGCAGGTGTATAGCTGACCTCAGCTCACACACCTGCATGCTCACCCGCTGGGCTGGATGAGGCAGTGTTGCTTAATTGAAACATTTTGACACTAAGGTAAATTTTGGTGAAGATGCTGGTTCTTGTTTTAATTGTTAAGGTAGGACACTTGTCTGCTACCACATTTAGTCCAATTGGAGTGCATGCAAGGCAAATGTGTGCTTACGGGTGCTTTTCTGTCATAGATGCCAAAACCCTTCCTAAATGAAGGACTTGCAGGACTGTTCAACAACTTGGCATACCAACTGGGTGCACCATGATGACAGCCTGCTTTAATCTACACAACGTGTCATTGAGTTTATTTGGATTTGTTAAGAAAAACTGTGCATTATCTTTCTCACTTTGCTTCATTTGATTATAGTACACCATAGAGCCTGGGCAACCATAAAAGTCATACTAAGTAATTAAAAACTTGGGCATGATCTATTATAATACACACACTCAACCTGTATCAGATAGATATCAGAAAATAATCATTTTTATTCATAACTCATCACTGTAAAGGATTTAATACCTGTTGCTTCAGTGGGATTAGGGCTGCTTTTCTGCAACAGGAGCTCATGTATTAAGTCAAATGAAAAAAGATAGAACCTCTTCAGATATAAAGTAGTTTAAAATCAATGAAAACAGGGTAGTGCAGTGTCGTACATGGCAAAGGGAAGGAAGCTTTGTGTTTGTAGCATCCTAAATTTTAACTACTCCCAAAATAGTATTACAGAAGGCTAACTGGCACTCCTATGTAATCACTGTACTAAATTATGTCTAAAAGATAAATGGATTCTGCTAAGACTTGTTAATACCCATAGTGCTAGAGGGTTTAAGTATGAATATATGGGAATCAAAAACAATAATAATTTTGTTCTAATTGGTCTTATTTCACATTAAGTCCTACCATCTGTCTCCTGCTCCTGATCATATGAGCAGAATGATATTGAAAAGCACAATAGCATGATCTTAAATAATTTTTTTTTCCATCTTCTGCAGCTCTCTTTCTTTCAGTACGTAAAACGTAAAGTATGTTTTCTACTAGCAGACACTGGAATAATTGTTAGTTTCATAAAGGAAAAACTAAAGCTCTGACAAGATTTATAAATACCTGGGGTGACTGACTCGTAGCAAACTGACCAGACATAACACAGCTCATACAACAGTTATTTGTATAAATTGTTCTTTTATTTTTCACAATGAAGGAAGAAAACAAGATTAGCATTCCAACAAGTTCTGTCTAACTTGCTGCTATGATAGTTTTTGCCCTTTTACCATTGTGCATCTTTTACCATCATAAATTGCTGCTTTCAAACTCTTCTGTAAGTTGTTTGACCAGGTTTGTTTTTATTTGTTTTCTCTTGGTATCTGCTAAAAGTTTTTATGGGTTTTTTTATTCTTTGCTGTGATGGTAGGCAGGATGCTTATAACAATGAGAAGGAACATTGTTACATCAGGCACATTGGATTAGATTTTGATCATATTTACAGAGATGTGAAAAATGGAATTATGTCTATCAGTGGATGGGAGATCAGCATCTCACCTGTAAGTGTAAGTGAACAGCAGAATATAAAAAATACTGATAGTTAACATTGACAAAAACAACTTTAAGTATATAACCACCATATGTTTCTACTCTGTAGATAGCAAAGCTAAACTTCTTAGCTCAAAGTAAAGCTTTGCAAGGCACAGGGAAATTAAACTCAGTTCCCTGCAGTGCTACATCAATTCAAAAAACATCACTTCCAAATAAAATGTGTTAGATAACACACTTTCTAAATAACATATAAATGCCAAAGTAAGTACAGAAAGGCACTATCTTATAATTCTATTAATAATAGTAATTTAATTCTCAATTATGCCATGCTGGAATACTGTTCCCTTTAACGGATGTAGGAAATGTATAAAACAGGGCTGTGTACCAGCTGTTTTCACTGCAAGTTTTGTTTTGCTTTATTTTCACAAACCACCAATCCTGCTCATCATCATCAGAAGGGTTCACTTGAGATAGGCCTTAGATGTGCTTCTCTTTCACTTCCTCATATCTGCTGCAAATGTTGTCTTTAACGTTCAAGCTTAGCAATGAATTTGTGAGAGACACTTAAAAAATGTCTCTGAGTGAGATTTTTAACAGTACTTAAATTTAAAGATCCATTTAGGGACATTGAAGGATTTTCAAAAACACGGAGACTTCCAACTCCTACAAGTCCAATCCTTAAGAGACTTCGGGACGCACATTCCCATGACCTTTACGAACCCTACGCTCTTAGGTAATGGAGCGCTTTGAAAATCTTGCTCCTAGCTTTACAATTGATTCACTAAGGATTTTCTCATAGAATTGAACTCTTGAGAGCGTGGACAGGTTCTATATCTGGATGCTATTGTTAAGCACACATAGCACAGGGAGTGCAGTTACACAGTTGCTTTAACTAGGTGTATATACCCCCATGTCACTGAAAGCAGCAGCTCCATCTGCCTCTTGTCCTGGGCTGCTCATTCCCACCAGCTCCTTATGCCAATACTGGTGATGGTTAGTTTCCAGATGGATCAGTTCCCATTAGCCCTGGTGTAAGGCCAAGGGGCAGGGCTTAGCAGCTGCAGTAGGGAGGGGAAGGCACTTAATGCTCTTTTCAGTAGCAGAGTGGACTTCTGCCAGGTTAAAGCAAGCATTTAACCATAGCCTAAAAAAATACAATGCTCTGATAAAGATAAAGCTTCCAGTGCTGTTCATACTTAATACAGGCAACTTTCTGAGTCTTGCATTAGTTTTACATTATTATTGCTTTTACAAAAATTACCTCTACTCTCTAACCTTTGAGCATTGAGAAGTGAACAGGGTTAGTAAGATGGAAAGCAATCATTTCAGTCTGGGAATTAATTTTGAAACTGTAAATTAAGCTTCAGTTAAATATTCCCAGTCATCTGACCTGCAAACTAACTGGAAGAGTCAAGATATACAGCAAGAGAGACTTTTAAAGGATGTATCAGCTGGATCTTGACATATGGTGTGAGAGACTTACTGTACAAGAATGTCAGCAGTACTCGAAAGGTTAATGGAAGTGGAATTTGCAGAGACATGACTGATTCTTCTAGAACAGGTGAGGAAAAAAAGACAATTTGGACAAAGACCTTTAAAGCCCTTTTACATTTGCATCTTTCCATCTGAAGGGAAGAAAAGCATTAGTATCTCTTAACTTAAATCACTCTAATTTCTTGGAGGGATTCAAAACTTGTCAAAAAGACATTTTCAGACTAACAATGAGCTATCAGAATGGGTGAAATACTCAGTGTGAAGCTTATGAAAATGTATCTGTCATGGCATAGGAGGGTGCCTTATAGTATCAACAGAGTTAAGGTTAATGTTTTGGTTTTACTGTGTGTTGCCCTTTCTCACACACATATGCACATGACTGCATATGTGCACATTTCTGACTCACCTTTATCACATCTAGTTGAACTGTAGGTCCTTTTTTCTTTTTTTTTTCTTTTTAAATTTAATGGGATGGATTAAAATACCTTTACACAAGGAAAGCAACTCACAAAAGAGAATTATTCTGTTACCAGGCCACCTGTGATTTAAATTCCTCACTTAGCTTAAAATAAAAATAAATAATGGTCCTGTTGTATGTTAAATATAAGACACATTCTCCTTGCATTATATGAATTCACACTAAGCCAACAATTAAATTAAAACATAATAATAGGATTGGTAATTTTGCTGGCTGACAGCAAGACTGGGAAATCTAGAAAATAACCTTTTTTTCTAGAAAATAACCTCAAGAAAAGCCCTATAACAGTAGCTGTAGTAAGTATTAGTCGTCTTACTCATTTTAATTCCTAAGCCTTTGATCTAGACCCTGCTGCCCCAGCATCACTGAGCAGGTTGCAGATGCCTCTGCTGAGTAGTGTTGGCCAGAACTCTGCATACATGAAACTCTCTTTGGTTTGATGGGGCAGAACCAGACCCATTTAAAGATGGGAGCCTATTGACCAAAGTTGCAAACAGCTCTAAAATATGTAATGGACACTACCCAGCTTAGAAGATGACTTCCTTAATATTCCCAGTGTCTCAGCTTAGTAGGATGTGGCCCTGGGGACTTAACTTGGCTTGTGATTTGGGCTGTAACTACTTCAATATGGCCTGACTATAAAAGACAATGAATGTTAAGCTACAAGGAATAGAAATAAGCTTTTCTTATAAAGAAGATATCCCATAACTATTTCCTTTTGTATGTTCATGTCTTCCTGTACTACACATGAAATTAGGAGATGGTAGGCCATCTGCTCTGTATCCTGAACTCATTTGGCAGAATCTACCTCTGCATCTGTGTTCTTCTTCTCATGTGTTCCTTTTCTTATGGCCCGATGAAGGTAATTTTCACTCATTTCAAGAGAGAAGCAAGGCCAGGGGTCAGAACTGGTTCATTCTTGCACAGACATTTTGCTTGTGTGATATTGGAAAATCATTCACCAGAGCCTTTTCCTTCTGTGGTTGTCAGGACAACTTGTCATGGGAACAGTCCAAGCTGGAAATGTCACTAGACTCCTATCATTACCCACAAGAAATGTCTTGATGAAAATGAGAGGATCGTCAGAGGAGCTGTGAGCTTTGGAAAGCCAACTGGAGAGTAAGCAAGTCAAGAACTCAGCATTTATCAAAATAATGGTTACAGGTAGTCTGGTAGACTAAAGTATTAAAACTTAAATTCATCCTGGAACCAATACATCTATCAGCAATGAGAATAATTCATCACTAGAATGGTGTGTCTGGGATTCTCATGTTTTTCTCTAGCAATGCTTTGAGTTTCAGCAAAACTGATTTGGAGTTCCCGGGTCACAGCAGGGGACAGAATACACAATCCCAGTTGTTCCTTCTAGCCCTTGCAATGCATGAATGCAACTCTCTTCCCTTGGTAAGCCATGACTTTCTATTGAAGCTCTTATCTCCGTGATGACCTATAGGGTGTCATTTGGGGAATGTTTAAATGAACATTGCTTTCCTCTAAGCTAAAGCATTAGGAAGCCACATAAAAATGTGGCCTTTTTCCCATTTATGTTCTAGTTTATGTAACATAAAGTAAAATGGATATAATAAAATCAATTTAATCATCACTTAGTAGATGGTGGCAATTCTAAAACAGTCTCTTTGTCTTTCATATATATAACATTATTCACTTACAAGCTTTGTCAATGCCTTAACACTGCAAGTTAAAAGTAGCTTGGTGTTTGTTGTTAGATTTTTTTTTACATCTGTAAATCCTAAAAGTAACATGAAGCTGTGTTATCCTTAACATTAATTTGTCTGCCAAAGGAGGACAGCATCATATAACCTGATTTGATGCCCAGCAAAATAATGCAATCTGACAGAATGCACAGTTCAGGGGATTGATTGACTGATCTCGGTTGACGTAATGTTGGGCAGGCAGCCTGAATTTTAATAGAATATTTGATGAGATAAAGGACTGACTAAAAGAGGCTAAGTATAATTGCATGAAAGTCACATCTCTAGCTTATCCAGTAATCTCCCAGCCCTAGCCATGGACTGGAGAGTTTATATGGCTTCGTGTGCCTTTCTGATTGTTTTCTGACTGGTTTTTAACACATTTTCTGCCTGCCTTATCTGTTTGGTGTAGAGCTGGGGGAACCCTGCAGTATTTTCCATCTACTTTATCTGTTTTCAGAGCTTACAAAACTCATTCTGATTTGATTTTTCTTGGGAGTTTAACCTCATACAGTTTCCTGTTTCTCCAGTTTCCCACTGGTGTAGCTATATGCGAGCCAGACAGAAGGCTGGGCTTCTGATGAAGAAAACTATTTGCATAGTATAAGTAGAAGTGGTATTGGTGACACATACACACATGCATACATTCCTGTCTAATAGGAATACAACTTTCTCCTCCATGACACTTCCGATTGCCAGCATAAGGTGTACTGAATATTGCATCCATAAGGTTCTTACATGTTTTCATTTTAAAATTTTCATTTAAATGCAAATTCTGCCAATTAAATAGTATCTGCATGTACTTTATTACACTGTAATTATTGCTTTCCATCTTGCCAGACCTGGCATATAAGGCGGCTGGGGTCATTTTACTAGTCCCCTGAAAGTGCAATCGAAATCAAGGACCTGTCTTCAGCTGTATTTGTGAGTGACACACATATTTTAGGAAAGATCTGAGGACAGAGTTAAGCAAATGCTCGAAGAAATATTATGTCATTGTACTTAAAAGAACGTTTCCACTGAAAAAACAAGACCCCTCCAGAAGTCATCTCATCTAAATGTAACCCTCTAAAAGTTAGAGGTTGAGACTTTCTGCGCTGTCCATGGAGGAACCCTTTAACCTAGGGCAGTTATTGAGACTTTCTGCGCTGTCCATGGAGGAAACGTTGTACTGCATTGGGTCATCTTTCCACTGCTAAGAGAAGTGTCCAAGACCGGGGGAAAAGTGTTTCTCTCTTCCCAATGGCTGTAGCAGGAAGGAAGGTAACTAGCACAAATGAGAAGCTCTAATACTCAGATATTAGGTGAGATGAATCCCACCTTTATTGTCTTCCTGCTGTCTCCCAGGGTCAGGCCCTGTTTTTTTCTGGCCAAGATACAAGTATAAAGCCACATTTAGTCTGTCTCAAGGACGGCACGGGGCTCTCAGACCTATCATTCTGTGTTATGTTAGAAGCCATGGGAGGATAATTTTGCAAAGAAATATTTATGACAAAACCCTTGCATAGATTTTCTCCTGTTGCCTGAGAGGTGATTCACTGCCCAGTCCTTTGTCTGTGTCCATCCTTTACCCACACAGCCCTCAATGTGAAGCATGGCTATTATCATCCCTTTTCTGACTCTGCCCTTCCAAAGAAAACAACAGCCATCAGAGCCAACTCTCCAAGCTGATCTCACCCCCAGTGCTTGTAACCCACACAGGAGAGGAAGGACTATCTTTATTCTTTTGTAGGATCTTGCATAGACACATGAGGCTTTCTACATACTTATCCATGTATGATATAGCCTGTTCCTTCTAAGGGGTAGCTGCTCACAGTGCTCTTTATTTTGTCTACTGCTCAGCATCAGTAGGAATATAAAATTTCCTGGGCTAATCAGAAATATTTTTTATCATTTGTGTTTTTTTGCAGTTAACCTCATAGGTCTTGGGTTCAGATAAGGTTTTACCACTGTGACTTAAAAAGTTGTCATTTCGCTGGTCTGGGTAACTAGCCGCATATGTGTTCCTAGCCCATAGCAAATACAAGATACTGCACTGAAGGCTAAATCTAATGTCCTTGTTTTTTCTGTGGACCCAGTGTGCCCACATAACCAGTTACCACCAGGCTCTGTGGGGCTTGGTAACATGTACTGCATTGGGATCTTTCATTTCACATGACTATTTTTTCACATTACACTGTGCATATACATCTCTCTATAGATTTTTGTCTTTATGTGTGTGTGTGTGTGTGTGTGTGTGTAATATATGGATACAGAAATGCTATTTAATTTTATGGTTGTGTGCACTTATGTATATCCAAAGAGACAGGACTTAAAGTATGATCTATGTTTTTGCAATAGAAAGTGAAGGGCAAGGTACATTTCTGACATATCAACCTTCAGCATATTAAAACAATGATTTCCAGCCTTAACGTTTTCTTTGTCCTTTTGTTGCAATTAGTCTTGACTGCTTTGCAAATGTGGTGGCCATTGTAATGGTAGGTGACACTTCCTGAATGACTTTTCTTGTTTAAGTGAGTAAATCTGTTGATAATGTGCATTCTCCATCTCTCAGTTGTTGAATCCATGCGCTATACTATGTAACAGCATCTCCGTATGTTGCTTTCCACCTTCTGTGTTTATTGTCCTTTCTTGAGTACAGTAAAAACAGAAGGCTGCTTCTGAAATTAGGTCTCTACTGCTAATTTAAAAAGCTGTGTACTCTGCACATAAAACACTTAACTCTAGACTATTGAACATGTTGTTATGACTTAACCAATTGGAAGCAGCTACCTGTGCTAGATATTTTCCACACAGTAAAGGTGTGCTATTTTAATCAAAACTGATTTAAAAACTAAGCTGATTAGGCCAGTACAACCCCCAGTGTAGATAAATTTTTGTCCACTCACACTTCATCCCTATTAGTTAAGCTTACTGTGGTACATTAATTTATACATTAGTCTTAATTAAAGCAGAACAACTTTTGGGTGTATCTCAACACCAAGTTTATTGTCTCTTTGGTCTGAATTTATAAGTGTTTTGACCTGAACGTGAATTAGAGAGGTTAACACCATGGGCCTATGGCTCAGTACATGTTCTGTCCCACATACACAACTCTTGAAATACACTTCCACTCTTTTCTGGAAACATCTAAATGGCAAAATTCTTTGATGTTAATTTGGATTAACATAAACGAGATAACTTAGCAAGAATATTCCTGTCCATCCCAGACAGGCATGATTTTAAAAATATTTATGCTGTGAGAAGGGAGAATATTGAGGAAACATTCCTGTCAATATAACTAAGTTCAGTGGCAATGAAGAAATGAAAGAAAATTAAAACAATGTTGGGAATTACTAGGAAAGAAATAGAGCAGAAAAATGGAAGACATCATTATGCCATTATAAATGATCAATTTACATTGTAAATATGGTTCCTTCCCCTTTTCCTTGCCCACAAATGATTTGGTAGAACTGGAAAAAATACATTAAAAAGTGATCAAAAGTCTGGAAGAGTCACAGTAGTCTGCCAGATGCATAGGCTGGGACTCTTCAGCTTTAAAAAGAGATGACTCTGGGTGACATGAGTGGAGTCTCTAAAATCAGGCATGCCAGGTGAATATAAAGTGACTGTGCATTGTTGCTTCTATCATGAGAACATGGTTGCATCAAGTTAAACTTGAGGAGGAGAGGATGGTGAGAACAGAAAGAGGTACTTCTTCACCCAATATCTAGTTAAGTTTTGGACAGTTGCCACTGGATATTGAGGATGCTAAAAGTTCACATGGTTTCTAAAAGCCGCTTGTGATTTTTGCAGAGGACAAATACATCAGGAGCTCTTAGGTGCAAAGACAACATGTCTATGTCTGGAAGTCATTTAATTACAAATCGTTGAAGATTGGGAGGGTTTTCTGGGAAAATATTGCCATATACTTGCTTAGTTCTTATACTCTTCCCTATTAGCTGTTATCGGAAATTGATTATGGAGCAAGAAGGCTGTTTGGCTTGACCCATTATGGCTATTCTTTTCCATTGCTTCCCACTGTCCAAATAAATTTAATTTAGCTGTGATCACTGGTTGTAGTCAAGGTAGGATAACAAACACTGTGTTCTGGCTGTCATTAAGTTAGGATAACCACCAGCCCTTACAGCCTGCCTTAGTTGCTCATTGCCACCCTTTCACCAGTGTTTATGATGTCCCTTACCCTGGATAATTGAGCACAAATGCAAGTGTAGTCATTGCCTACCCTCTTTCTGTCAAAGTGAAAGGAAGTAATATTCTCGCTACCTTGGATCACTTGTGCTGAACTGAGTTAGGAGAGGGAGATTTGCTGCCTGATTCTGAGTGAGGAGTGGGGTTGCTTAGCAGGCTAATATGCAAACTAATGCAAATTAAACTCTCTGAGTTGAATGACCTTCTGCTCCCTGACGCTTGCTCTGTCTCTTCCTTGAAGATCACTTCCCCTGTGTCAGGACTGACTAATGCACATGCAGAACAGCCCCTGTTCCACCATATTCCATACATTAAAGTAGACTGGGATTCATTATTGGTTACCTTTGAACTGAGTTTGAGTTGACTCGGGATATGCTGTAGAAATAGACCCATACATGGGTTTAAAACACAGCTGAGCTGAGAAATTAGGCATGAATGTAGCAATAATATGTAACAACAGCCTTTGCTCAGATAGCTTTGGACATAAAACCACAGAGATAGGGTAAAACTTGGAGGAATGGGACTTACCTTTAACTAGTCTAGGGTAGGAGTTGGGATCCCAAATTAATCCATTGTAGGATTGAAACAAAGATGCTTTGTTAACAGTAAGGCTTTTTGCTAACTGCTGGAGCTTGCATGGCAGAAGTGAAAATAAAGATTCACGGTATTGAAAAAGATGATCTTCTGCACCAGACAACTTCCTTTAAAAAGTCAAAGGTTTAAAACCATAGGGCAGGATGCCTTATAGGATGAAAAGTCAAAAATCTTTTCTAGAAAAGAACAACTTCAAAAAATTTGTTTCTAAACTAAAACCCTTATTTTTTTTGTTCTTTTAACAAAAAAAAACAACAACCCATAATTAATAAAAATATACAGTTTTAAAAAGAATGGAAACATACATGGTTTATTAGGAAGCTTTGAACTAGCCCTATTCACCATATCAATACTTGTTTTTTCCGAATGCTATCTTAGAAACACAGGCTCATTTTAACAGGCAGGGTGCAAGGTAATGTCTGCATGCTTTTGGGGTTGTGTCATTTGTGCTCTTATTTTCCTTGCCGATATGTTTGGATAAAGTCCTATAGGCCTTCTGTGGCCTCTGAAATAGCCATTTCACATACTGCCAAGATTACAGAGGCAATGGAACCTTTCTGTGTTGTGTTTTATTTTTGTATTTTTCCTAAAGAGATACATGAATGAGGGAAGGCAGATGTGGCAAAATCATTATTCACATCAGGTGGAGTGATACATCAGAAAATGTTGGCAAGGCCCAAGGGAAGTACCCAAGGCATTGGCTAATCTGGCAGCATTTCCAACTCTTGTTGGAAACAGTTAAAGGGGATGTGTAATTACTGAGATGGTCGCAGAGCATTAGCAGCCTCCAGAATGGAGGTTACAGTTGTCCCAACAGCGTGTGGTGGTAAGAGTTTATACATTCCACTATAGAGCGTATTCTTTAAATATAGATCATCTCATTAAGTACTTTTGAAACAACCAGGATATACACTGAGTTTTCTTCCACTGTATGACAGCGTCAAGTCCACAGGAGAGCAGGGAAATACTGGGGGGGTGGGGCGGGGTGGAAATGGTGTCCTTTGTTCTTAACAGAGAAAAGAAAAAGGAAACTGGATGACGGAGGGATGGAAACATGGTAATGGTAACTTGAGTAGATAAAAGCTGGTGCAAAGATTAAGGAAATAAACAGCCTGCCTCCATGCCCAGAGAAATTGGAAAAGTAATGAAATTAAATTCTGGTAATGTTTACTATGAGGACACCTCTGACCTAAGAGGGGCTAAGCACTGGAATAGTCTGCAGGAGAAGCAAGGAATCTCCATTGGTGAAGGTCTGATGGAGGTCAAATCAGGTCAAGCAAACACTTGCCAGAAATGCATATAGCTGATCTTTCCCTTGGACACAGTGCTGGGCTAGCTGACCTCTTGAGGTGCCTTCCAACTCTACTGATAATAGTTCTGCAAAGACTGACGGGTCGCAGATACACCACATTTCAAAACTGTTTCAAGTATCTTTGAAAAGTTTGTCCATTTTTTTCCATAATTCATGCATGATTGAAGTGTTAAACAATATAGAATTTTACCAGTTGGGTGTGGAAACTTGGTTTTCTCATCCAGCTTGCTGAATGTCTTGTGTCTTAGTAGCGTGTTTCATCCTCTTACCAGCATGGAAGGTGACTTGCATTAGAGCTTGCTTGGGAAGCAAAGCCCAGAGTCAAACATTCACCATAGGTTGCATTTTTATTCTATGGAGTGGAATAAATTACTTCATTCTTTTTAAGGAAGACCTTTCTTTGCACCAGAAGCCTTGCATGTACAGTGATACTATAAGGCTCAGCTGCACCCCATCTTCACGTGACCACTTTCTTATATAAGTTCTCAGATGTGTGACTCTTGCTGTGCCTTCTGTAACACTAGAGTCACAGTAAAAACAGGAGTGAGGTAAAGGCTAAAAGAGATAATGGCTTCTCCCCTTGAACAGCAGAGTGAGGTCTGCAGCAATCTCTTTCTCTGTTGTTTTTGGTGTGTTTTTTTTCCCGCCACAGGTCTGCAGCAAGTCTATAACCAAGATTTTTATGGAATATGAGTATGAAAGATACTGTGTCTGTGGAGAGATTCCACGTGAAAGGTAGTAGATAATAGAGTTTATAACCCAGTCTTTATTAAAGAATTTATGGTGTATGATTTGTTCATTGACTAAGTGATGGGGTTGCTATGATTAAAAGGAACAGTTGGCTGGAGAAAGCAAAAGATGATACTGTTAAGGTATATTTGCCAAGTCCTTGAGATCTACTGGTCCTGGAAATGAATAGATGCAGTACCTCCAATTTTAATAAACTAGCAGCTGCTTGTCTTGCAAGGCCTGAAGGCAGCAAGAGATGGAAGGGAATAAGGAGGTGGCTTGAAGGAAACAATTCAGGAGTGCTAACTGTTGTCTGAGCTTACACTGTAAGGAAGTTCCAAAGGCTAGAAGTAACATATTAATTGGAAAGACATCAGAACAAAAAATTAAACCAAAAAATGAGCAAAACCACAGCTACAGAACAATGACAAAAGAAGACAAAACTCTAGCAAATGACTAGAAAAGCCTGCCCCATTGCTAGCTGGGTTGCGTTTGGCTCTGATGCACTCTTGTGCTAGAAGCGTTCTGGTACAGAGTGGGCACATCAAGTTGGGGTGATAGTGAGCTGTATCCGGCACATAGGTTGTCTCAGGCATATTGAACAAACTGTTCGAACAAGTCAGGTGAGTCTGTCATTGCTGTGTTCTGCGCAGTGATCTCCACCATGAGTTTAGGATTAGAATACAAAGATGTACCTCTTTGGTTAGTCTTGTGGGAGGAAGGGGTTCCACAAAGTAAGATGTTATTAAATGGCACTCATACCCCCATGAGGAGAAACTCCTTGCTCTCTCTTGCTCTCCCTAATGACTTGTGTGCAATATCCAGAATGGATGAATCTCATCTTCTGATTTCCAGCATCTTTCAGTCTGGGGTTGTGTTATCTCTGAGTCTTTTGATGGGTAAATGATCATACCAATAAACCTGTTGTCTTCAGCAGAGTGTCAAATCTGATGCATGGCTGTCCTTTAATACTAGTAATTGGCATAAAGCATCACCGCGTTTTTTACTGGTGTTTGTTGTACTGTTTTGTGGAGATGTAACATGGCTGTACTAACAAGAGTGAGTAGGCATAGAAATGGTTGTGTATACTTGGTTAATAATGATTTTACCTGCAAAATAGGCTTTTACTTTGATTTGTGGCAATACTATAATGCATCGACTTCAGAACTGTTTCAAATTTGCAAAATCAAGTCTCTAAGAAGCTCAAGGTTTAAGATTTTCAATTAGGAAGTTTGCAATTTCCAGTTTGAAATGAATTTTGGTTTTTTAAAAAGACACACAACCCTTTATTCCCACTAGAAATAACTTAGAAGTTTGTCCCTTGAAATTAATTTTATTCTAATTTTATCCTTTGGTACTCAATTTCAATTAAATTTTCATACCAGTTTTACTGCTCTAGAGTCAATATTAAAGTCTGAGTACCCTGGAATAAAGCATTTTCACCCCCAAAGTCCTCATTTCTTATCAGATTTACTTTTCTATTCCTATTTTCTTGTCTTTCTTAAGATGTAACTGTAATTTAAATAGTAAGATATATTAATCTTTATAGAATTTTATGCATTTTATGTCTTGGTAATGAAACGCAAGCACTTTCATTCTAATAAATACACCTTAAAGAGTTTACAGTACCTTTAACAAACACTGGGATAAAACTCCAGAATTTCTGATTAAGAAAAAATGAAGCGCTCACTAATGAAATGCCCAAAATAAGATACTTGATCAG
Organism: Aptenodytes forsteri; assembly: GCF_000699145.1. Classification (NCBI taxonomy): domain Eukaryota; kingdom Metazoa; phylum Chordata; class Aves; order Sphenisciformes; family Spheniscidae; genus Aptenodytes; species Aptenodytes forsteri. The sequence continues at coordinate 13,025,992 of NW_008794665.1, forward strand.
AGTGAAATTCTTACCTGCTCGGGGAACCCACAGCTGGCATAACTATCCCACAGGTCATGAGTAAGTGCTTCTTTTGCTGTAATGGTATTGCATATGGGAATGGATATCATCTGTTGTCCTTAGTTACATCTGCCCTGAATGTCCTTTAGTCTTTTAAAAGTCAGCTTAACACAGTGGCTGGGCCACATAGCAGTTAACTTACATGCTGTCAGCTTTGAACACCTCTAGGAATCTCTTAGGTCTACCAGGAGTGACCTCATGGTTTTAGATATCGAGATCTGAAGAACTCTGTGAAACCAGAGAGTTTGTGTCACAGAGCAATATCAGCAGTGTGTTGTCTGCACAAAACCCAGGCTGGGTTTGTGTTATCTTTTTTGGAAAGATTCCTGGCCCAAAAGAAGGCATCTTGTGAAGTAAGCTACTGTTCTGAAAAGTACAGTCTACACTGTTAGGGGTTAGAGAATATAGACTTAATATGGCCAACTCATTATCTCCTCTATAATTTCTGTAAAGCAAATTGTTTTTTTGAGTACCTCCTGTGGAATGAATTAAGAAGACACTAAAGTCAAAATGCAGCACTGCTTCTTTTAGTTACATCTATGTGCTTTTTTTAATAAAAGAAAGAAATATTTAATTTTGCATTTTTATCTCACATCCTTGTTCCATGATTTATTTTTTTCAAAAGAAATGTTGAACATCAAAAAAATAGAGCCTTTCCCTCTAAAAACACTCAGCATCTGCAAATTGCTGTTGACCCTTGTATTTTCCCCATCCTTAGTGCCCCATCTGATGATGCATAAGAAGTACTTACGATGTTCAGTACCTGCTTCTGTCAGATACTATGTTCCTGGGAAAAAAATGCTTTGGAGAAGATATATTTGTATTTTCTTATTCATATATCTATTCAGAATTGTCCTGGTTTCAGCTGGGATAGAGTCAATTTTCTTCCTAGTAGCTGGTACAGTGCTGTGTTTTGGATTTAGTATGAGAATAATGTTGATAACACACCGATGTTTTAGTTGTTGCTAAGTAGTGCTTACACTAGTCAAGGAGTTTTCAGCTTCCCATGCTCTACCGACTGAGAAGGCTGGAGGTGCACAAGAAGCTGGGAGGGGGCACAGCCAGGACAGCTGACCCAAACTGGCCAAAGGGATGCCATGTGACGTCATGCTCAGTATATAAACTGGGGAGAGGGGAGAGGGGGGGCTGCTGCTCGGGGACTGGCTGGGCATCGGTCGGCAG
>NW_008794665.1:13027251-13037916 GCF_000699145.1 Aptenodytes forsteri
TTATTATTATTATTACTATTTTATTTTATTTCAATTATTAAACTGTTCTTATCTCAACCCACTAGTTTTCTCACTTTTACTCTTCTGATTCTCTCCCCCATCCCACAGGGGGAGGAGAGTGAGCGAGCAGCTGTGTTGTGCTCATTTGCCAGCTGAGGTTAAACGATGACAAGAATCTAAAAACATTACAGGAGAAACCTTATTAATGGTGGAGTGAGGAGTATCTGCTGTGCTTCATATACAGCTTTTAGTTTCATATTCAAAATGCTGAAGACTGCAGTAGAATTGCCTTAATCTCACCTTGATTTTTTGGCAGTCAAATCCTTGTTTCTTTTAAACCTCTTAAATGTCAGTCAGGTTTCATGGAATCATAGAACAGCCCAGGTTGGAAGGGACCTCGAAAGATCATCTGGTCCAACCTTTTGTGGGAAAGGGAGTCTAGATGAGATTATCTAGCACCCTGTACAACTGCATCTTGAAAAACTCCAAATTTGTCTTTTTTAAAAAAACAAACCTCCAGTTTGTCCATTGCTGCAAGCCCCAGAAGCAGAGGTTTTGGGTAAGTCTAATAGGTGAATTATCATGGATGTGTGCTAAGTATTTTAAAAGACAGAAAAGACAGAAGATATTACTGCCTTTTCATTGCTTGGATAGCACTGATCAGATGAGAGGATATTCTGAAGGGTTAACTACTGTAAACACCTTTAACTGCACAACAGGGAGGCTTAGTATTAATACTCTGCAGAAAATCTAGCAGTAAACTAACTTACTAGTTTTACTGACTTTAAGGTGGCTAATCTCAATGGCATTTAAGTACTTATTATATAACCAAAAAGCCATGCAATATTAAAAGTGTTAAAGAATTGTTTTTGTTTGGTCAGAAACAGAAAAAATGAAGGGTAGTAAACATAAACCTAAAATCAAGCAACAGTTTCTCAGTGCACAGCATGCAGTGAAGTTTGTTAGACTGGCTTCTGGAGGAATTAATTAGGTAATGTATTTATTGTGTCTAGAGTGCTTTGAAAAACATGAAGTGCTTTATAACTACTAGGAATTTTATTTCTTAATTTGTTAATTGTGTATTTATTTATTTTTAAGTGATGCAAATTCCAAAACTGATCTAAAAAACCTTAATAGTTTATTTCTTCAAGAATTCAGATTTTGTTTCAGAACTTCTTTTAAAATATCTGGTCTTTTTATTTGCAATACTTTTAATTTCAATAGTTTTGTGCAAATTGAAATACCTTATTTCTATCCTTAAAGGATTTCTGCTTGTGTTGTAATGAATCAGTGGGAGACTTCGATGCAGAAAATATGGAACACACTTATGGGCAGAACCACACAGAGACTTGCACACCAAAACAGCCAAGTTCTCTTATGTTTTACTTTTGCGTATCACTCAGTAAGGATCCATACAGGCTGCACAAAAGTTATCTGAGGGAACACAAGAACACAGGATCTCCCACTTTCTGGAAAGGAATTGCCCAGCCTACTAGTCTATAGACTCATTGATTAATTCATTTTCTCTCATTCTCATTCACTCATTCTCTCATTTTCTGTCTTCTAGAAGCATTCACCGTGAGCACAAGATGTGCAGAGGAAAGGAAGACTTAGACTTGTAGGCAGGTGCAACAGTACAGGACATAACATGTTGTTCCAGACGTTGTTACATGTTAGTGGCTGGTGCCCTCTGTGAGATCACAGTGATGGGGATGGGGTTTGGAAAATTGAACTCTCATGGAATTTTGTTGCCTCTTGGGTGATTTCAATTAGCAGCACAATTTAATTTTCAAGGGACTAAATGTAATTTGTGTCCTCAAAACTCTTGTTGTTTTGAACATCTTTGTTAATTTCACTAATTAGAGTATCAGCTGTTTCTAGTAACCTCTGAAAATTAATCCGGAGTAATATGAATTGTAACAAAAAGCTGCTCCTAAATATTGCCTGGAGTTAGATATGAACTAAAAATTCATGGTTTCTGAATTCTGAAAGCTGTAATTTTTCAATAGAAAGTAACTTTTCCAATGCACTTTGCCTCTGTCATTTTTCTTCCCCCCCTTTGCTCTTCTTTCTCCCAGTTGCATACTAATTTGCTTCTTCCCCCAACACCCTGGTGCCTTTTCCATCCCACCCTATGTGTTTCAAACACTATTATAAAACCCAGCTGCCTGGCAAGCTCTTTCAAGCCCATTTTCTTGTGCACCACTGAACTGATATTGACAATAAATTGGTGATGGCTGGGCATGTAGTCTGTATGAATTAGTTAACAAACTGTGTTCATTTATTTTAAATTTTCTCACAATAATGAGGCTCAGAACATGCCAATTTTTTGCACATGTAACCCTGTGTTCCCCTTGATGTGGTTGTTGTTCCCCTCTGTTCTGTTGGCTGCATCTTCCATCACATTTGTGTGCATCTAGATTATAGTCTTGCAGCGCGTACAGCAGCCAGCACAAAGAAACACATATCCAGACCAGAATGTGTGCTGCTGTCATGCTAATAAAAGATTTCCAGTGTATTTGCTGTTTTGTCTAAAGCTTTTGTGCTCAAATGACAGTAGTAGAGCAGAGTCTGGCTTGAAGAAGCAAGAGCTGTCTCATTCAAGCATCCTTGGGAATTTTTTGGGGGGCAGAGTGGGAAAGACAAGGGGACACTTTGGGGTCAATCCCCACAAGAGATGTCCACATTGTTATTTTTTCAGGAACATGGCTGATGAGCAGATGGGCACGAAATGCACTCTTTATTCCATTATCAACTTTATATGCACCATTTATTACCATATAACTGTCAGCACAGCAAATGAAACTCAGATTATGCATATAAATGATAGACTTTGGCTGGTTAGCATACTATTGCAGGGAAACCGGGCTGTATATAAGCATTCACATCAAAAATGAATACTTTTTTCCTCAATCATTTTGCATCGTGTTTTGTGCTTTTATCAACATATTTATAAGCAATGTTCATTGTTTCTGTCCTTCCTATAACAGCTTTGTTGTAATGGATTCGGAAATAGCAATGATACACATCTGACTTTGTGTAGCCAACTGATGGAGACTGAAAAAGGGTGGCATTTTATAGTGACTGTCATGGGCCAATGCTGTCTTCATCAGATGAGGAATATTTTGATGGAAGGCTGGGACTTGTGCATATTGGGACAGACAGGAGATTATTCAACTAGTTTATACCAGATAAGGCATCAGTATTTGAGAAGTCTATGATGTGATCTTCAGCCCTAGGTTTCAGAGCTGGCTCGGACTCTTGCCCACCATATCACACCACTATCCATAGATTTGATCCAAATATGTTGGAGATAAGACCCCCCCACTCAGGGGCTGTCTTGATCATTGCAGACGTGACTTGAATGACGCTGGCAGCCACCAGCTCGGTAAACTTCTGTGCTGTAGGCAGGCCTATGGTGGAAGTAAGGTCAAGAGGCAAATTGTCAACAGCATGCTGTTGTGGTTTAACCTCAGTCGGCAACTGAGCACCACACAGCTGCTCGCTCGCTCCCCCCCAGTGGGATGGGGGAGAGAATTGAAAGGGTAAAAGTGAGAAAATTCATGGGTTGAGATAAAGACAGTTTAATAGGTACAGCAAAAGCTGCAACACGCAAGCAAAGCAAAACAAGGAATTCATTCACTAGTTCCCATGGACAGGCAGGTGTTCAGCCATCTCCAGGAAAGCAGGGCTCCATCATGCATAATGGTTACTTGGGAAGACAAACGCCATCACTCCGAATGTCCCCCTCCTTCCTTCTTCTTCCCCCCAGCTTTATATGCTGAGCATGATGTCACATGGTATGGAATATCCCTTTGGCCAGTTTGGGTCAGCTGTCCTGGCTGTGCCCCCTCCCAGCTTCTTGTGCACCTCCAGCCTTCTCAGTCGGTAGAGCATGGGAAGCTGAAAACTCCTTGGCTAGTGTAAGCACTACTTAGCAACAACTAAAACATCGGTGTGTTATCAACTTTGTTCTGGTCCTAAATCCAAAACACAGCACTGTACCAGCTACTAGGAAGGAAATTAACTCTATCCCTGCTGAAACCAGGACACACGCAAAAGCCATCAGGTATCTCGTTCCAGTCCTTTCCTAAAGAAAATCCTACCTTTTATTCTCCAGGTACACCTCCAGCCTGGTCTGGGGCAGAAACTAGAAGGCTGTTGCTGTCGTCTTAGAAAAAGATGAGAACAGATGCAGCAAAAATATTCACCTTCTCAAATGTCAGCAGGGCACTGCAATCTTTCCTCTTTATTGTACAAGAGGATGTGGTTTATTTTGTGTGCCAGAATGATTGAAGGCACTCTGGAATGCCATCGCTTTGGAAAGGATTTATGCCTTTTGTATGCACAAATTATCTGAATGAATATCTTGTAACTGACAGTGTTTTGTTTTATTATGTTGTGTGTTTTCCCCCATCACTAAAATAGGAGGCTCCCTATGCTAGAATTTTGCTTACTCTTCATTTTGGAAGACTGAGGCAGTGGGAGCTGTGCCTTATTCTGGATTATTTTCATATATTTCTGGAATGCAGTTTGCTCCTCAACACTCGAGGGAGGAGCTGTTTTATAGCACTGAGGTGGAGTGAAGAACTACAGGAAAAGTGACCTGAAGTCTGAAAATGTAGCGTTCTAGTGTTACACTACCCTTTTTTTTTTTTTTTGCTTTAAAGACCAGGTGTCTATGTATGATCCCTAGGGCTTCTACAGTGTTGGATTGTTTGCTTTTATTACTCTTTCTACAATCTAAAATGAAATGATTTTAGTCTCGGGTGTATTGTACTTGAAAGGACCTACATTGTGATGGAGATATTAACTTTCCTTGGGACTAGCTCAAAAGAATTTTACAGTAAAATATGTGTGTACTATATTTTAAATCCAAATTCTATCACACAAATGCCTCTTATTTTTTAATCTCTAGCACCATGCTTTTTTAATAAATTCCCTCTCTTTGATATTTTATGCATCAAACCAAAAGGATATGCTTTAAAGGATCTGAATAAAACAAAAAGTGACCTGAAAAAGCATCAGTGAGAATTTAAATAAAAGAGACTCTAAGCCTGTGTAAGAATTTAAAATTGGGTTTGTTTTCCTTATTTACAGAAAAGTCTGCATATGTTTGTGTGTCTGCTTCCTGGTAGTAGATGGAAATGGAAGGACAATGAGGAAAACACTGCACATGATGTTTATTACATAGCCAGCCCCAGGGTTTCCTTAAATCTTGAGAAGAGATCCTCTGTGGTTTCAGTGCCATCATGAATGCCTGAACCAGGAGGAACTCTTGTTTTCTCATCTAAAGCTTGTTTATAACAGGAAACATACCTTCTTTGACATGTTGTTCCCTGCACCCATGTCACCTATTATTTTGTTGCCTATTTGTTTCTGGCGGTGAAGATTTCTCCTCTGGGCTGCATGCTTGTTGCACCTCTTAATGCAATTTAGCCTAGGAGGCCTAGCTGTGGGGATCTTTGATGTCTTTGTTCTCAAGCAAGCCAGAGAGGAGAATTTCTTTGTGACCATGACACAAGCAGCATCCTGATGTGTCATCTCAGCTCCCTGCAAGCAGTCACTGAGACGTGTTACCAAAGGGGTCAAAACAGCTATGCCTTCCTTGCCTCACTGAGGTCATGTTGGCTAGAAGAGTGTCATGGGTGAGATGGCTGAATCCACGTGCCTGTGCTCAGCTGACTAGGAGTTAACAAGCACAACACAGCTGGGGTAAAGCTGAGAAAACCAGTTGGCTTTATCTTTTTTGTTTTTTTTTTTTTAAGGCAAAGTCTGGGGAAAAGGCAGCTCTATGGCCACATGGCCTTACTGAAGCAAGATCTCTTTCAATCAAGATGTTGGACCATATAGACAGGTTTGTTTCACTGACCTCCAGCTGGCGAACAGCTGGGCAGCCAGCTAGGCTTATTCCATAATCACCAGAGAGAAAGAGGCACCTCTAGATGTGAATCCCTTGCCCTTCTTGGTCTGTGTTAAGATGGAAGAACACACTGTGGAAGTGTCAGGGGCTGCAGAGACAGCTTGGAAAGATACATTATACTACATACTTAACTTATAAATGCCCAGCTGCGGGTGAGGTGACTCCTCCCCATGTCAGCAATCCATTTGCCTCTTAGTATACTTACTTGCACAAGCCATTTTACAGCTCAGCAATTAGCTTAAAATATGGGGGTTTTGTCTGAAATGACCCAGTGGGATTATTCATCATCTTTATCTCTCAGCTAGCCTGTCTTGGCTACCACTGAAAATTTTCAATCTGACCCCAGCATGCCAAGCCACAAAGCTTTCAGCCCCATAGGGAAGAATTCAGAGGCTTTGACTCCTCTGGCATGCTCAGAGCTAATCTGATGGGCAGTCTGACCATACAGATACATCAGTGTCATTGACATAAGCGCTATTGCCATGTGGTTGAAAAGGCACAATTGCACAGGCTTGGAATCATGTTATCAACCTGTATCACCCGGCTTAAGAGCTCTTTTCTTCAGAGCCAGAAGTTTACCTCTAGCTCCCTTAGTTATTGTATGTATAATATTTGTAAAACATGAACAATGAAAAAAAAATTAATTCACTTGTAAAACAAACCTTTACTGACAAGCAGTTGACCTTAACTGATCCATTGCTTTATTTTATACTAATACTTGAACTGAGATCTCATAGTCACTGATTTATTATTTTTATAGCCTGCTTCATTTTCCACTGCTGACTGGGAATTTCTTTATATAATAAGCTTTTTTTATTGAAAAATGATGATGTGTTGCATCGGAATGGGTCAGGCTTTTTGAATAAGTCTTCATTTATAGAAAGATTGGAAAGCATTTAGAGATTGATTAAACACCCTCTTTGACATTTTCAGAATGAAAACAGAAATCTTTTTTTATGTTTCTACTGATTTTCCTCCTCTGATACTCAGTCATTTTTGTTTCAAAAAATAAAAAAGATCAAAACCAAAATGAAGTGTTTTAAAACTAAATGTTTTGAAATTGTTAAGTTGCAACTTAACAATTAGTTTATGAAAAAAATTATATTTCTTCTGTTTCATCCTGAGGATGGAAAAAATTTCATAACGTGAAAAATGTTTCTCATTTGGGAAAATCCTTTTTTCGCCAGGTTTGTTAAACGTCCATATTCACTATTATCCAATTCTTTCATATCTGCCTTCTTTTCAGAGAAGAGAGAAAATGGCTTGAAATTATCTGGTAGAAAAAGGTATTTATTTCATTAAAAAAATCATAAATTTTCCTTGTTTCCCTTAACTACATAATTTCTACACACCCTGCTCTGAAAAATTAAAACAAATACTTCCATTTTGAGATACTTTCTCATGCAGACTGCAAGATGGTTATGGTTCACTGACTTCACTCAGCCTCCTCTTTATTCTGGTCTTTTTTGATCAGGAAACTCTTCGCTTCTAATAACTAACTAAAGCTGATATGCTCTAATTGTTTAGTTAACTAGATTTTATTGCATTCTAGTGGGAATACTGTACTCTGGGTTATTGGTTTGCCTATCACAGGAATAGCAGATCATACAAATGTTCTGATGATTACACAATGTATGGGCCCAGTTGTGCTTTTGGGTATTATAGTAGGTTTGCAAGGCTGAGTACCAAATGAAGCAATAGAGCACCAAGGGGAAATCAAATCAAGTGGTTTTACATTTCCAGTGACAAGAAGAAAGGATTATTCTTGTTCTACTCATACTGAAAAACAATTATTCTGTAATGAGGATCACAAATTATCATCATAATAATGAAGCTTTGCTATGGCTTTAAATAATTCTAATTTATTACACATATTTGGCATATTATTGACAATCATTACCTTGTATGATTACTACTGGCCATCCTTGTAGTTTTGTGAAATAAGAAACTGTTTTAGAACCGTGACAGTTAAAGGATCATGGAGGTCCCCATGCCTTTATGGAACAAACATACAAAATAAATAAAAAGAGCTTTTCCTAAAGCTTCTAGAAGGGAATGGGTGTCCTTCAGGACAGGTCACACCTGAGCTTCTGCTGGGAAAAACGGAAGATGGATCAGCCTTAATGTACTAAAAAGTTTGAGTATGTTCAGTGCAGATTAGGCAGGGGCTATGCCATCTAAGTGGATGTTGAACCAGATGCACATTACATGGAGAATTTCTGTGTTAAGGACAAGTTTCACCTGCATTCTCTCTTCTGGGGAGTACTGTTCACTTGGAAGATGTGGAGTTCACAGTAGAAAGAAAGAAGGCAAACCACAGTACAGTGACTGGCTGAGGGCAGGCAACCATTCCATCTCTTGTGCTTTGGGGACTGTGGAGTCAAGGGCTGCATAAGACTGCCTGCCCTTCACCTGCCTTGGTGGTTCACAAGGGCAGGCAGGTTTATGAAGCCCTTGCTCTTCATGTAATTGTAGCTACCCTGGGCTGGGGACGGGATGAGGAAGGGCATCTCAGCAACAGACCTTGTGCACTTCGACAATCCACAGACTGTGAGGGGCTGGGTGATCTTATCTGCCTTTCCCGTGCACATTAATAAAGGAGGACAGTTTGGCCACCACCATAGTGGACTTGCCAGCCCCAAACTAGTTAACCACTGAACAACAGGAGATGTGAGTAGCGAGTCTCCGTAGGGTAACTGTCACTATCTTCAACACAAGTATGGGCTCCCAAAATTTTGTTCAGCAAAGCACAGTTCTATGACAGAGGAACTCTGCCATGGCCTCATATTTGTCCCACAGGGGTCCATATTGAGACCAGTACTGTTTAATATCTTCATCAACGACATAAGACAGTGGGATTGAGTGCACCCTTGGCAAATTTGTAGGTGACACCAAGCTGAGTAGTGCGGTTGACACAACTGAGGAATGGGATGCCGTTCAGAGGGACCTGGAGAAGCTCAAGAAGTGGGCCCATGTGAATTTCATGAGGTTCAACAAGGTCAAGTGCAAGGTCTGCACCTGGGTCGGGGCAATCACCAGTGTCAGTACGGGCTGGGGAATGAATGGGTTGAGAGCAGCCAGCAGAGAAGGACTTGGGAGTATCAGTGGATGAAAAGCTGGACATGAGTCGGCAATGTTCACTCGCAGCCCAGAAGGCCAACCGTATCCTGGGCTGCATCAAAAGCAGCGTGGCCAGCAGGTTGAGGGAGGTGATTCTGCCCCTTTATTCTGCTCTGGTGAGATCCCACCTGGAGTACTGCATCCAGCTCTGGGGTCCTCAGTACAAGAACAACATGGACCTGTTGGAGCAGGTCCAGAGGAGGGCCACAAAACTGATCAGAGACAGCTTGGCACCTCTCCTGTGAAGAAAGGCTGAGAGAGTTGGGGTTGTTCAGCGTGGAGAAGAGAAGGCTCCGGGGAGACCTTATTGCAGCCTTTCAATACTTAAAGGGAGCTTATAAGAAAGATGGGGACAGACTTTTTAATAGGGCCTGTAGCGATAATACAAGAGGTAATGGTTTTAAACTAAGACAGTGTAGATTCAGACTATATACAAGGAAGAAATTTTTTACAATGAGGGTGGTGAAACACTGGAAGAGGTTACCCAGAAAGGTTGTAGATGCCCCATCCCTGAAAACATTCAAGGTTAGGGTGGACAGGGAGCAACCTGACCTAGTTGAAGATGTCCTTGTTCATTGCAGGGGGGTTGGACTAGATGGCCATTAAAGGTCCCTTCCAACCCAAACCATTCTGTGATTCTATGATTCTATATGTTTTGCACCCACAGCTGGTTGTCCCATGTCTCAAAGATGTCTGTGCTTCTTTGGCTTACCACAAGATCATAAGGTCAAATAAGGCTCACTATTGAATGGGTGGCCTTGTACAGGCAATGAGGGCAGCAGCTGCAATGTGCTGCCATCATCTGTGTGGGTTAAATGGACAGCATGGTATTTACAAGAGTGGCCTGCTAAAGGACCTGTAGTCCAGAAAGCAGATTCTTGTGGGATAGCTTTCCATGGAGTAGCTTTGAACCATATATATAGGGGTGAGCTTCATCAGAGGGACCGGACTAGATCCAGTCTGAAGTAAGACTTAATGAAATGCCTATAGCATGTATGTTGGGTCCCCAGTGCCAACTGCATCCATGTACTAGTCTACCCCTATTGGGCCTCCTTTCTTGCAAGTGTGGACATGGTCTGATTTTACAGGACCGCTTTTGAGTGTGCTGTAATTAGAAAGTTGCATAATCAGGACAAAACAGTCCTGATCACTTACTGAAGCACAGGAGTAGGATGCTAGCAGTTCCCTTTCTCAGGACTCAGGAGTAAAACTTAAAAGTAAACTGAACACACCTTATTAAGGGGAATTCTTATTTCACTGCTGCAAATATCTTGCTGTGTGGCAAGAGTGAGTCATCTGGAGAGCTCACGATGGGCAGAGGTAGGAACAGGACAACAACTGTCCCTTGGGAGACAGTCCTGAAGGGCAAAGGGGTCCAGGAAGGCTGGACGATCTTCAAGAAGGAAGTCTTAAAAGCACAGGAGCAGGCTGTCCCCATATGCTGTAAGAAGAACGGACGGGGAAGATGACCGGCCTGGCTGAATGGGGAGCTTTTGCTGGGACTCAGGAAAAAAAGGAGAGTTTACCACTTGTGGAAGAAGGGGCAGGCGACTCAAGAAGAGTACAGGGATCTCGTTAGGTCATGCAGAGAGGAAATGAGAAAGGCAAAAGCCCAGCTAGAA
>NW_008794665.1:13039292-13051253 GCF_000699145.1 Aptenodytes forsteri
TCTGAGGAGCGGCTGAGGGAACTGGGGTTGTTTAGCCTGGAGAAAAGGAGGCTGAGGGAAGACCTTATTGCTCTCTACAACTACCTGAAAGGAGGTTGTAGTGAGGTGGGTGTTGGTCTCTTCTCCCAAGTAACTAGCGATAGGACGAGAGGAAATGGCCTCAAGTTGCGCCAGGGGAGGTTTAGATTGGATGTGAGGAAAAATTTCTTTACTGAAAGAGTGGTGAAACATTGGAACAGGCTGCCCAGGGAAGTGGTTGAGTCCCCATCCCTGGAAGTATTAAAAAGACGTGTAGATGAGCCGCTTAGGGACATAGTTTAGTGGGCATGGTGGTTTTGGGTCGACGGTTGGACTCGATGATCTTAGAGGTCTTTTCCAATCTTAATGATTCTATGATTCTATGAACTGAGATGAGAAACTATGCACTGTGACACTCTGAAATGGCCTCTGAGTCAGTCTCTGAGGGAACTGACAGGCTTCTTGCTACTGTGAGCTCCCTCTGCCCCCCATTCACAGGTGGCAACCTGACAAGAAGGGGAATAGCTGTTCTTATCAATGCAGTAAAAGATTTATATCAGGAGATGGGATGCATCTATGGTGTGGGAAGGCATGGTATAGAAGTACTGAGCAGTTTTAAGCAGCTGCAATTACATTATCTCAGCTTATTATTGCTGTTATAAATAAAACAGCTGAACAGTAATAAAGTACAACGAGCTAGACTCATGTCAAACCCTGCATGAGTGACCACTGTGGAGAAAAAAACATTTTCTTTGTCCTTCACAGAGCCTGGAAAGAATAATGTCCCCATATTGAGCGGGAATAATGAGTATAGGAGTCAGGTCACCATGGAGCAGAGACTGTGCTGTTGCCTCCTCACAGTTAGTGGAACCACCATGGGGATATATGTCCCAACCCTTCAGAGAATGCATGTCTGACAGGGAGCTTACTTCTTGCTGGAGGCTCAGACCTTGCTGCACATCTTGGCTGATTTCAGGTTTTGGAAGCAAAGGCAATCTGGGCCTTATGTTTTCTGAGTTCTTATTTTTGATTAAATTCTGCCTCATTGAGATAACTGTTGACTTCAAGGAAAACAGGGCTTCATTCTGTCTTTGAAATAACTTCTTTCTTGTTCTGAACTTCACCGTTCTGACCTAGGTCCCATCATTGAATTCAGTCATTAAAAGGATTCAAACCCAGATCCTTTTCTGTACTGAAATCTGCCTACAAGCATGTCCTTATAAATCAAAGCTGTTCTTCAGAGACACAACCTAATAAAAATTTAGAAAAAAAAAAAATAATAAAAATGCTTGTGCTTCAAACTTTGGCATGAAGTGTCAAATTTTTTAACTTTGCCAAACATATCTCCAAAAGATTTTTTTTTCTCAAGCCTCCATGTCATGTGGAGTTTTGTAATTTACTCAGGATAGATATTTAGTATATATTCTAATATGAATAAGACATCGAAAATGTATCAGGAGGAAAATATAAATAACATAAGAAGGACATTTTACCTACTCCCTGCACAACATTTGTAAGATATTGCACTCCACCATATCATCTCTATAAGGTTCAAATGAGGGAACCTTTTGTCTTTTTTTGGCATTCTCATAGTTCTTGCTGCCAAAAGGAGCAACTAACTTGAGAAATTTCTGTGGAAGGGTTTGAACTTGCTAAATCAACAGTTTCTAGTAGAAGAGCATTTTGTTAGAAAATGTTGATCTGACTCAGTCCTGGGTATCAAGAGGAACACTGTCAGGATGCAGAAGCTTGGCAAAACTGGGCTGTCATGTTATGGTTGTGAGTTACTAGTGATATCTGCCTCTTCTTCCTTTTACGTGAACTGAGTGTTTTCATCTGAACAAGACAGTAAAGGAAAATATGATAAGATGTATGACAGTTCTTGGCAATCTGAAGTTCTTAAAGGGAGCTCACAGACTGGTTTTGACTTTGGTAACTACTTAAATTGTATATGATATCATTGAGCCTATATTCATTGTGGTAGTACACTACAGGCTACTGTATTTTCTTTAGGAAGTACTAACATTGTACACACAGATGTGTCTTATACCTATGTGGCAATATATAAATGTGCACTAGTATTCTGTCTTGAAAAAGAGCAATTATAATGACTCTTACTAATTAATAGCCACAGATATAATTTGTCCTTGAGTTCTGGATGAATGTTTGCTGGTTTCATGCTGATGTAATTCCAACTCAAAAACTCTGCCTTACACATAACAGACATGCTAGCTCTGGCAATTTTGATTAGCCTGCCAGGTGTCTGATTTCACACAGCATTTCTGAAAACCAGCCAGCAGCAAAAAGTAAGTAATCTAACAGGGTACCAAAACACAGAATGAAGCACTCATCTTCTCTTTACCTCAGCCCTCCTTAAGGACCAAACCTGGAGTGGTTGTGAAGACCTGCATCTCCCACGGGCTTGGCTAGGAGTTGCAGGAGCAAAGCACCATTCAAGAACAGCAAGCCTGGCCCATTTGCCTGTATCATCTGCTGCTGTTCTGCTGATGTGGAGAATTTATCTCTTCCCAGCACCTTTCTCAATGACAATAGAGCAAGACCTCAGATGGTTCTTGGAAGCACACTCATCCTGCTTTCTTTCTTCACCTTTTCCATTGGCATTAGGTATGCCACAGGCAGCAGTAAGCCGTACCACTAAATCCTTTCTTACACAAATTCAGAAGCAACACTACTCTGCAGAGACATCACAGCAGCATGAAGAGAGCAAGTGATATATTTTACAAGCCGGTTACACAGGCAGAGTGTTAAGTGCAGACAACACATTTCATAAATGAAATATATGTTTAATGGTTGTAAAGCAGTTTCTGAAGATACTGTAAAGTCTGCTCTCTGAAAATGTTAGTGTAATCCTAAGGGTGCTTGAAATAATATTTTTATAAAAATAACAACAGGGTTATTTATAAATTGATTTGTAGAGTATTAGTTGTACTTTGTTACACTATTGGAAGATGATGAGCTTCATGGCACAGATACAAACCTTGCTGATCTCTCTGAGAGTTTACCCAGTACCACATCATGTTTACAGCTCAATTATTTAGATGCAGAACCTTTAAGTATTCCTCATATGAACCCTCATGTTAGAAAGATGGGACTTTGCAGTACATATATAATTCCCTTATCACAATCAATGGCAGCATGGCCATGTCCAAATCTTAAGATCGGTGCTCGCTGCCTTGGAGTCAAGGTAGAAGCTGTGCCCTACTGATTCACAGATTCCCTCAATTTCAAGGACTTTGCTGTCATGATGATACATGGAGACATGGCATGATACGTGGAGGACACAACATGTTTATAAAGCTATGCAAAACCAAACAACAACAACATTGGGAGGCAATAATTACTGACGTATCTCTATGACTGACTTTCTCTCTCCCTCCTTCCTTCTCTTATGTATACACTGCTTGGCTTTGCTGTGCCTCTGCTCTCCTCTTGTCCCTGCTCCTTTACAGCAGGGAATTATCATTTATCATAGAATCATAGAATGGTTTGGGTTGGAAGGGACCTTCAAAGATCATCTAGTCCAACCCTCCTGCCATGGGTAGGGACATCTTTCACTAGATCAGGTTCCTCAAAGCCCAGTCAAACCTGACTTAGAACACATCCAATGATGGGGCATCCACAACTTCTCTGGGTAACCTGCTCCAGAGTCTCACCAGCCTTATTGTAAAAAATGTCTTCCTTGTATCCAATCTAAATCTACCATCTTTCAGTTTAAAACCATTGTCCCTTGTCCTGTCACTACAGGTGCTAGCAAAAGTCTCTCTCCATCTTTCTTATAAGCCCCCTTTAACTATTGAAAGGCTGCAGTAAGGTCTCTCTGGAGCCTTCTCCTGGCTAAACAACCCCAACTGTCTCAGCCTTTCTTTATAGGAGAAGTGTTCCATCCCTCTTGCATGGCCTCTCATCTCTGTCATGATGGGAGAGTATTGGGATGGAACTGGATGTTTATGAGGGGATGAGACAGACCCCTGCTCTCAGCCATAACCCTACAAAGCCTTATAGATGCACCCAAAGTTTAAGAATATCACAGTAGCTGGTGATACCATGAGAGTGTTTTCAAAGTTGGGTTCCATGGCATCTCTGCCATGGAAAATTCAAATGATGCTGCTCAGCCATGCTTCTCCATACTCTCAGCTCATTTCCACTATCACTACAAACTCCAAAATTAAAACTGCAGGTTAAAAATCAAAAGTTGCTCAGGGAGCAGAAGGAATGAAGCCTGGCTTCCTGCAGGCTTCTAGGCATTTCACCTCTGTCTCCTAAACAACTTCCTTCACTACAACTACCACGACTTTCTCCTGTAGTGGTACAGCTCATCATCAGTAAAAGACAGTGCTGATGGTTGCTCTGCCAGCTGACTGCTGCTGCCAAAAAGTACAACACACTGTCTTCGTGGTTTCCCCTCCATGGCATTATTACACAATCTCTTTCCTCTGCTTGATCATGAAGCTTGTTCAGAACTTGGTTACATTTAAAACTGTAAATTCCTCCTTTAGAAATGACAAATTAAAAGAAACATTATACCCATATGAAGCCAGACTAATAAATAACTACAGTGTCTACCTCTACTTTAATTCAGAAAAGAAGCAGAAGGTCTGTTGTAATTCAGGAACAGTCCCATGGAGTTGCATAGAAATAAAGGCTAATTCTCATGCTATAATATTGCTTCAATATGTGCCAAGGTATCTCTTGCAATTCTAATGAAGGCTTTTGATGTCACAAGTTACAGAAAACTCTGTATTATCTCGTGCCTTCAGGCGTTAAGCAGAGTAAGTATCTAATCTACACAGATTCTTGCAAAAAACAATATTAACACTGGAGTCAAAGCTTGATGATTCATGGATAATTTAAAAATAAGAAAAAAGAAAAAGGAAGGTCTCAGGAACATATATGAGTCAGGTACAATGTAGTTTGTGTTGCATTATATATTTCTACATTTACTGCAATGTATCTGATTACACAGGTCTGAATGCCCGCTTTCCTTACCCATAACTTCTCAAATTCTGGCTCTTTTGCATGAGTCTCAATGTTTATTCCAGAACAAACCCCTAAAAGGCATTTGGATTCTCAATTCAGTGCATTGAAGTTAGTTGCCATCAGATGCTGGTAAAGTCACTGCTGTGATAATATGAATTGGTCAGTATGGTGTCTGTGTGTCTTGATACATATACAGAAATTGCTGCGTGAAAGGCTGAGGTCTCTCTCCTGGAGTCAGGCAACTGCAAATGGCCTCCTGGCCTTCAGAGCAAGAAAGCAGCAGGTTGTAAACAACTCATCATTGTAAAAAGCAAGAGGATAGTGCAGCATTTTTTGGGCAGTGTGCCCAGGGAAGTCAGAGAAAGGTCTGGCACGTTGAATGTGCAGCTGATGCATGGAACCCAGGCTATGGCATCTTACAGCAGAAAAAGTAGTGTATGTCACTTCACTGACATGCTAGCCATATGTCACAAAACTGACCATTGGTATTTCACCATGTGGCAGCAATCTGCATCAACTGGGTTTGCAGTGTGCCTGGGTTATTTGATAGATATCTTATCCATGCAGAGCTCAGGGGAAGGCTAAGCTGTCTGTGCCTTACACATTCAGCTAAGGGATATTTTATTTCTCATACAATGCTGGTCTTACCTTTCTGCCATATTCTGCACCTGGTAAAGAAGCCCACTGCACGATGGAAAGGCAACAAGTTATATGTGATAGTATGGTTCAAAGAATTAAAGGTGATTAATGCCTGCTTGTTAGAGGAGGAGATATAAAAATTTACCTTCCAGGACAACTGCAAGTAATGCCTCCTATAGCAGGAAAGAGATACTCTGCATTAACCGCTCTTTTCTTCAGCTGCACAGAGGTATGCAGGCACCTCCTTGGGACAGTGACTTTCATCATTACTGTTGTCGAAGTCATATCCAAATAATTTCACTGCCTGTTAATCTGTCATCATGCATTAGCAGCAAGATATATTATCTCAGTGTTTACTATTTTCCCTGCTACTACCTTTTTGTGCTGCTGGCATCATATGCTGTTCCCTTCTAAGAAAGCTCATTGAGGCTAATCCAGCAAAACTCCCACTGAAGCCAAGGCTTTGTGTGACCAGAGAGCAGGAGCAGTGCAGGCAGTTCCCCTGTCAGACTCCATTGTAAGAAAAGGGAAAGGTGACTTACTGTAGTCCTAGATAGAGAGCAGTTCCAAAAATGACATACTCCAAAAACCAGAGAAAATAAATCCAGCAAGAAGGAGGAAAGCCTATCTGATTAAAATCTTTGTCATGCTTTGTCCAGCATGTATGATTATGTTTTCTAGCTTCCTTTGTTCAGTTCTTTCTGTTTTGACAATGCTGCCTTGACAACTCCTTAAATGAGTATTAATCTCCACGAGCAATGATATAGGATATAAGAACTCTTCACTTACCTCTTTTGTTACTTTTTTACTTTTCCCAATTTGTTTATTGAAGACATACTTTGTGCTGCAAAATTCCTTGAACACCTGTTCCTTTAAATGAAGTCTCCTGCTAGTTAACCACCTTATTAGAGCTTTGTCTAAATCTAACCCAGGCTAGTTACTTCTCTTTCCCATTCCTGTTGCTTCATCTTCCCTGCAGTAACCTTTATTTCTTAGATTTAATCAATTTTAGGTCACAGATAAAGTGACAGAGAAGTTTCACTTAAAAATACTCAGAGACAGCACTGTCTAACACTGTTCTCTGCTGTGATTTAATGAATCACAAAAAATGAATGGTAACTTAAGCAAAATATCTTCAATACAAGATTTCCATTATAAATATTCAGTGTGTTCATATTGAAAAGCTCTGTATAAAACTTGGGGTGGGGGGAATGGCTTTTAAAAGCCATTTCAGGGAAATTAATGCTTTCTCTTAGGAGAGTTTTCTCTATTGACGTCTGGCCAGACTTTCATGCCTTGTTGCTTTAACTTCTGTATAGTTGCTTAGACCAATGCAAGAGGAAGCACAAACAGCACCAAATCCAAATAGGGCTGAAAGTTTGCTTGGTGTTGATGGAAATTACTACACAAAGTGCAAGTTGTTTCACACAGGCCTTTAATCCTGAATTAAAAAAACAAACAAACAAACAAAAAAAAATCCCAACAAACAGTCCAGTCTGTTCACCTTGCCACTCAGCTGTGTGTCAGACTTTATCTATTGGACTCCTGTAGCAAAATCATTATTTCAGTTACATTAATGGGAAAGTTCCATAAACTCATCGAAAGGTGAGATTTGCTCGTGGAACAGTTTCACTGCAGCTGATCTAAATGCCTGTTTCAAAGTCTGTTAAACCCAGTGCCAGTTCGTCATTGCTTCAGATGATTTAATGCCTAGAGAGACGATTCTTCATCATCAAATCTGATCTCCATAGCCAAAACCCCATAATTTCTTTCTGGAATCCTTTTAATTTTTGGAACTGGAAACCATTTTTAGGCTGGTTTTACCAGCTTCAGTGAATACACCACTTTGTGGCTTGTTGCAACAACTAACCAGTCATCCTTAACAAGCAGTCGCCCAAATGGAAAGAAAAGCTCTAAATAGAGACACACATTTAGTTCAGTGAACTGGTGCTGGATAAAAAGCCTAATAGTTACACTGGTAACTATTGTTACCAGCGTGTTTGACCCAAGTAGTTAACAACAGCATACCCAGAAGTGATGAGATCCTGGCAGATTTGCAACTGCTAGTTAGTTGCATTCCAGCATCAATAGTGATTTTGTTAATAGAAGACTTCTTCCGAAAGGCTTTGCCAAATGGCTTGCTTTGAATGGCTAAACCTTATAAGCAGCTTCATTTAAATAAAAGTGGGCATAATAAGTTAAGTGAAAAATCAAAGAAACTGAATGGTTCAAGTAGATGTATAAAAACAACGTGGCAGAAAATCAAACTGTGCCTTCCTCCCTTTGCTTTCATATTGATTTCAAGGAAAAGCAGCAGCAGGTTTTTTTCCTGGTTTTCTTGCTCATAAATTCTCAATTTTCCTTAATGATTAAAACCTTGCTCCATTGCAAACAGGGTTGTTTTATGTATGGAAAATTTAAACCCATGGAGATAAATGGGTAGTTCCTCCCAACAATTACATTTTATTTGAGAACCCACATTTTCTATGCTAATATATCCAAAGTCTTTCTGCCAATCACTTGCTCTGATGTACAAAAGGGCACATACTCTTTACCTGTAGGGCCTACATCAAAGAAAATATTTACATGACATGGTGTAAAACTGAAATGACACACCAGTAAATGTCCCAGCCTTGTGTCAGTCCGCAATCAGTAGTTGCACTGATCTTGAAATGGGAGAGACGAGAGATTGTTTATGTTCTTGCTGGAAGGAAGGAGAGCATCCGAAGGACTCACATTGAAAGGAACAAATGTCCAATCAGCCTTGTTCTCTACAGAACTGGAACTGCACCCAGAAATATACACAAAATTAAGTCCCCTTCTCGTCTGTCTAGTTGCTTCATCTCTGAATGCTTCATTGGCCCATTTACAATGGTGACAGGCAGCTTTAATTAAGACATTAAACTTCAAGTTGTTCTAATTATTGGGTTCTAATTACTGGATTTTCCCCCTGGTTCTATTCTTTTTTGTATTTGATTGTTTCCCGCAATGTAGTCTAACAATACATCCCTGCTATAAAAGCATTGTTGGCTGGCTAAGTAAATTTTCCATTATTCTGTATGGGTGGATGTCCTAAAGGCTCGACCTTTCTTCAGCAATCATGTCGACTGTTTTGCCATCAGTACGCTAATTGTAATGGGAGAGGGTTCTCCCTCACACAGATGGGAAAGACTTTGGGATACCTCCTGGTACCCCTCTTCATGGAGGCCTCCAAATGTTTCTATTTTTCTGCAGTCACCACTAATCTTACTGTAATCACTACTGTTCTTATTCCTCTGCAGCTACAGATAATAAGTATGAAGAACAAGCATAAAATCCTCTTTTCCCCTACATCACAAAAGACAGCAGAAAATAGTGCAGCCTTAGTATCAGATAATATTAATAATCTCTGACATATCTGTGCAGCAACAAATTGGGAAACTGAAAGCGGTTCTTAACAGAACAACCATCTTGCAGCCCATCCTGTGGTTGAAGGGCCTTTAGCTACCCATTATATGGTATTTGCTTCCTGTGTATAAATATATTTACACTGCAGGTGCAAATGGATCATTACGCCCACGTGGTTAACTCTAGCAGTGAGGGTACCACAGGCTAGGCTCAATGCAAATTGCATGAGTGTCCTATGGACTCCCCCATCTATCCTCAGCCGCTGAACTCCTGCTGCCATGTCTAGTCCAAGCTAGTTAGACAAAGTTGCTTTAACCTTCTTAGAATCTAGCACATGAACATCACACTACCTATCATCTGGCATGCAGGGCTCTTTCTTATTATGCAAAAAGTTACAGAATTAAGAAAGAGCACACCTTTGGCTTAGGTCTTATAATCAGGCACATTTTACTTCCTTAAAGATCCATGGCCACAGAATCACAGAATGGTTGAGGTTGGAATGAACCTCGAGATCATCTGGTCCAATCCCCCTAGTCAAACAGGGTCACCTAAAGCCAGCTGCCCAGGACCATGTCCAGACAGCTTTTGAGTATCTCGAAGGATGGAGACTCCACAACTTCCCTGGACAACCTGTGCCAGTGCTCAGTCACCCTCACAGTGAAAAAGTGTTTCCTGATGTTCAGGAGGAACCTTCTGTGTTTCAGTTTGTGCCCATTGCCTTTGGTCTTGCACTGGGCACCACTGAAAAGAGCCTGGGTCTGTCTTCTTTACAGCCTCCCTTCAGGTATTTATATACATTAATAAGTATCCCCCTGAATCTTCTCTTCTCCAGGCTGAACAGTCCTAGCTCTCTCAGCCTTTCCTCATAGGATAGATACTCCAGTCCCTTAATCATTTTAGTGGCCTTTTGTTTGACTCTCTCCGGTATGTCCATGTCTCTCCTGTACTGGGGAGCCCAGAACTGGACACAGCACTCCAGGTGTGTCTCACCAGTGCCGAGCAAAGGGGAAGGATCATCTCACATGACATGCTGGCAACACTCCTCCTAATGCAGCCCAGAAGGCTGTTGGTTTTCTTTGCTGCAGGGGCACACTGCTGGTTCATATTCAATATGGTGTCCACCAGGACCCCAAGGTCCTTTTGTGCCAAGCTGCTTTCCAGCTGGTCAGCCCCCACAGTCTTTGTGTATCTCCCCTGACTGGAGATCCTTCTGATGCTGCTCGATTTATAAATATTTAAATCATTCAGTGCTCTTCTTTTTGGAATAACCCCTTCCTTCAAAATTTTTTGACCTACTTGTTCTCATTGTCTGCATTACTTTTCTGGTTAATAAGAATAATTGTGTGAATACATCTCTCCCTCCCCTAAAGGCATATCTGCTCAAGCACATATTTATTTTCCTTCTGGAATAATTATCTTTGATTTATGGTGTTCCAGTGAGGAACTGTTGGTGTGATGATGATGAACAAAAAGTTTGGATTTATGGAGAGGCTGGATAAACTTTCAAGATGTTTATGTCTTCATCATGTAATCCTAAAAAGCAAGCAAGCAAGCCAAAAACTGAGGAGTAGGGAAAGAAGAAGCTTCTAGAAGTATTTTCTGTAAAGCAAGTTTTAAAGAAGTTTTCCAGGGACATCAGTGAAGTTTGTGAAAGGCCATTATTTGGTTGTTCACAAGTAAAATTGTGTGTCCAGCTTTAGATTGAGCAGTTTCCTCTTTCTTTACATGTCCTGTAAGTGATGCTAACATGCACTCAAGGCAAACAACTATAATGAAGACTTTAAAAAACAGGATCATCTAAATCTGCATTGAAGCACAAGCCTGATATTCAAAATTACTGTGTTCAGCAGTTCCTCTCCAGGCAATCCTCATATTTACCCACTGAACAAGCACTTTGGCATTAATATTTTACCCCATGCATGCACTAACAGGCAGTTGAAGTGTTCTCTAACCTGTATAGATTTACTCCAACCATGATTGCTTGAAATCTGGAGCAATGTGCACTTATGTCACACCCTTCACTTGAAACATTTTTACCTTATCACCCAGGAAACAGCATTTGGACATTTTTGATAAAAAGCTGTGTTATAACTGAGGCCTTTTTTATAGTTGTTCTCTTGAGGTTTGTGAATCATAAGGAGATTCTGAACAAGGTGTTTAATCCATGCTAATTCAGCATGGTCTCTGTCATGATCTTCTGATGGGTCTATATAACAGACCTTATAGCCAGTCTATAACTACTTGCGCCAGTCTTGAATGTAGATGTTACCGATTTATCACTGATGGTCAGATAGCATCTTAATATAATCTAAAGAAAACATTTCAAACAGAATCAGACACACAGAATAGTTTGGGTTGGAAGGGACCTCTAATTCAGCATGGTCTCTGTCATGATCTTCTGATGGGTCTATATAACAGACCTTATAGCCAGTCTATAACTACTTGCGCCAGTCTTGAATGTAGATGTTACCGATTTATCACTGATGGTCAGATAGCATCTTAATATAATCTAAAGAAAACATTTCAAACAGAATCAGACACACAGAATAGTTTGGGTTGGAAGGGACCTCTAAAGGTCATCTAGACCAACGCCCCTGACGCAGGCAGGGACATCTTCAACTAGATCAGGTTGCTCAGAGCTCCGTCCAACCTGACCTTGAATGTTTCCAGGGATCGGGCATCCACCACCTCTCTGGGCAACCTGTGTCAGTGTTTCACCACCCTCAGTGTAAAAAATTTCTTCCTTAGATCTAGCCTAAATCTACCCCGCTTTAGTTTAAAGCCATTCCCCCTTGTCCTGTCGCAACAGGCCCTGCTAAAAAGTTTGCCACCATCTTGTTTATAAGCCCCCTTTAGGTACTGATAGGCTGCAATAAGGTCTCCCCGAAGCCTTCTCTTCTCCAGGCTGAACAACCCCAA
>NW_008794665.1:13054831-13114564 GCF_000699145.1 Aptenodytes forsteri
CAGGTCTGCTGCCTGTCCCTACCCCAGGAGAGAGGTCTAGGCACTTCCTTCAGCCTGAGGTCTGCACTGCAGACTCTCCCTTCAGCAGTTCTATCTGTGTGGAGGCATCGGCCACTGCTGGGGTAGATGGTGCTGGCCCCCCAGCTGGAGCCACAGCTTTTACCCTCAAACGAGTGCCCACCATTCTGCCTTGAGGGTCAGGTAGGATGAGTGCCTTTGACCTGTGCCCAGTTGCTGGGTTATGTGTACGCCGAGTCGCCCACTCGGCCCGTGGAATGCCTCTCCTTCAAAGAGGCGCCCTCCCTGCGTGCCCTCCCTCATGAACTGCCGCACAAACTGCTGCACCATGCCCTAGCTGACGTGCCACGCCCTATTTGCCCGTCCTGGTGGCCAGCGCTCCCTGGGGCTGCCTTTAGTGGGAGTGGGGGGTGGCAGCCGTTACTCCTGGCCCCGCCCATGCCTTGTCAGCCGCCCTGTTGAGAGCTGCTGGCTCCCCTGTGGGTTCCCCGGCTCAGGAAACCCCCCTGTACGCCGTGATCCACCACTCCGCTGCGGGACGTGCCTGCACTGGAGCTGATCGCCTCTGCAACTGAGGTACTCACAGAGTACTCTTTCGAGTATCTTTAATTGCTCTTACTTCAAAACAAGGCTACAGAACCAGTACTGCATAAGCATTTGTGCCTTTAGAGACCACTCTCACTATGGCCTGATAATCATGCCTACAACCTTGCACAGTGCTAATTTCCCCCATTCAGATTGCAGGCTTTGTAACGAATTTAAATTACAAACAAAGCAAAGTGTTCATGAAAAGTGCATTAGCTGCATGAGCTAGAAATATAGAAATGGAATATGTGATTTATACAAATTATGGAACTGCAAGTGCTTCCCAAATTAAGCCACTAATCTGTAATGTAAACATAGTAAAATGTTGCAGAAAAAATTCCTTGAGTGTAGCATGAAAAATGCTGTATAGCTACTGTATAAAAGGCTTTTTTTCTGGTTGTGCCTCCTGAAAACAGGAAATAGAGGTGATAAGGCTGGAGAACCCTCAGCAAGGAATCAAATGCCTGACATTCTTTTTGTTTTGTGGCTTGTGATTTGTTCTCTTCTGGTGTGGAACTATCAATCTTTGCATGAAAACCAAGAATTTGCATGCTACACTTTACTCCATTTTGTTAATTCGGTAAACACCAAATTATTTTCAAGGTTCTTTTTAAGTTGATTCTAAACAAATCTCTTCATAACCACTGAAGGACCTCTCCTCTAGAGTGGTTGAGATCTACTATTTGCTGAGACGCAGACTTGCTGCTGGGCCTCTGCTCACACAGAATTCGGCACTGCACACAAAACTGTCATCTTCTTGAACTTCATACTTTGAGGACAAATCCTCTAGAGCTCCAAATAATGGACAATAGTTATCATATCACATAAGATCCTCAACTGTCCAGGATCCTAACAAGATGGTGAAACCTCTCCTGTTCATCCTTGAACATATATGTGTTCACTCATTCATGACCAAGATAATACTCTGACCCTACAGCCCTAGATCCTGGTGGCAGAGCAGTAGATGTCCCTCCGGCCCTTCTCTTGCCCTCCTGGTCTTCTTTTACTCCAGTTGGGAAATGAAGCTGTTACTAGTAAAAACAGTGACAGACAACACTGCCTGGATGAAACTGAGGCTCTGACCATCCTCCAGGCATTCAGACAGAAGAAGAAAGCATCTGTGAAATGGACTGGCTGCACAGAGGAGTACCTGAGGAGATTTTCTCCTCTTATGCCTGTAGTCAGGCAGTAGCAACAACTTATGCTAAGAAATGGTGACATTTTGAAAGCTGTTTCCTTCCCACAGCAGAAAGGACAGTGAAATAATGGTAGAATTTTCCATTTGAGATCATTAGTAGTTATTCTAGACATGCCAGGATGTCCCATGTCACAGTAAATAGAATTATTTTGTTATTATGTCAAGGAAAAAAAAAAGTACAAAGCATTTAAAATGAAATCTGAAAATACTTTGAAAATTCAGGATGTTATATTTCTCATGGAAAGTCAATTTGATCCATTTTGATACCATCAGAATTGAAATCCTAACTTTAAAGCAATCCTTTAATGCATAACTGTAAATTTGACCAGTTTTATTCAAAATGAACCTGAGTCAATATCTGTAACAGAAGTTTTCTAGACTCAGCTTGTATGTCATGTTGTCTACATGGCTCCATTTTCTGCAGAAAAAAGTATTTCATTTAAGAGATCTGATACAAATCCCATTCACATTAATGGGTGGATTCTCTCTGACTCATATGGATGTGGGTTCAGGCATGGAAGGGCCTGCCACATCCTTAATGGGCTGGAGAACTGATTAACAAAGCAATACTATGGAATGAAGGAATATAGCAAAACAGAATGATGCTTGACTTTCACCTCTGGAGCAAGTACAGCTGTGAAATTGCTACAGCAGCGATTCATTGTTGTTCCAATGTACTGAGAAGCCATAGGTCTGCAGCTTGGCTTAGAAACATCTGCTTTCTTCACAGGTAATTCTTCTTGATAGCACTTGGAGTACCAGAGAATTACACATAGAATTAAAATAGTCAGATTCATGTAGCTGCAGTAGATGGATGGTGTTGCACTAGATTACAAAGAATTACACAATGCAAGAATTTCCTTAATACATTTGTTTTAAAAAATCAATATTGTATCATGCCCTTTATAGTAAGTGGTATCTGACTGCTGCCTCCTTTGATTAAATATAACTGTGGGACCAAATGATATGTTCTGGAAAATCAAATGTTGTGCCAGTACTTGGAGAATTGGCTTCTCTGTTGAAGACCTTGTACAAATTACCATTAATACAGTGGTACTGCCTGAAGGCCCCTTGCAGAATGTGTAGGATAAATTGCAAGGTAGTCTGAATGGCTATACTAGGTCACATCAAAGTTCCCTGTAGCCCAATATCCTGTTTCTGATGGGGCCTGAGAGGAAATAACAAGGTAAGCATTTATGGTAGTTCCTCTAACTGATCTCAGTCACCAGTTTTAATAAACATTTCAGCTCCTATCCTTGCTAAAAAGGAAGACTTCTGTATGATGATTTCTCCTGTCTATACAACAATAAAAATTTGAAGTTGCTTTCTGTTGAAGTTCAGTCATGTCTTAGTTAATTAATTAATATTCATGTCAAAATCTATGCCAAAAAGATTCTGGATAGCATGGGACTCCCTTGTGCTGGTATGGCTTGAACGTGAAGGTAGACAAGGTCTTTGTCTAAAATACACTTGTGTGTATAATGTACATTTTTGGAAGATCAGTCATCTACAAAAAATGCATGCCTGAGGAGAGAGATGATTGAATACCTAGGATGTGGCAACTACAGATAATCTGTGAGTAAGGTTAGATGACGGACAGACACTCCTTCCAGGGAAACAGGGTTTCAAAAAAGGCTATGGGAGCAGAACACAAACTGTATCAAATTGCAGTGACACTTGCACTGCTAAATCACAAAGGATCTATATGTTTGCACAATTACAGATAGCTACTTTTCAGTATCTTTTTCCAACTTTTTATTTTCCTTGCACTTATAAAGCTTCTTGAATGTAGATATTAAGTACAGTGATCATCTTATAATAATCAATTTTCTTTTAATTTCTGAACAGGTTTTACAGACTGAATGTAGTCTGTGCATTTTAAAGCTTTTCCCTTGGAACACGCCGTCATTACATTCATTAAAGTATCCCCTGTGGAGTCAGCTTTTATCAAGTAAATTACAGGGACTATCATCCATTTGGCGTTTCACAACTTTTGGTCATACAGTTCTCCATTCAGCATTGTCAGGAAGAGTTTATAGGTACTATGTAAGATTGTGCTTCACCAAGCTGCTGTTTGATAAAATAGATTGAGTGTGTCACCAGGTAAAAAGAAATTGTACTCAAGTTAAAGAAAAGAGGGATGTGGATCTTAAAAATTTTATAGTGAGCTTAGAATACAGTACATACTGTCTGCTTTCTAATTGCTGAAAGAGCAACAGAATAAAGGTTTGTGAAGAGTCTGTGCAGGTGTGTGATGAGAAAAACTACTCAAGATTTTGCTTGTCTTTGAAAGTCTTCATTGCATATGATGAAGGCATCTGTATTGAAAACAAAGTGGTCTCTACCCTTTTCTACAAGCTCTCGTGATATTCTTGTAGCTGATTTCACAAACCTATCTCGATAGTATTTAACTCAATAATATTTCCCCCTCAGATTGCTTTCTCCAGCCATTGGCTGAAACCTTTGTGCTATTTGACCTTGTAGAAACACGTGTCTAGAATTGCCATCCCCTTGATACCTTGAAAGTCAGTCAGAATCCTGAACATTTCCTTGCTAATTTTACCATGGTCAAATTTAGCTTGCTTGACCCTACATCCTGCTGAAGCCAGAGAACATGTGGAACATATGTAGAACAGTACCATTCACACCGGAGTAGAAGTTTGCATTTGTGGATGAATAAAATGTAAGATTTGGCCTCTGCACTATAAAATAGGACACATTCTTAGATTCATGTATTTTGCTACATGAATGTAAATGTTCACTATTTACAAGTGTCAGGAATACAATCAAGAATGCTTTCTTGTTATGTGACCAAAACACATTGTGTACAGGTGCAGCATAAACTTACTGAATTGCATAACCTCTGGCAATTCTATTTCACAAATAACCATTTAATAGGGAGTTATAGAAAATGAGTTGTTACATTATGATGTGAAGTTTAACCTTGTAACCCTGACTTCTGGATACAGCGAAGCATGAATTGTAGTGTCATTTCATTTCTCACTACCAGATTGCCAAGAAATGGCGTATTGTCCCTACGACCTATTTGAAGTTAGCTGCTGTTTTATGGGAAACTGAAAAACACCCTACTCAGCAGCATATAGCTGTTATTTTCTATCTTCTCTGACTTTTCTCAGATGACATTGGAACAAATATAGGACTGCTGTTTCCCCCTAGTCCATCTGCTCCCACCTAGAATGGGAAATCTTTTTAGATTAACCTCCTAGTTAAATATACAGCACCAAGTGGGAGGTACAAAGGAGGATTTTAGTAAATCTTGGTGAAAAGGAAGCAGCTGCAGGAGCAGCAAATTAACACCAAGGAATAGGGATCCTGTTTTCAGGCAAATGTTTCTATTAATAAGGAATGAAGAAAAAAAACCACAGAAAATCATAATTTATATAAAAAGTCTCTAAAAAATGTTTTTATTCCTTGAGATGTCAGCAACTCTTCAGTGCTTGATGCCTCCATATATGGGTATTGGAGCATTACATATAGCTACATGTATTTTTAATACTCATAACACAGGAATTGATCCTTCTGATTACATCAGTGTTCTTTAGTATAATTTACTGAGACAGACACAGAAATATGCTTGATTGCAAACAATGCTTTGAAGACTCAATAATTGACTATTAAGTCTAGGATTAACTAAAAGGAGATCATAAAACAGCATGACACAATATGCTAAGTGATTGCAAAGATGTTTGAGGGGATAATTTTTAAACAACTTTGACATCCTCTGGGCCAATTCTGCCATCTTTAGTCATGCTGAGTAGTATTTTATTCTACTAATAGCCCTGATCTGATCAGTGGGACTCTCTGCAAAATAAGGCACAACTCAATGTGAGCCAACATGACCAAAATGGGTCCATGCTTTACTATGCTTTTATATGTTTATATGCTTATTTGTAGTTACTTGGGGAAATGATTTGTTGGTACTGACTTTTTGATACAAAAATACAAATTAAACCTGAGTGTATTTTTCAGGAACCTGTTTCTGCCACAGGGATTTCTCTGCATCATGAGCAAAAGGTTTGCAGTCTGACTAGATATCCATATGATCTTCATCAGTCTGGTGTTTAAGGACTGAATAAGTATCAGTTCCTTGGAAAAAAAGGAGTATTGTTCTCACTTGATAGCCACAAAGCTGAGGCATATATTAGATGGAAGATTTGAAGAATAAAACAAGTTGAGGTAAGGGGAAAGGCTAGTGTCCTAGACTTCAAGAGGAGGCAATTTTCTTTTGAGTTATAGTCAGTTTTTATTGTCTTTCCCTGTGTTAAGGATGAAGTGGATTAAAATGCTTATTCACAGGGCTTTGAACTTTTTTTTTTTTCAGTCTGCAGGCACAATCTAGTTCACTTTTTATTAATCTACGTGAATTGACATACTTAAAACCCATGAACTTCTGCTATTCTGAGTTCATTGCCTTTCTGGTAGTTATGGTTTTGCTATAAAATCCATGAATTTGTAAATGACCTTGATTTCTCTCTTGTTGTTTATTCTGAAAACTAATGACAATCTAATGCTTTCTCCATTGAGCTTTGCACTGTAGGCCATATTATCAGAGAGATTTTCTTAATAAATGTGTTTATTCATAGTTGTTCAATCAAATAGTGCTTTTGAAGAGGCAGAAAAGGTTTTTAAGTGTGATAGGAGATAAGAAAGTGAAAAAATAAGTGTCACACTTGAGGAAGGTGCTAGTTTAGTGTGACACTTAAGCAACAGACCCTTTCACTATGCTGCTACAAGGTACACACTGATCCCTAGCTTGTCACATTGGCTTCTTCATGACTTTGCCTGCCTGATGTATCAATTTATTCTTTTATTATTATTATTGTGCATTTCTTTTTAATCCAGTAGCCTGTGTGGAAAGTTAGAGACAGCTCTCAGTTGTTTTGGGGGGCAACTGCTTGGGGCTCAGCTGCACTGAGCCTAGTACTGAATGCTTTCAGAGCTCTCCTGTCTGGCACAAGCTGGAGAGCACACAGCACAACAGGGGTATATTGCAAAGGGGCATATATACTCCTATGAAAATTCAGTTTTATTTTTGTGTCATGTTGCAGCTTATACTAAGATTGTGGTGTGCTTCCAGTGGTAACGGCCAACAAGTCAGGTCTGATGGCTGCATTTCAGCCAGCTCTATGTCCGAAACATGTCCCAAAAGACTACTTTTGTACCCAATTAGAGGGGCCAGGCACGCCAAGACAATAGATGCTGGAGCTGATTCAGAAAGTGTGGGATTTGGAAAATCAGGATTTTTAAATGCAAGTCAAGAGATAGGTACATAAAACCTGAAGAATGGTCATGCTGAGTCAGATCGAGACCCACCTACATCAGTGAAACACATCTTCCCACCTTGTCTTGGGCAGGGGTGAGCAGCCAACACTAACCACAATACCAACTAACCACAAGCAGCAGCAGTGATTCCCTTTTAGTTTGCTGATTGTTATCAGCAGGTTAGGGACCACCTGTTCTGGAGATCGCATTCAGAACAGCAATGGAAAAGGGTTCATCCATCTGTGCTCCTTCACTGCACAATCTTGTTTCTTTGGGTATTTTTTTAGTGTAGCTGGTTTTTACTTAGAAGGTCACTTACAATGAATACAGTGCAACATGTTATGAAAAAAATGGTGTTTTGACAAATATGTGTATATTTGCATGAAAATATGGAAAAAATGGATTAAAAAAATTAAAAAATTGGATTGCTTAGACAACCTGACATTGTCTAAGTCAATTTTAATAAATGTTAGTGCGAAATACATGTTATGTAGCTCTGTTAAACACAACCAGGTGATTGTTAATTTTGCCATTCACATTCTGGAGGACTAATCCAGTTAAGTTTTGCTTACATCTGTAATGTAAGATAAGAGTCATTAAATGTGCTGTTGCCTATCCAAGTTATACTAAAAAATTGCAGGCTTACAATTTATATTACAGCAACATCTCCCTGTTTCCTACTGTTTCTGAATGCCTCAAGTCATATTTTGGTCTCTCAACTTTTGCCTGGCCTTTCAGAGAAGGAATTTAATGATTGTTAGCCACTCACTATGCTGTAGATTTGACAACACTTATGTTTCCTTCTTTCAGTAGTCTCTCTTCAAGCATTATTTCCAAAGAAAGTGTTTTTATTTATAGTATCTCTTTTTTTCTAATACTTTGCTAAAGATTTACACACCTTTCACTACAACCCAAGTTAAAGAGGCTGATCTTTAATGGACAACAATGAAACAAGCTCAAGTCTATCCTATGGTGCATATTTTTCTCCTGCAGGAAACTGTGTACTCATATGTTTTCAAGGAAATGTACTTTGCCAGCTCAGACTGGCCCAAGGTCATGCCTACCCCACTGAACTCTTCTTTGCAGACCCCCTTCTCTTAGATTCTTTGGTTAGGACTTACAGGTGAAGACTACCAAAGATACCTGATGCAGGATTGAAACAGCAGGTTGCAGGTTTATTTACATATTCTTTGTGTATATGATATATATAAAAATGTGCATACAGATATATGACACATATAAACATGAAAAAAAACCCTTATTCTGTGCCAGGATGTTAACTGTATATTCTCATAGGATGCATAGAATACACATATGATCCATTAGATCTTATGGATGACATTGCTCAAAAAAACCCCATGGTCTAAGATATATGGAAATTTTCACCTCTTTTTGCAAAGCTCAGGATTCTCCAACCTGTACCTGAGTGCTCCCTGCTGCAGACTAGTCCTTGAGCCCACTCAAGGCCTCAGGCTGCTTCTTTATCTTTTTTCCCCGGACACCAGCCTTTGACCATCCAACCTCACTGAAATCCTGTGCGCAGATTTGCCCAGCTGCCCTCAGCACTGGTATTTCAGCACCTTGCTTAACTGTGTGATGTTGGGGTGTCCTCACACTCACTCGGGAACTCAGAAGGCTCTCGTGATCCAGTCTCACACTTGTTCACATCTTTCACATGCTGTCATATACTTTGCATATAGCTGGGCTCAGTGTTTTGAGGTGATGTCAGGTCTAGGCGTTAAAGGTGTAAAGATACAGATCTAGGTGTAACATTTTCCCTTTACCTGGGACCACTCTTTTTGGAAGCAGAAGACAATGCAGCCCTACTGTCAGTCCCATTCATGTGCTAACTTTTGAAACCACTGACCTCTTGAATTCATACATTTATGGGACTGGGTGTTGAAACACTCTTCTCTCTTAGAACACCTCAACAGATGTCTTCAAAAACCTTATGCATAGAACACCTGGTGATATGCTTCTTAAGTGCTCCCTGTCTGACATGTACAATTGTCATAAAGTACAATTGTCATCATTGTGCATTAGATGTCAAACCTGATTGACCTGAACTGCATGTTGGCACAGCTCAGGAATGGAATCACTCTCTGTATCAGCTTCAACATAGATAACAGTCTCTGCTTGTTACACCAAGGTCAGGAATCTACCATGAACCCCATCCTTTTTTTTTAATTTTATATTAGCTTCAGACTGACAGAACAATGTGAAGAAACACATTTTGCAGGCTTCTGCGTCTTCTCTTCTGTTAGCAGAAAGTTATCAGTGAAGAGAAGAACCTGTTGGCAGGTGGATGGGTGGCAGGTCACTGCTCTTGCAAGGAGAACCATACACATAGATGTAACTGCAATCAGTTTAAGTTACAATATGGTGACTAGGATGCAGGTCTATGTTGCATGTGAACTGGGTTTTGATCCTGAGTGATCATGTGCCATTGCCTTTAGATGTAAATAAAATCAAAGAAAAAAAGTGAGGGCTTGCACGTTCTGAGTGCTGGGCACATGCAATCCCAACGCCAGGGTCCAGTGCTCCTCCTTTCACACAGCACATGGGCAGGACCATGTGCCTCAGAGTGAGATCTGGGCTGTAATGAGCATGACATGGCCTGTGGCTGCCCACTTGGAAAAGCTGAACTCAGAGATGTGCCCAAAACTTTACTTATGCCTGAGACTTGGACTTATCCTTTAGAAAAGGTAATAAGGAGAACCCTTAAAAAAGTGCAGTTACCCTTTTAAAAGGGTAATAAGGAGGACCCTGGGAACTACTGACCAATCAGCTTCACTTCAGTGCCTAGTAAGATCATGGAACAGATCCTCCTGGAAGTTATGTTGAAGCATATGGAACACAGGGAGGTGATTAGAGACAGTCAACATGGCTTCACAAAGGGCAAATCGTGCCTGAGTAATCTAGTGGCCTTCTGTGATGGAGTGACTGCTTTGGTGGATAAGGCAAGAGCTATTGATGTCATCTACCTGGACTTCTGTAAGGCCTTTGATACAGTCCCTCACAGCATTCTTACCTCTAAATTGCAGAGAAATGGGTTTGATGGATGGACGATTCAATGGATAAGGAATTGGCTGGATGGCCACATCCAAAGCGTTACAGTTAATGGCTCAATGTCCAAGTGGAAACCAGTAATGAGTGGTATCCCTCAGGGGCCCGTATTGGAGCCAATACTATTTAATATCTTCATCAATGACTTGGATAGGGGGATTAAGTGCACCCTCCGCAAGTTTGAGGATGACACCAAGCTAAGTGGTGCTGTTGATATTCTTGAAGGAAGGGATACCATCCAGGGGGACCTTGACAGGCTGAAGGAGTGGGCCCATGTGAACCTCATGAAGTTCAACAAGGTTAAGTGCAAGGTCCTGCACTTGGGTCAGGACAAACCCCACTATCAGTACAGACTGGGGGATGAATGGATTGAGAGCAGTCCTGCAGAGAAGGACTTGGGGATACCTGGTGGATCAAAAGTGGGACACAAGCTGGCAGTGTATACTTACAGCCCAGAAATCCAATCATATCCCGGGCTGCATCAAAAGAACCATGGCCAGCAAGTGGAGGGAGGTGATTCTCCCCCTCTGCTCTGCTCTGGTGAGACCCCACCTGGAGTACTGCGTCTAGCTCTGGGGTCCTCAGTGCAAGAAAGACAGGGACCTGTTAGAGTGGGACCAGAGGAGGGCCACGAAAATGATCAGAGGGCTGGAACCCCTCTCCTGTGAAGAAAGGCTGAGAGAGTTGGGGTTGTTCAGCCTGGAGGAAGAGGAGGTGCAGGGAGACCTTATTGCAGCCATTTCTATTGGGATTACATGACAAGGTTTTGGTAATGGGGGTTGCAGGGGTGGCTTCTGTGAGATGTCAGAAGCTGCCCCATGTTGGACAGAGCCAGTTCCAGCTGGCTCCAGGATGGACCCACCTTTGGCCAAACATGAGCATATCAGCAACGTTGCTAGCACCTCTTTGATAACATGTTCAAGAAAGGGTAAAAAGTGCTGCACAACAGCAGCTGGGAGAAAGGAGTCAGAATATGTGAGAGAAACAACTCTGCAGACACCAAGGTCAGTGAAGAAGGAGGGGGGGGAGGAGGTGCTACAGGTGCCAGAGCAGAGATTCCCCTGCAGCCCCTGGTGAAGACCATGGTAAGCAGGTTGTCCCCCTGCAGCCCGTCGAAGACCACAGCGGAGCAGATATCCACCCTGCAGCCCATGGAGGACCCCTATGTCAGTGCAGGTGGATGTGCCCTGAAGGAGGCTGTGACCACGTGGAGACCCTGCACTGGACAGCGGAGCATATCCACCCTGCAGCCCATGGAGGACCCCTATGTCAGTGCAGGTGGATGTGCCCTGAAGGAGGCTGTGACCACGTGGAGACCCTGCACTGGAGCAGGCTCCTGGCAGGAACTGCAGCCCGTGGAGAGGAGCCCATGCTGGAGCAGGTTTTCTGGCAGGACCTGTGACCCTGTGGGGGATCCACGCTGGAGCAGTCAGTTCCTGAAGGACTGTACCCCGTGGAAAGGACTCATGCTTGTGCAGTTCTTGAAGAACTGCAGCCCGTGGGAAGGAGCCTTGTTGGAGAATTTCGTGAAGGACTGTATCCTGTGGGTGGGACCCCATGCTGGAGCAGGGCCAGAGCTTGAGGAGACAGGAGTGGCAGAGACGAAGTGTGATAAAATGACCACAACCCCCATTCCCCGTCCTCCTGTGCCACTCCGGGACAGGAGTTAGAGAAGTCTGGAGTGAAGATGAGCCTGGAAAGAAGGGAGGGGTAGGGGGAAGGTGGTTTTAAATTTGTTCTTATTTCTCATTATCCTACTCTGTTTGAATGGCAATAAATTAAATTAATTTACCCAAGTCGAGTCTATTTTGCCCATGACGATAATTAGTAAGTGATCTCCCTATCCTTATCTCAACCCATGAGCCTTTTGTTGTATTTTCTCCCCCTGTCCAGTTGAGGAGGGGGAGTGATAGAGAGGCTTGGTGGGCACCTGGTAGCCAGCCAAAGTCAACCCACCACACCATTCAATTCTTAAAGAGGGCTTATAAGAAAGACAGAGAAAGACATTTTACCAAGGCCTGTAGTGACAAGACAAGAGGCAATGGTTTTAAACTGAAAGTGGGTAGGTTTAGACTGGATTTAAGGAAGACATTTTTTACGATGAGGGTGGTGAGATACTGGAACAGGTTGCCTAGAGAAGTTGTGGTTGCCCCCATCATTGGAAGTGTTCAAGGTCAGGTTGGAGGGGGCTTTGAGCAATCTGATCTAGTGAACGATGTCCCTGCCCAAGGCAGAGGGGGGTAGACTAGATCATCTTTAAAGGTCCCTTCCAACTAAATCATTCTATGATTCTCTGATTCTATCATTCAGAGGTATGGATATGATGGCAATGGGAGCCATAGAAGAAATGGAAATAAATAGACCATATTAAGAGAAGCAGCCTGTAAAACTATGCTTTTTTACCTGCTTCAGCCAAGAGTTTCTTTTGCAGTTATCAGACAGAAGTTATGCCCTCTTTTGTGAAGACAGAGAAGAAACTGTTCAGCTATATAAGCATGGGCATCTCTCCCAATTTACATGCTCTAGGGGATCCCACATGGCCTCCAGCAGCCCCTGTCTATAGGTCTCCCTGAAATCCATCTGCAGCCTTGTGAAGACATCTTGATACCTAAAGGTGATCAAAATGGTGCTACACACCTATGTTTGGTCAATCCCAAAATATTCCGACTGTGCTGTACAGGCCTCAGCTATTTTTCCTTCCTCAAATACCTCTCTCTCCTCCAAAAGTCATCCAAGTCCAAACTGCTTCTTTGACCCCTTATGTAAAATACCTGAGTCATCCTGTCAGGAGACAGGACCAACACAGCATGATTTCACAACATGTGAGTGGGGCTGCAGCTGGTGAGCGAACACCTTGCCAAAGAGGACAGTGTGCAAGTCGTTTACAAGCCAGTGTTTATCAGACAGATCAGACTAACGCACAAACCCATGCAAGTCCTGATTCATTCCTAAATAGTCTACACTGAGAATAGATGCTAAGCTTGATGAATGAGAAAGAGAATGGATTCCATGCTAAGCTTGATAATGTGGCTAATTCACTGTCAAAGTTTTGACAGGTGCTATTGTAAAGTATCGCTGAGATTTTCTCTGGGCTAATACATACCCACTGGAGAGATGTCATGTAGATAATTGAAATTACCTGCTTCAATTACAGAAGATCTTGAGCACAGTTTACTAACAGTGCCCTGCCAGCCATTTGAACAATGGGTGCTGGCCAGAGCCAGCTATTTAAAATGGTCAGCCCTGAAAAGGCAAAATTAAACTGCTGAGCTATAAGCATGTCACCATGGCCCACACCCTCTCTCTGCTGTGTAGGGAAATGAGACCTGCGAAAGATCTTTAAGCATCATTAAGTCCAATTACATTCTAAGTAGGACAGACTGTTAAAAGACTCTCTTATTCAAGCTTTTTCCCCCTTTGCTCATCCACACAAGGATGTGTTATGTCCCAGTTCTCCAGGTCCTGAACAGGTTGTTTTCATACATGGGTA
Source organism: Aptenodytes forsteri (assembly GCF_000699145.1). NCBI lineage: Eukaryota > Metazoa > Chordata > Aves > Sphenisciformes > Spheniscidae > Aptenodytes > Aptenodytes forsteri. The sequence goes on from NW_008794665.1 coordinate 13,068,472, forward strand.
GAGAAGTAAAGGGGTTTTTGCATAATACATGGTCATATCAGTATTATTAATACTTAAAATGGCGTTTACATTAGTAAGCAAGCTGAATAATTAAAAAAATGCAAATTTACACTCCTAAGAAGCAATAACTTTGCATATAAGTTTTATGAGAGACATTTTCATTTGTTATTTATAAAGTGGTGACAATTAAAATGAGCAAAATTTAGTAACAAAGTGTAAGAGATGGCCTACAGTCATTTTGTTCTAAGCAAATTTGAATGTGGTGACCTAGCACAGCTTTATATAGAAGTAAACTTGCACTAGCGCTCTCTGTCATTAGTAGCCAACACAAATGTAGGTCGAGCTATTATCCATGGTGGACTAAAATTTGAATTACTTCCATAACCCCGGGGTGTAGAGGATAATACTGTAAGGACACCCTTACATTTATAAGATGGCTTCTGTACAGCACAGAGTGATACAGAAGTGGCATACTTGTCTTGATGTGAATTCAAAGCCGGGCTGAGCTGCTTTTGCAAAGTTCAGCTCGCTGCAGTCTTGGATGGGACTCAGAAGTCCAGGATGGGATGAATAAATATGGGAAGAAGTTCAAGCAAGGATGTAAGGGCATGAGGAGAAGAGACCATATTGCACTTCATTTTTTCTTTAGCAATGGTACAGAAACTTGTATGGGACACTTCTGACTGGAACATTTGGTGAGGTCAATGGAATTTTTATTAATACTTCTTTCTCTCTCTTTGAGAGAGTGCTCACTTTAATTCCCTTGTGCTTGGGAGGCAGAGGGACAGCTGTCAGTACCATTGCTGTGACCTGGAAGGGGAAGCTTTCCTGTGCTCTGTGCCTGTGAGAAGGGAGCTGACGTAGGTCTGAACATGATGGCAGTGAACTGTGGATATTTGCTGAGAACCTACTAGACTTCCATGCCGGCTTTGCCTCTGTCAGGCTGCCTCCGTACTGACGGAGCAGGACCAGGCCAGCAACCTGATATTTACTTCCACTTTCATGTTATGTATGTCAACTTGAGGGGAATCTGCTCTAGATGTCCTTGTGGTATTGATAATGTTCTTTCCCTGCAGATGCCAGCTCCAACCAGGAGCTCTTACCATTTCTTACCCCACTGCCAAAGTAATTAAAATTAAAAGAACCACAAGTAGAAAATAACCAAGAAAATAGGATAAATTTCTTTGCCAGTCTGGGCTTCCCATAGGAGGTCTAATTGGCTCCCTCTGTAATCCCTGTAACAGCTCCCACTGATTTCAAGAGTTGGATCTGTCTTTGTATTTGGATTTTTTTGCAAAATCTTGGCGAAGTTCAGATATTATGGCTTCCAACTGTATAGTCATATAATGCATATAATGCATGAATGCATGCATATATTCATGCATATAATGCATATAAAGCATGAATATTATACATATGTGTATGGTTATCAAACTGATTGGTTAATCATAAGTCTTGAGGTACATCTGTCAGTGGAAAGAGAAGGAATCCATTCCAGTGGGACTGGCAGGAGTGTATTTGGATCCCACTGGGGACTCAGCCTGATGGGGGCCTGAGGAAGGCTCTGCTCACTCCATGTCTCCAAAACCAGAAAAGCAAACCCAGCTGGTTTCCATGTGGAGCTGAGGTCCTCTGGGACAGGGAGTCAGAGACACTCCCTAGTAGCACTGCTCTGCCAAAGCTGGGCTCCTTTGTTGCTTTCAGCCTTCTGTTTGCCTTTTTTTGTTTTGGGGAAAATAAGCATAAAGAGTTTAACCCAATGTGCAGTAGACTGAAATTTCCAGTAATTGAAGGCATACCTGAACACACAAGGCTATCCACATAAGGTGGTGAGACAGTCTCTTGAGGTAGATTTAATTATTGTCACCACCCCTAAGAGACAAGATGCTTTAATAAGAGAAGGGGAAAAAATACTGTCTGATATTCTCCCAGATGGAAGAAAATTAATACTCTATACAATTTTTATGGCTTTTCAGAAGCCTATCCAGATGACAGATTACCAGGATGATCTTTCAAGAACACTAAAAGATTATGTGCATAATGATGAGTTTTCAGTTCTTTTTGGCTTCACATTATCAAAGACACATCAACTGCATGCCATCCAGGTTGAAAAGTACTGTTTTTATTGCTGTCTTTAGATCTCTGATGCTTCTTATGGGGGGACTTGATCATTTGAGGCAAACTGTCTGCAATCCTGTGTTTGAAAAATATGTTCCTTCTCATGTGATAATGAAGACCACAAGATCACACTGACTGTTTAACTGTCCCTGTGTACATGTTAAAAGCTGAGCAGTATCTCTATTTGTTGAGAGAGCCAGTTTTCTTAAAGCATGTCTGCACAGTGAGGTGCAGGTGATTGCATGCTAACTCAGTCCACGCTCCGAATTGTCAGGACACAAACCTGTTTCAGATCCAGAGAAGTTCTGTTATTGCCGTGCGGTACAAGTCCCATATTAAGTTGTTTCTGATGGGCTTATTACTGCGGGTAAAGCCATGCTTTAATATCACCACGTGGAGGTATTCCAGCTGGTCAGTGCTGCCATGGTGCAGGGTGTGAGCAGACCTAGAGCAAAAACTGTTGCATATGGCTGCATGGGCATGCATCTCCATGCAGCACCCTGCGTAAGAGGGGCTGGAATGTGGAGGTGGAAACTCCTGAAGGTAGTAGTCAGATACAAAATACAATTAACAAAGCAAAAAAGAGAGAGAATGATTGAAGTTGTTTAGGAGAGAGATTTCTGGAGATGGTCTGTCACTTAAATGAAAAATGAAAGAAAAAACAACTTGCATGTAAAGGGTACAGGAACAGTCTCAATGTATTGGATGGAGCAATGAGTGGAAACAAATGAAGGAAGGATAAGTGCTATTTCTGTTTTAAGAAGGGACATAATTTTGGGTGTGGATTTTTTCATGGTGCTTCTGAGTTCTCCAGTACAGTCATATCAATGCAGCCAAAGTAAGGTTCTTTCTACACTGTACCAGTGTAGAAATTAAAATGAATTGAATTGTATTTATTAAATTATTTTTCTCTTAATTAACTTGAGCTGGTATTAAGCTATGTGCTCTTTGAGTCCTTTTACTTCTTTGGTATTGCCAAACCTACCTGAAGAGATCTGATTAGCAGGCTAAGCTCCAGAAGGTACCTCCTCAGCAGATGACCAAGGTGGTAATTTTGAGGAGATTTTCGGACAAGTAAAGAAGCGTTTTGCACCTGGGTACCTCAGCTTGTAATGTGACCCAAATGTGAGCAGTATTTCAGAAAGGACAGTAGTGGCCAGCTGGGTGGTCACCATTGGGATTGTGTGAGGAATGGCTTCAGCAGTGGTCTGGTAATTTGAGTTTCTTGCTTTTACATCTGCTTGCCACATTTTGGACTCAGGTGGCTTTGCACCTGGGGAAGAAGTACCTGTTAGAGAGTTCACAGAGAGTTATTTTATATTTCTCAGAGCTGAAATCAAATAGTTTCTGAATATGGCCTTGAGCTGTTCTTTGTGTTGTTTTCCCTAAAAGGACCCTTAGGCATTTTGAACCTAACATTGGTTGCTACCATCAAGATTTGCCTCTACCTAAAAAAATACATTGCTACCTTGTAGCAGGGTTGTGCAAATTAGTGTTCATAAAATGTTTGCAGTGCTGTGGATGAGGGGACTGGTGTGAGCCAAAGTGTTATTAATATTCTCTCCACAGAGGGTTTTGCACTCTGACAATTATTGATGTCTGGTCTGGCTCTTCCAGTTTTGCATTTTTCTCTCTTTCTTGCTCTTCTTTTCATAGCATCCTATTTAGAATACCATTAGCCCAGACCCTGAATTGACTGATAATTTACAGGCATTTCAAAGTAAAGGCTTTGTTCCATACCCAGGAACATTGTGCATATCATTGGATACCTTCTGTAACACAGCAGCACTATCTCACAGTAATGACAGGTCAGTCTTTTGTTTGAATAAATCAGCCCTCAGATCATCCAGGAATGATGGAATCCAGGAATATCTGGAATTTATCTTCTGTGAGTACTCTTAAGAATGGGGAGAAAATAGCAGGAACATACAGAAGTCTAAGTAGAAGGAGAAACAGTATGAGCAAGTGAATCCAATGACTCAGTTCTTTCTTCCTTTGAAGAATAGCCCTAAATATATGATTTCAAAAGAAATTTGATCTATGAAAAGGATCCTTTGCCCATTAGAGAGGTCTTTCCACTAATATTCCCTGCTTGGGCACATACATCAAAGGCAGCTCCGTGTTACCTGCTTGCTGTTACCTATATAGTGGCCACATTTGCTGAAGTCTTCACCTGTATCTTGACTGACATTCTTGACAGTGGATGTTGTACTCCATTAAAGCCCTGCCAAAAACAGTAAGTACTGGTGTAGTTAAAGTACCTTTGTTATACTTCAGCACATGCATAGTTTTAAGCATGTGAATGAAACCATTGATCTTAATGGAATCAAAAATGGACAAGAATGTTTTCTAGTTGACAAGTAGGTTACAAAGAGACGCTAATTTTAGAATTAGTTTGGGAAAGCAAATAATTCTGGGGTATGGGTATGACAAACTCTAATTAGCATCTGTGAGGAATTAGAGGAGATTTGTAGAATAATAGTTCACCCACTGTTCATACTTTAAATAACAATTTGGTCTGAATGTAATTCTAAATAAGCTTTTGCTTCTCATTAATTTTCTACTTCATTACTAAAGCCATTGTTCAAGTGTAGAGCAGAAAGAAACCATTAGAAACTGTTTACACTCTGCAAATTATAGCAGAAATTATAAAAGAAATTTATATTAATGACTAAAAGGACATTGATCCATGTGCAAAAAATGTTGTGCCTGAATAAGATTAAATGGTACTGATTATTTTAATGCATAACGAGGAATAAATAAGTGAACCACTGAGCAGGCCAATACAACTTCTTACTGATGCTTTTGCAAATAATTTTTTCTGTCTGTCTTGTCTGGATATTATTTTTCACCCATAATACTTGCTAAAAGGCCTTATTTGCAAATCTCTCCTTTAGGCTTGGTAATTGCAAATTATGTAAAACTAATAAATATATAGTTATTAAACTTCTTATGTAAAAGTATTTAAACATACTTTAAATCCAAAGAAAATGGTTTTGTTTAGTCTTTTCTTGCAAACTTCAAAGCTAAACCTTTAAAATAGTTCATGAATCATGAGATTTCTTGTCCTGATTTCAGCTGGGGTAGAGTTAATTTTCTTCCCAGTAGCTGGTGTAGTGCTGTGTTTTGGATTTAGTACGAGAATAATGTTGATAACACACTGATGTTTTAGTTGTTGCTAAGTCGTGCTTACACTAGTCAAGGACTTTTCAGCTTCCCATGCTCTACCGACTGAGAAGGCTGGAGATGCACAAGAAGCTGGGAGGGGGCACAGCCAAACTGGCCAAAGGGACATTCCATACCATGTGACGTCATGCTCAGTACATAAACTGGGGGGAGTTGGCTGGGGGGTGGTGACCACTGCTCAGGAACTGGCTGGGCATCGGTCAGCGGGTAGTGAGCAATTGCATTGTGCATCACTTACTTTGTATATTCTTTTATCATTTTTTTTTTTTTTTTCTGATTTTCTTCCTCATTCCACTGTGGGATGGAGCAGCGGAGAGTGAGCGAATGGCTCTGTGGTGTTTAGCTGCCTGCTGGGTTAAACCACATTTCTCATCCTTATGGCTGCATGCATGAACCCAGCCACAATTGGCTGTTCTCTCCATAAAGCTATACCATTCTGACACACTGGTATAGTCAGGAAAAGTTGGGCAAATATGAAAATTCCTCTCCATTCCATTGTCGACTACCAGCTGAAACTGATGGTACCAAAGTATTCCCTTGCGATTCACATCTTTGCAACTTTTTGTATTCTTTGTAAGGTTAGTGTATTTTATTAGGACCCTGTTTATTGTTTTCTTCATAACCACAATAGCTGGTTAACCCACATGTGGGTACTTCTTTTTAGATACCGCAGATATGTTGTGATGTCATAGATTAGAGTTTGCTCCCTCCTAACTGCTGTACAGTTCTGTACATTTGATTCTCTTAATCTCTGTTCTACCAGATTACTTTGCAAAGTGTCCATCATCTCAGAAAGTCCTTTTCTACTTCTCTCCCTGGCATTACATAGGAAAGCAATTGCCTAGAAATGTCATGCATTTTATCTGGAGCATAAAGGGGCTTTGCTTTGTCTTTTAGAACCACCTTTCTCTTTCTTTTGTTGTGAGCTTAACTGTGAAGAATGAATTAGAAGTAAAACAGGATACCACAGGCTTTTGGTGAGAAATATCCCACATGATCTTTCTCCATGGTGCATTCTCCTCCACATCCTCCTATAAGAGAACTGAAAAAAACTATTACATTAGTAATGAGCTTCTGGGCGCAAAGATTTTTCACAACAGAAGAAAAAAAAACCACAACAAATAAAACTTGTTTACATGCAAAACCTTCTTCCCTTCTTCCTCTCCTACAGAAAAAAAAATGCATGGAAAAGCTTCATAAAAACAATCAAACATTCTAGATGGAAATCGAGGAGGGTACCATTTTCCAAATCTCTCTATTTAGGATGCTATTGGTGTGAATGAAAAAGTTTAAATTAATTTTAGATATCTACAGTTAACTACAGTTAACAGACTGCTATGTTTGTTCAGTCAGTTGCCTTTCACATCTTTGTCAAGCTCACAGAACCCAAAATTCACTTAGATTTTGAAATGTATGACTCACTTTAATCTCTGCTTTGATCAGATGACTCTTTTGCTACAGAAATTAAGAAATCTCCAGGTAAGGGGGAATTTAATATGAGTTTAAAACTCTAGCCCATTCTAAAAGTTAATTCCGCAGCTTAATGTTTTGCAAAGTCACCCCTTTGCATCCACATGGGCAAAGAATGTAGCATGGTTTATGCACTTCCAATTGGAGTATATAGCCCTTGAAATCCTGATTTTCTTTTTCCTTCTCACAACAGGAGAAGCTCTAGCAGGAAGTCACTGAATTCTCTGATATTGCTGAAAATCCCATGGAAAGCTGAAGTGAGTCATTTTACATTGGTGCATTTGGAGGGGATGGACCTGAGCTTTGCCAGGGAGCTCTAAGATGAAACCATTCATATCTTCAGTGTTGTAACTACAGCGGGACAAAAAAACCCCAACCAATCAACCAACCAACCAACTAACCAAACACACACACCTTGCCCCCCCCCCCCAACATTATCATCATCTAGGCTAGAGCATAACAGAGAAATGGTTTGATTATATCATCCTTCAAAGCAGGCTGAAAATCACAGGCTAGGGTAGAAATTACTGGTGTCTATTACCACACTATTTTACAGACAGGCATTCAGATAAAATGCCACTTAAACTCCATGAAGATGTGGGGGTTAAAGCCCAACATATGTGGGAGAAAGGTGGGTTTGACAAAACACATGAAGAAATCAGTTTTTCCATCTGAAGTTTCAGCTTCTGTTTTGAATTTCAGCCTAATCGAAACAATTTTCACCACAATTTCCAATTAATCAAGCATCCAGCGCTTATCATCTCTCAACAGTCTTTGAGACTGTTCAACAATCAATTCTGAATACAAAAGAACATCTTCAGGAATGATTCAGCAGGTGATCTTAGTAAACTCTTGTGAGTAATTTCCTTTTCTTTCTGAATGAGAAAATCACTCTGAGTGGTGCCAGCTGCCTGTATGGATGTGAGAAGACCATCATTCTTGCATTTCCAAGGAGGTTTTGGATTATATACTTTCTTCTTCCTACATACCTTCTAATCTAATTCTTTTTTTTAATTTTTTATTATTATTATTATTATTACCTTTTTATATTTTTATTTCCTTTGGTTGTTTGCAGTTCGTTTTGATTTCAGTTGGTATTGGATCTGTCCATCTGTTCCCCACCACACTCCAAAGGACAACTGAGTATCTTCTCAGTCACAGAGACTAAAGTATATTATTAGCTTTCCCATCATGTAATAACAAAATATGATGTGACTGATATGAGGAAATAAAGATTTTGTAACAGCACTCTCTCTGTGAGCTCTTAATTAGAGTTTGAAAATTTCATGAGACAAATTTTGTAGATGGGACATTATCAGCAGATGAAGTGTTTTTCTCAAAGTTGAGAAAGAAGCAGTGAGAGCATCAGGAGAAGGTGAGTCACCTCACTATTATCATCTTCTTACAAAAATATGGCCAGTTGTTGCTTTGCACCAGTGAGCCCACAGGAAGCTTGCTATGGTAGGGAAACAGCTATTTTGTACATTTAGAGAAAGTGCAGCAAAGTGCAACCATTTGTTTCACTTTGGCCTTTTGGTAAAAACAAGCAAACAAAAAAATACAATCTTATAGAATTGTTCAAAAGAAAGAAAATGGTGCATCACCAGCCAAGTTGTTTCAACTGGAGAAAGGCAGTACTGTTCCATCAGTTCGCTTAGCTGGGTTTGCTTTGCTGTGCTTTTTGCTGTCATATTTAATTATTTTTCAGATGTCTTATATCTCTACATTTCATTGTTTTCAGAGCAATTTGGGCTCCCCTCTCTTCTTTACTCATATGGCAGCCTGCGCACTTTAGACAGAAATGTGTTAGTAAAGGATTAACCCTCAACAGGCTTTTGACGGATTAAGGTGGATACCAACAGACACTTTTTGTTTCAGTGCTACTTTTTGGTTCAAAACCACCCACTCAAATACTCTGGGCACTTCATTTTTGATCCTGGTCCTTTGTTGCTGCAACACCAGCCTGCACATGGTCTCTCCCCTCAGCCTTTTCCTTCTCTTCTATGTCTCCTGCTGCTGACCCGTTCTCTAGTTCCTTATTGACCCTTCAGGCTTCCTCACTCTATCATGCCTGCCTTGTCTCATACCTTCTTACTGAAACACTTTCATTGCTGTCACCCCTGCATCTTTTGAGATAACTGTAGGAATGATTGGTTACCACATTTAATTGCTGTGTGTTTGTTATTCCTGTTCGTTGCCAGTGGAGCTGGACTGACCCAGTGTTACATCTGCATAATCTCCAGGCTGTCTACAGCTATGGCCATCCTTCCTGGATAAAGTAGTCCTGCTGGAATACAAATTGATTTTAGTGGCTAGAAACAATGGGATTAGGTGCATAGCAGTGAGAATGTTTCTCCCCTACAAATCAAGTGCCTTCCTCACCCAAACAAATTTTACTTGTTCACACAGCTGTAAAGCCTCAGTATCGCCCATGGCCACTACTCCTTAGAATTACTTACCACCTCCTACATAAGTTATTTTCTAGTGAAGATGAGACCCAGTTGTGCGCAGATGATCAATGGCTAGCGTTGGGAATTTGCCCTGGGGATTGTCCTCAGCTTGAAGTCTTGCTTTAAACTCATGGTAATTCTGGGCAGGTTCTTTTTCCCAGTCATTTGACTGAGTCAATCTATATTTCAGTTCCCTCTCAGCAACTCCTCCTTCTCTGTCTTTTGTGATTTTAGTTGAGGGAAATCAATATTTACTAAAAAGCCTCAAGTTCAGAAGGTTTAGCAGAAAAGAAACTGAAGCATATGGGCTGTCCTACTCTAAGGCTACTAATAGCTTTTAAGACTTGCACAAATCTTTATATTTTATAGAAACAACTGTAAGACCCAAGTTTTCCTTGACTATTTTTTTCATCATATTAAATTTTTTCCAAATGCAATAATCTTTATTCCATCAATATAGACTGAAATACTGATTAATGTTCTTGCTGTAAGTTGACTCTCTCCTCCTTTCTAAGACCAGGATTTACTTTTGACATGCACCTGCACTGTAAGTGAAGAGTGATTAACTTAATAACAGTTTCACCTTAGAAAAAATCTAGTATTATGAATCATTGTCTGAGAAATCTGTCATTCCATTTTCCATCATTTATTAAAAGGCTGGCTGATTTAAAATCAACCCATTTGGCTTTGACCTGAAGGAGTCAAAATTTTTTACTATTATGTCCTGTATTTTAAGAGCTTCTGAATTAGTTTAATAAGGAATAGTCATTTTTTTCATCTGGATATTCTTAACTTGCTCAGGCATTTTTTTTTTTTATTTTGAAAGGCTTATATTTTATCTTGAAAAATGGATTCCTTGTTCTTTAGGTAACATATCTGACATAGACGGTACAGGACAACAGTGGTGATCCCAATTTTGGGCAGAATTCAAGGAGGGAAAAATCAAGAAGGCATTAAAACAGACTTCAGCTGTAGTAACACATTTCCTGGCTAGAAAGTGTTCAGTGAAAGGAGTTAGACCTTTCCAGGAGTACACCATAAAAGTGGTGTTTCAGTTGAAGTCCAGTACTGAGTTTCACCTTCAGTTTGTGAAACTCAGAAAGAGAGATGTGGCTGAGGTGGTGTTGTAGCTGGCATTCAGATGTAATGTTTTTACTAGGATGTTATAAGAAGAGTTCAGATAACATAGCATTTGGACATTGTTGGAGCCTATGTCTCTAAACTTTTGTGGGTCACTGTCAAAAAGTTATCTGTGTTGGAAATTCAAATAACCCAACATTTTGGCTGAAACATTGGGGGAATTTGGACATTAGATCCAATGTGGATGTGCTGTTTTATGGGAGCTTGGGTGCCTAGTGTTCGTGTTTTTCTGTGAATACTTACATCAGAGATTTCAGGGAATGCTCTTTTCATGACATGTATATATTAATAGATATTAGAGGTTTGTAATAAAGATCTGGACTTGTTTGCGGGCAGGACCCAGAAATAGCTAAATCAGAAGAATGAAGTTTTCATTTGAGCAAGTGGACTCACAGAATCATGGAATCATAGAATGGTTTGGGTTGGAAGGGTCATCCCTCCTGCCATGGGCGGGGACATCTTTCACTAGATCAGGTTCCTCAAAGCCCAGTCCAACCTGACTTTGAATACTTCCAGTGATGGGGCATCCACAACTTCTCTGGGCAACCTGTTCCAGTGTCTCACCACCCTCAGTGTAAAGAATTTCTGCCTTATATCCAATCTAAACCTACCATCTTTCGGTTTAAAACCATTGCCCCTTGTCCTGTCACTACAGGCACTAGCAAAAGTCTCTCTCCATCTTTCTTATAAGCCCCCTTTTAAGTACTGATAGGCTGCCATAAGGTCTCCCTGCAGCCTCCTCTTCTCCAGGCTGAACAACCCCAACTCTCTCAGCCTTTCTTCACAGGAGAGGGGTTCCAGCCCTCTGATCATTTTCGTGGCCCTCCTCTGGTCCCACTCTAACAGGTCCTTGGCTTTCTTGCACTGAGGACCCCAGAGCTAGACGCAGTACTCCAGGTGGGGTCTCACCAGAGCAGAGCAGAGGGGGAGAATCACCTCCCTCCACTTGCTGGCCACGGTTCTTTTGATGCAGCCCGGGATATGATTGGCTTTCTGGGCTGCAAGTGCACATTGCTGGCTTGTGTCCAATTTTTCATCCACCAGGTATCCCCAAGTCCTTCTCTGCAGGGCTTCTCTCAATCCATTCATCCCCCCCTGATGTGCTGCCCCAACCCAAGTGCAGGACCTTGCACTTGACCTTGTTGAACTTCATGAGATTCACATGGACCATCTCTTTTTGTAATTGGATACTTTGCCCACTTGTGGAGTTTGGGTCTGAAGTTTGCACATCTTCATAAACACTAACTAGAGATGTTTTACCTTGTACTTGTTTGTTTTGACCTCAGGTCTGATGTTTTCAAGATATTTCTGGGTTGTGTGATTTTTTTCATGTCCAGGTGGAGATTTTGAATATCTGAGGGCTTCTAGGGAGATGAAAGAAGTTTTTTGCCAAAATTATAAAGGCACTTCATTATTCTGAAATCTTGTGGCCCATTTAACTCCTATGCAGGATTTATAGATGGAATAAACTTTAAGCACAGCATTCCCATCTCATTTTTATCAAATGCTATTGATGATGTCTGTGAAATACGTCTAGATCAATTAAAAAAATGAAGCCAGTGATGACTCTTATGATAGCTGTTGGCCAGATGGTTGCCAGGGTTAAATCATGTCACACCTAGGGTTTTAAAATGGTTACACCAATGATTGAATACAAAGCCACATTCTCTTAGGGATTAAATGTATGAGTGCATTTTAGCATGTAAGACATTTTACGTAGTTAGTTATTTTTAATTCAGCACAAAAAGCCTGACAGTCCACCTCTTTTGGATAACATATCTCCTGTTGTATCTCATAGATAACTGCACTTTAGGTGCAGTAACTGTAAAGCCTGATAAGGAGGCAGATGTCAGTGCTGGAGGAGCCATCTTTCATGGTATTTTGGGACTGAAAGAAGATATGTTAGTTGTTCCACTGATGTAGAATTGCATGAAAGGAACTTATTTCTTTCACTTGGACCAAGGAGCAAGTGGGCAGTCACTTTAATCCAGTCTTGTAATAATTTACAACTCAAAGGAAAATGAGAGAAGATGAGAAGAGCTTGATTTATATACTCTGTGTGCTGTTTGCAGAGATGGGCAACACAATCAAATGCAAAAAAAAAAGGTGTCTGTGCAGTCAGACCTGCATCCTAACAGTCTTTGCATAAGTGCTGATTTGGCTGGCTCTTCAGGAAAAGTGAAGGTCCTGACAAACTGCTTCTGGCTATATACTGTATATTAAATACTATACTCATTATACTATATACTAAAATACCATACTCAATATATTTAATACAGTGTGTTCTTTAAGGAGACTAGAGCAATGAGTCTTGAATGTCTTTAAAAAAACCCTCATATCCCTGCAGTGGGGTTTAACAAAGGTTCTGAACTCACCCCTAATTCCAATACTTCAAACCCAGTTTTCAAAATTACTAAGTTTGTATAAATGAATGGTGCAATTTTTTGCAGTTGCTGAAGTTCCAGAATCTGAAGTCACACTAATTTTGAGAAAGACATGAAAATCTAAATGCCAATCTCATTTTTGGAAAAATAACTTGTGCTCCTAAGTTTCCCAGAGACATTTTGGAAATTTGATCCTTGGACACATCAGATGAGTGGGATGAGAAGCGAACATTTTCTTTCTCCATGTTTCTCCATGATTTACATGTTCTCTACAGTGTGTTATCTGACAACATCAGTTTGAAGTATTACTCTCATGTTCATTTTTGTCTGGTCATTTGTTCCCCTGGCTATTAAGCATGTGCAATGTATAATTACAAACAGAAGAACAAATTGCTTAAAATGTGCTAAGTAGCTTTGAATTGTTCCTGCTCATAAAAGAAGCAGGTGAAATAACAAATTAGTTTTACACCCCACCCCACCCCCCCACCCCCAGCAAAATGCCATTATCGATATGCACAAAATATCTAGGGGGGAAAGAAAAATGGAAGGGTGTAATTATAGCAAAGTTATAACAAGCTGAAATGTCTTGTCACTGCAAACAGACTGTCTAAGGGATGCATTGGGAAACATTAATATTTAAAGATACTCTTCAGGACATTTCTAGCAGCTCAATGTGAAACATCTTTGTCTACTTAACACATAAATATTTTAAGATGTCAATATTTTGCACATTGCTTAAAATGCTAAGTAGCTTTGAATTGTTCCTGCTCATAAAAGAAGCAGGTGAAATAACAAATTAGTGTTCCACCCCACCCCACCCCCCCACCCCCAGCAAAATGCCATTATCGATATGCACAAAATATCTAGGGGGGAAAGAAAAATGGAAGGGTGTAATTATAGCAAAGTTATAACAAGCTGAAATGTCTTGTCACTGCAAACAGACTGTCTAAGGGATGCATTGGGAAACATTAATATTTAAAGATACTCTTCAGGACATTTCTAGCAGCTCAATGTGAAACATCTTTGTCTACTTAACACATAAATATTTTAAGATGTCAATATTTTGCACACATAGAGAAATACCTTAACTCGCTGCAGGGAAATCAAGGGTAAATGTCTTTCCATGCTCACTGCACTGCCAAACTGTTGGATTTCTAGGAGATATTTCAGGCATAGGAGAACTCACAACAGCTGCATCTAATTTCATTTCAGGTTCTAATGTAGCCTTGACTTTTAAAATCTCACTCTAGAAAGTCAGTATCTGCAAGTCTGGAGCAAAATTAACAAATGTAAGAAGAGAAGATCTAACATGAAACTAAAGAAAATTAAATAGGCAAATAATCTTTTGAGCAATGAGTTACAGCCATTTTGTTTCTTTGATCATTTATTTATTTATTTTAAGGAGTAACGATTGACTTTGCTGGGGCAGACAGTTTGTGGCAACTTGGGACACAGAGCATCAGTCACAAAGACCAAGTGGTTTGTAAGTTTTGAAATTCAAGCTTCTTTGTGTCCTATGTTGCCCTTCTTCAGGCTCTGCTACCCAGGAGGAAAGGGATGGATGTGCCATGTATTTGACAATCTGATCTGTGTGCTTACTCTATGGATTTCTTCCTATCAGTCAGCATTCATTCAAATAGCTGAAACATCGACAAGACGTCTATAAAACCATTGGTTTTGTCATTGTTCATTAAATACCTCATTCAATCATATCCAGTTGTGGAAGTTGTTGCAGCCTTCATTGACATTGTAATTAGAAGGATATGTTTATGTAGTTTGATATTAGAGAACCAATCTTCGTTATGTTTGCCTGTTATCTTTTACTTGCCTGTATTCTGCACATATAACTTCCACTGGAAGAATAACCACAATGAAATACAGGAGGTGGAGAACAGTACTTCAGGGAAGGATATGGGACTACAGTAAGTCACAAGTTGAATATAAGTCAACAGCGTCTTGCTTTTGGACAATATGGGAAAAATTGCAAATGCCATCTTGGGACATAGAAATGGAAGAATGATGCCAGCAACATGGAGTAATTTGCTATAGCCTTGTTGAGTGCTAAGGCTTTTTATGCTTATGGTCATCACACTTGGAGAAAGATTTGGAATGGTTGGTGTGAGAACAGCAATGAGAACGAACAGTGATCTAGAAAATATGACCCAAGAGGGGAGGCTGGAGATATTGGAGTTGTCTCATCTAAATCAGAAAGAAAATTGGAGGAGGACACTGGCCTTCAGGTATTAAAAGAAAGCTTAGAAAAGTAAGCAGATTTCATGCTCATTCTGTGGAGGACAAGGAGTAGCAGGCTCAAATTAGAGCATAATAAAAGATGATAGGCATTAGGAAAATATTTTCAGCTCTGAAATGGATTGCCTGTGATGCTTTCTGACTCCTATCATTGAGCAGGTTTAAAAATAATGTTAGAAAAATGTCCTTCAATAATGATTGAGATAACCTTGGGCAAAATGATGGTTTAGGTGACATCTGGACAGCCCATCCAGTCTTCTTTTTATGTGGTTTCATTGCCTGGAAATTCAGAACTAAAACCAAGGTCTGTTTTTTTTTTTTACCCGTCTGCACTATTAATGCTCTGTGTCTGCTATCTTCCATGGTTTGAAGTGTCCTGTATTTGGTCAAAGCCCTTAATATTATTCAGTTCCCATTTTCTCAACACCAACAAAGAAATTTTTGCAAAGAGTGGGTTAGGTTTTTCAATATTTAGTTCCACAGAATGCCTGGAGGATTTCCTCAGGACAGAAATAACATGTGGCAGATTTAGTGGAATTTCCCTGGGATAAGGGTAAATATTTGACATCTCCCCATAGGTGATGGAACTGATCTTGGCAAGCTGTTTACCGCCAATTCTTTAGATGATTGCTTCAGCTCAGGATAGAAGATTTGAAAAATAAATTTTACCCCTCTTCCAAAAAAAAAAAAAAAGTCCTCCTTCATATTTATCTAATCAGTTTTGAGAGTGCTTTCTCTATTTTATCACCTGAAAGACAAGTGTCTACATCATTTTTATCCTATCTGAGCAGCTTATTATGGGATGTGCTACTGAAGGGCTATATAAATAATTAACCACAGCTGTACCATTGTGTGTTAGAGTGGAGGCTCATTCTTCTCAACTCAGGAGAAATGGCAAAGCTATGGAAAGTAATGCATGCGCCTACTTGAAAATATTGCAGAAAGTCAGAGTCCACTTATATCTTAGCAGGAAAATTCACTTCAGGTTAAAATCTTTTTAGATATGAACAGTCAGTATCACTCTAAGTAAGAAAAGTAATTGTGGTTGCTATCATGTGTGACGGTTATGAATTCCATCTCAGAAAAGCTTCAGAATGAGAAATTCAAAGAATTGCCAAGCAATCCACCGGGGTCAGTGGAGCTCCTCTGGTCATTCTAGCCAGAGAGTCTTACCCTATTTCAGGACCTGCTTGTTAGCGGTAGTGAAAATGGGGCTTGAAAAGAACTGAAATATCAAGACTTTACTGTTTTACAGATGTCATTGCACCTCTTTCTCATGTATTTAACATATTTTGAAAGCTTTACCCTCGGGAGGGAAATAGGACGAAAGTTCTTGGGGTCATGGATGTTATCAGACATCTTCTGCAGCATGAATTATGCAAACTGGCTCTTTCACCCTTCCTTGAATCTTCAAAATTTGGATTTGATTGGGTTCAGCTCATCTTATGCATGGGAGATGGTGGGACTCCTAAGGGATGTTCTTATAAAAACTCATTCTTTAATGGTCAGAATTTAATTCAGCAGAGATCCCTAAAGGATGCGATTTTAAGCACTTGTATTTAGTTTTATTCAGTTGCTGTAATGGAGTCAATATTGTTGACATTGTTTGTATTATGCTGTGGACACTAATTTGATTTAACATCACCAAACTCAATTAGAAGCAATTAATTCTCATTATTATTTAAGTAACAGAAGTATATGAATATAATGAGAATATACTGAGAAGCTCTGAAAACCTGGGTAGCCATTATCGGTTAAATGCATGTTAGTGTGGCAGTAACTGTCTGGATTTCCCCAGTTACCCCCATATGGTCTGCCTAAGTGTTCTAGAAAGACTATCATCCTTGATTAGTTTGGAAGCGCAGATAATTCATTACCCTCCAGGAAGCCAGAAAATGTTTAAAAGCTTTTAATAGCTCTCATAAAATGAAGAATAAAATCAGAGGCCACCATGAAAACATTGAATAAGTGACCAACGTACTCCTACCAGTGGAGTTTTCAGAATTATATATTGACAGGAAACGCTGACAACAACTGGAGTTAGTTTCCTTTTCATGGAGTGCATAGTGTATGCATGAAGCGATGCCACTGATCGTGCTTGGATGTTGCAAGATGCAGCTGCTTTCCACAAAAGAAGAATGCCAAGAAACCTCACAGATGTATAAAAGGATTATCCAAAAGGTTATTTAAATTTTGTTTACAAAACATGATGAGTGTCTCCAATGTCTAATTTAGATAGGATCTTTGATTTTGTTTTATTCTACTTAAACTGGGATTAGCTCAGTCTTTCATTGTAGCAATGCAGTTTCTCCGTAAGCTAGGCTACAGTTCCTTGAAGATAACATATCTCAAAAAGTTACCTTTTCTTCAGGCTTTATGAATTTTCCTAGTAATGAGATGCAGAAAGAACTTGCCCCAGGTTTTGTGAGCTGTGTGCAGGACAACATGTGGTAACATCAGGCAGCCTTATATGACCTTATATGGCCTTATATGACCTTCCTGGTTCTTTATTTCCTAAAAGATGCATGAAGGGAAAAATCGAAGAGGAGTGTGAGATGATGATGTGTAAGGAAAAAGCAGGTAGAACTGGTTGCCTGCCTTAATCTGTGTGAGAATGAGGAAGGATTCTGCTGGTTAGTCAGTCCATGAGAATGTGAAATAGCTGCTGGAAAAGATGCTAGATTGGCAGGACCATTCAGAGATGAAGGTATAGAGCTACACATTAAAGTTTGTTTTAGTGATCAGCAGAAGGGAGTTTTTAGGAACTGGACCAGTGAAGATGCTACATCACCTCTGTCAGCTTCCCCCTCTCTAACTGCTCTGCCATCTCCTTCTTTTTCCTTGTAGTTACCATAGAATACTCCCTTTTTTGTCCCCTAACTCTTTTCATGCAATGTGTTGGGGAAGATGGGGACAGTGGAGAACAGGGAACACAGATATTCTCAGGATGCTAAAGGTACATAAAAGGTGCACTATGGATGAGATGGATAAGCAGAACAAAATGTCCTCATGGTTTTAGACAGTTCTTTTCAGGTTTTGGCATGCCCATTGAATGAGTGCATGACACTAACAGTCATCTCTGAGTTCTTCTCTATGTGTTGTCAAAAAGTCTTAACTGCTTCCAAAATATAGGCATCTCCACTGATGGTTCATGTTCCTGTACAAAATAGCCACAGAAGTGGCTGGAAGTTGAAATTAAATGGCTTTCGGCAGCCCCAAAAGGAATGAGGATATTTCAGAAGATAAGTGAAAGCAGCTCTTGGAATTCGTGACTGAATTCAGAGTGCCCCTGTGGTACCACCGTGGAATTGCCAGCATTCTTCCCTATTTCTGAGGAGAGCAAAACTTTATTTCATTTACATGTGATGTCATATTTGCTCCCACTTTCCTAAAGCTAAGCATATGTCCTTGTCTATGTAGTGCTGAAACAGGAGGGAGTGAAAGAACTTACTGCATGCACTTAAACATTGTGCAGTGTGCTGGATACGCAGAACAGCAATGTTGTTTAAATAAATTACATCTCCAGGCTTACAGATGGATGAATAAATTCCCTCAGGGCTTCTTAGAGGCTGCATTTGTGTATTTTGCCATCAGTTCACTACAGTGGTACCATTTTTGAGACAAAAATATAGATGCTTGACAGACTTGCATTGCAGCTAAAAGAAAAAAAATGTATTGGTTGCTCCTAGGCTTCGAGTCCCAGGATTGTTCAACTTTTAGACTATACTAGACTATTCAGGCCGCTATAGGGTGCTGTCTACTTAGTGAAGTCTTCTTACATGAAGATCCGTGGTTATGAAGCCAAATTCATTGTTAGCTGAGGAACTGGAATTCCTCCTGTTGACTTAAATGGCATTATGTATGTGAGACAAAATGAAGATCCCAGGAGTAGTGGTATCATGGAGAAGTAGGGAAGCAGGGAAGTAGGTGAAAGTCCCAAGAAGGTGTTTTCCCTGTGAAGCTAACTATAGCCAAAGGGGAAGGAACAGAGAAGGAGTTGCTGTCATGAATCCTGTGGATCAGGATGTACTACAAGTAGCAATGCAATTCATACAAAAAGCCCAGAAGGGGACATGTGTACTGCATAGTTAACCAATGTGCATAAAACCTTAACTCAGGACAGATACCCACTCCAGTAACTGGTAATCACACAATCATTTTTCAAAGAACACAATGTAATATCAGAGATCTTTTTTCCAGTCTTGTGCTAGTGAGTGCTACTCTGGGAATGGTAGGCAAACAGTCTTTCAAAGTCATTTATATGTCAGCTATGAAGTGAATGAGGCAAAACTGTGAAATTAATTGAAACTTGTTTTGCAGCTGATCAGTCTTTCATTCGTCATCTTCCCCTTTGGGATAAAAGGCATGGACTCAAATAGGAAAGGAAGGAGATGATAAAAGAAGTCTAAGCAGAGAGTCTGCTTTCACTTGTGCCAGCTATCAGCTCCCATCTATTGACCCCACTGGTGGAAGCATCACTGGGACCACTCATAACCCACCAATGCTGTAGGAACACAATTCTGGAAATGGGGTGTTTGCAAATATTTTATAGCTGAAGAAGAAAAAATGCCTGCAACTTAATGTGAATGAAAATTAGTGTAGGGCTGAGCATCATAAGAATGAACTAGGATGTTCTTTTTCATTGTATTTTAGATGTGAAATTAAAGCATGCAGGACCCTTGTGTTGTACTCTTAGGTCTGAGATTACCTGATGTCATAAAACATGATGACACAAATATTGCTCATTTATGTCACTATAAAGTTAAGTTTATAGTGGTACAATCAGTACTACCATTTATGCTATCTAAGCTCAACATTACTAATTGTATCACTATAAAGCTATTTTATAGTCATATAAACAGTACAGATAATGCTGTCAGGCATCGGTATTAAAGCTGCAAATAAACCTACAAACACTTTACCGGATGTCTTTTATGGTGCTAATATGCAAACATTAGGGGCAAGCTCACCATTGTTATCTGTGATCCTGTGGCCAGTTATTTTTATCACTGGAGAATGAGACAAGGGAGTGCCCTTGCACTTTCCTCTGGCAGAAATATTTATTACCACATTTGCTTTTCATGAATGTTGACTATCACATCTCCAACTGGGGATGCAGCAGGTTACACTCTGGGGACCTGCAAGCAGGAGAAGTTCAGTTTCTGGGTGAGGGGCTGGTATAATTCTGTAGCTCCTCTTTTCGCTGGAAGACATAGTGGAAGTCTAGTTGGGAAAGTAACCTTTTTTACTAGAGAGTACATTGTGGTTTTGTTGCCTCCTGAGCATAGCAGAAAGCAAAAAATGAAAGATCCTCTGTGTGAGAATTAGTATTGTGCCCTGTTGCCAGATTCCCGTCTCATCTATTGCCTCCAATAAGTTTCTTGGGTGGGAGAAGACCTCAGACCTGTAATGGAAGAGTAAAAGGGAAATTCTTGTCTCTCATACACTTTTACTGTTAATTTGCAACTCTTAGTCATAAAGCTGGCTGAAAAAAAAAAAGAGTGTCCAAAGGCCATGATAGGTTATAACTATCCAGCAGCAAAAGCAGTGAGAGAATGCAGCGGTGCAGATGATTATTTTATGGCTTAAGGGATATTAAGCCCAAGAGCGGATGATACAGTTGCACATGCAGTGTGATCACATAAGCCTTTTTTCTGTAGAACATCAGAATTAATAAGATTACAGGAAAAAAAACAATTAAAAAAAAAACACAGGGAGGTCTGCTACAGGTGTTGATTAATCTTGCAGGAAATCCAAAGTTCAAGTGTTTTAAGGTCTGGGACATACTAACGGAAACCTCAGGTTTCTTCCCCAGGATTCACAGACAAGCATCTGTCTTTTGAGAGCCTTTCCTCAGTTTCTCCCAGAGGCTCGCAAGTGCTGCAAGGGCAAACCAAGGGGGACACTGCTTTCAGTGCCATGTTCCAGATGGGCACTGACTTATTGCAGTAAGGATGGGCTGGCACCCATATCAAGGTACTTCATCACAGTTGGTCCTGGCTAGCAGGAGGAAGAGCAGGTTGAAGCAGGGAAAGGAGAAGTGCTTTGAGACCCCAAGACAGGTGAGGCGACTCAGCAGAGATGATTGTCTCTTGTCATGGACTGTGCTGAGAAGTTAGGGTAACAGCTTAGATGAGATGCTTCATTTTTCATATGTCTAAAATGAGGGAGAAGAAATCCTCCCTTGGTATCTGAATGGTTCAACAATTGCACAAGCAGAACCTAGCAGGCCCTTGCAGCATTGGTCCTCCTTCAGCCCAACATCATGATGCACACCAGCCTGAGGAAGAGGAGACTCCCAGCACTAAGAGAGGACACAGATACCAAGGAGAAAGCCATTCCCACTCCAACTTTCTCAAGTCACAGTACAGCCTCCCTCCACTTTGGCAACGTAATTGAATGCTTAGACTTTGCTTTAGAAGACTCTTGGAAATTCAGATATTTCTGAAGTTTTTCCTGTCTGCAGTTCTGGCCTAGGCTGCCAGGTCCTTTTTCAAACTCCCTGCTATGAAAGATTGGAAAGGGCTTTTCAAATGGATGCCTAAGAGGCACTGCAGAGGAAGAAAGATCTCTGCATTCAGTGTCACTCCTGTTTGATATGTTTCATTAAAAGTGAGATGATAAAATGACATTTTTTTAACTCTCCCCTAGTATTCTGGATCTGTGTTCTGCTTTATACCAGAAATGGTGGGTGGTGTTCAAATAAGAGAATTTCAAATTTTATAAAACATGTACTGCATAAAAGCGGAGCTCCTAGAGTCAAACCTGCAAGTGGTAAGGGCAGAAAGCTTAAGATCTCCAGACCCAAGATTTTAAAACAGTGAAATGCAATGTATTAACCTCCTACTCCAACTTTAACGAAAGGGGAAATGTCCTACTTAGACTGGTCTTGGAATACATGGGCAAAATGTGATGCAGCTAAAACGTTACTCAGGCTGCGAGTTGAAAGCAAGATGACTTGCTCAAGACCTCCTAGTGCATGCTACTGTGTGTGCAGCCCAGCTGAAAATTCAGGATGTGTATTTAAAAATTCTAAATGGGATGCTGCAGAGACACAGTAGTGTAGTCCCTACAATGCTCCTTACTGGGCTGTGACCCTCTGGACAAGTGAAGAAAAAGTGAGGATCTGTAATGTCATTTGGGATTCTTTGTGAAGCTCATAGTAGAGGGGAGGCATTTTATGATTATAAACACAGAAAAAGAGCCTCTCATTGGAAAATGAGATCAGCATTTAGTCTAGACCTATTTGCCACATTTTTATATGGTATGTATTTCAAAATTTGATTAATATAATAAAGCAAAAAGCAGTAACTTTTTTATACTTCAATTCATATCAAGTCAATTTATTTTTTTATAATTGACTTTCTTTAAAGTAAGAAACTATATGTAGAAGAAATATATGTAGTCTCTTGATTTGAAAACAGGCTGACAGACACAACATAAAATTTGCCTTAGGTGCTATATTTTTATGTTAGCCACCCTGATTATTCTTTCTAACCAGGTAAAGTTAATTAAAAGAAGCTCTCTGCACACAATCTAGTCACTTCTCCAATCATGAAGCACTTTTAGGTTAAAGAGTTCAGTTTCCTCTTCTGAAATGAGTAGTGATGCTTTGAGTTTAATATGACTTATCATCGTTATGCCTGGACTCTGTGCCCAAGATTTTTGGTCTGGTTTGAATGAAATGAGTTCTCCAGACTGAGACCAGAATATTCACCTTCCCAAACAGATGAGGAGAGAATGCTAATGAATTACCCCATACAATTAAAAGTTTTGTATCTTATTAGGAAAAAAAAAAAGGTAAGTATAAATAATGCAAATATCTACACACCTAAACTCCTTAAGACATCAAGCTAATGCTTTGAAGACCAAGAGACACAAGCCAGAATGAAATAAGCAGGTTTGATAACATCAGATGATTATAGGACATCAGCGGGCACAAGGCAATTTGTGCACTGTGAATACAGATTGATCTCTACAGTGTTTCTTCAGTTGCATGCGTATACCTACTCCACACTAATGATTTGCAGACTATATTAATAGCCTTTCATTCTGGAAAATTAAGTTCTGCTACTTGAGCTTTGGTGGAAACTGTCTTTTTATGGTTTGTAAAGGGAAGATGTATGTTAGCAGAGTCAGTTTCTTGGTTTTCCAAATATTTTGGTGTGTTTGTTTGTTTGTTTGCTTGTTTGAAATGAAGTCTCTCCAGCTGCTGTAATTGTAAAGAAATCCTTGAAAATATGACCTGAAAGTAGCCAATGCAATTATATATGCTTGAGTATGCCAAGAGCCTGAAGCACTAACTGTGAGAATAGCCCCTTTCAGCTTCACATATTAACTCAGATGCCAGTGATGACACTTCAGATGTCAAAAACATTAATTGCTTACTTGTTCATTGAAGCATGGAAAGGAGACAATGGAAGCAAAGATCTGTGTGATTTACTCCAAGTGAAAACTCTCGCTTGGATGCAGCAGGAGAGCAGTGGTTGGTAGATATCCACACTTAATGTCTTCCCTGGCAAGAGAAGGTAGGACTTAAATGCTCAGCAAGATATGAGATTTACTGAAGGAAAGGCAAAAACAAGAGCACTCAGAGACACTTTCTCACAACTTGAACATTCAAGCAGTCTATGCAGAAAATATTAGTTTCATTTCTTTGGGGACATCCCATTTACTTAGTTCGAATAAGCAGGCAAGATAAAGCTGCACATTATTTTGTAATTCATCCCCTTATCATCTGTCATTGGTATCTCAATTCATGACTTCCACAGACTGAGGCATAAAAGATGGCACTGAGCAAGCACATTGTCACTGAGGCCAATTGAATGGTTTCTCAGAATTTGATATTTTTCCTCATCATTTGTCAGATTCTTTTGGGTGTCAGGGGTGTGAATAAGGGTCCCAGGATGGGGATGATTCAGGTAGTAGACAGGACTAAAAGACAAGACTGTCTGCTAAGGGCTTGCATCCATTTTGAGTGGGGTCTTCTGAGGGAGACTGAGCTGAGGTAACACAAAGTTGGGCAGTTGTGTAAAAGTTGAGCTGGCCCACAATGTTGTTTGGCATGTATTTGTAAAACACGGTGGGCTTTGCATTAAAACATGCGACACTTTCTTTTCTTCTTTGCTGAAGAGGGTGCATTTCAACTTTCAGACAAAAGATGCTGAACTTCATCACTTGAAGATAAGGCCTATTCATCATGATGTTTTTAATGTTGTACTAGATGAGAGCTAAGCACTTCCTCTGAGCATAACATCAGAAAAAAGTGAATCAGAAATCCCACAAACCCTAGCAACCTCTGCAAACAAAAACTTATGTCTTCCCTCAGCTCTGCATATATTTTCCTCAAAGCAGTGAACAAACCCTCTTACACCAGCAAAGAAAGGGGAGCAGCAAGTCCTTTATCAGCTTGGCTTTGGTATTTCTTTCTCTCGAATTCTTTTTCCAAAGTGCCAGGAAGTGCAAGGGAGGAGACTTTGTCCCCCACAGTGTCATGCTGCAAAGTCAGGTCCTTTTCCGTGCATGGTCAGCTCTAGGCCAACTGTTACTTTTCTACCTTGGGGATCGGTCATGGTGTAGGCACCAGAGATGTTCAGCACAGCACATTTAATCCTTTCTGCTGACTCAACTGCCTCGGTTTCTTCCTGCTGCTCCATCAGTCTCCTCCTCTATGTAGCTATTGATTATGATACTTGACCCTCTTACTATGTTCATCTTCACTTTTCTCTTGTTCACTCACTGTCTTAGTTGTTTTAGTCTGTCCTTGTTAGCAGTGTTGCTGGGGGATCTTTTGCCAGTGCAGCTGCTCCCCAGAGCCAAGTATTGGGTTGTGTCTAATTACTCTTCTAAGCACACTGTGATGAATCAGTCAGCTTTCCCAGGCAACCTGTGCAATAAGAAAGAATTCATGGCAGCAGCTGAGCTGCTTCACAGAAAGCTGGAAAGGTGAAGCCAGGAGCTGAGTTTGCTCAACACGATTGAAGAAATCCTGTACAAGTAGGGGCAAATACAGACAGATGGGTTTGGACCTCTGCAGCACATGGTCTGAAGGCACATATTTTGTATGTGGGATTGTGAGGTCTTATTTCAAGAGGGTTCACATGGGATAGCTCCATCTCAGTTTTTCATTAGAGCTCTTTCATATGAGGATTCGTTTTACCATTCTCGGTAACCCTGCACCTCCTACACTTAAGGACTGAAGGAATTAGGTAAGAAAAAAAGTCAAAAGCAATCAAAAAGTGAAAGGAACAGATTAAGTTAGTGAACTACCGGGGCAAAGGAAGCTATGGTCTATAGCTTAAGAAAAAGGAGGTGTAGGGGTACTGGGCAGCTTATATATGAGATGTGCATCCAGCTGTGTTGAAGTGGGGAAGGACATGGGGTTTAAGGGACAGGCAAGTTATGGTCATGAATAAGGGAGAAATCAGCAAGAGACTTTATTCACAGTGGATGATATTACCAGCTTGTTCAGTGTGGCATTGCAGACAATTTCTTTTTTTGTTGATGTGAGAGACAGTGAACTAAATAAATCTTTTCTTTTTTTCCTTTTTTTGTAGGCCTACATGAAGCGTGAATTATGTGCATTCTTTTCTCATTGATGTGAAGTTCATGGTGCCTCAGGTTTTCTCAAGGTAAATTGGAAGGTCCTTTAATTTCTGCTAGGTTTTTTTGCTAGCTGAGAAGCATCTCAGTTCCATTGTAGACTTTTCTGTCTACCAGTCCTGGGATATGAATGGCTGTGACCACTTTTTGTGTCTGTGATTCCACCAGACTTTTAAGCAATTAACCATGTCTCTGTCACTTGGTGATTGCATTAGTATGGCTCTGCAGTCTGTCTTACCTAAGAAGGACCATATACGTCTTGTTGGTCAGAAAGCAGTCACCCTGCAGTTGGGGCACGACACTTCTAGGATTGTTGCCTTGTTCACCATCTAGAGAATGCTCCCTGTTTTGCCTTTATACTAGTGCGTACATGAGCATTTCAGTCTTTCTGTGCCAAACTGAGTTAGGACAGCCAATGGAAATCTGCGTGAGTTGTTATCAACTGGTTCACAAACTATGTGAAGATGTAACATCTAATATATAAATAATGTGCAGAGTGTGACCCCAGCTTATTTTTAGAAATAAGAATTTTTAGAAACTCCTGTTTTGCAGGAGTTGGGAACTGTGAGAGGACATAAAAACAAACCTAACATCTTCCACTACTGATCAGAACAGCAAGGGCTGGGGAAGGGACCAGCACATACAGCCCCAGAGACTGGGGTGAAACAATACTCCTGGGGGAAACTGGGGGAAACTTGGAGAAGCCATTCCAGCCAGAGCAAATGAAAACAGTTTCGCTGATAAGAATTTTCTAAGATTATCCTATCTCACTCACTGTAGTGTCTGAGCACCTTCCAAATCAAACAAAGGTTATAGCTAAACCTGCAGGTTTTCAGGAATTCTATGGCACTTCTCTCTATGAACTCTGTGGAACATTTCAGAAAAACACTGCATTATTTTTCCTGTCATTTGCCCTGACTCAAATGGATAGCTCTCCCAAGAGTTCGCGCAATCCAAAATAACTGAATAAAACTAGATCATTGGAGTACATGGACATTCTCACTATGTCAAAATACATCATCTCCTTTGAAAATCTACTGTGTCTTTGGCTGTCACTGCTGGCCACTGATGGAATCAGAGACAAAATACCAGGCTGGATGCATCTTTGCTCTGATCCAGTGCAGTTAGGCTTATGCCAGAAAGCTAAAAGTAAGAATGTGAAAAAAGGCAAGCACTGAAGTAGACAACCTAGGGAGATTGTATATTCTCTCTCTAAAAACATCCAGTGGCAAGCATCATTCAGGAATGATGCAGGTATCGTTCAGTCTGCCTGGGGAAGGATGAGTTGACTTTTGAAAGTTCCTTCCAGCCCTGCAAAGAACAAACAAACATAATCACAGCTCCAAAGAAATGTTCATTTTTTCGGGGATTTTCAGATATGAGTCATCTTACTGTGCCATTAGGCTATCTACTTGCATTATCTCCAGATCATCATAGCTCTTGCTTGTTTCCAATGCTGACAGTAACTTACTGCATTGAAGAAATGGTTTCCCTGAGCAGAAAACTCTCCTAGGAAATGATTGTGTAGATTAAAATGTAATCGATACAGCAGCAAGCTTTTGTGTAATCTGCTGAACTCTGGAGCTTCTGGCCAGCACATGAAGCTGTGGCAGCAGAGTGGAGTCTGACTGCTGTGCTGGGCCCTTGATCTGGGCAGGATGTTTATATCCGTGTCAGTGAGAATGGAGGAAGCAAGAGCACATGTGCATGGCCACAAGGAGAGCAGCTAGAGTTGAGTCATGTCAGCTGCACTCAGCATGCACAACAAAGTCAATAGCTCGGCGATGTTCTTCTGACGTTAGCATCGCAGGGTTGAAACATGGCCAACTGACAGCTAAAGATTAGTACAGAGGCTACAATCATTCCAACACCACTTAGCACAAATGGGAACCAATTAATCTTTGCAGCACATCTGCAGAATGCATATGAAAAATTAAATCCTTGCCTTGCTGAAATCAGTGAAAGCTTTATTTCTGACTTTACTGGAGCCTGATTTCACCCTAAAAATACAAATCTTTATCTCTGTTTTGTAGATGATTTAGAAATACATGCCAGAGGGTGGGCATAAGTATTGGATTCTGTCCTAGAGATGGGTAGACTTCTCTAAATTTTCCATGCAATTTAGGACTCTTACACAGTTTTGTTAATTTGCCTGTAAAGAGAGCTCTTCATTACAACTTACTCGTGTTTTATTTTGAAACTTATTATAAAACCACAGGTGAGATTTAAGGCTTATGTATTCAGGTACCAAGTACATAGATTCAATTCTTTTTGACTTTTTCCCTGACATACTGATAATATGCTGATAAAGGGGAAAGAAAAGTACCTATTCAAGTTGAGATATGGTGATTGTGAACTTGAAAATAGGAAATAATCCGACTTCTAGTAACAGGGGAAGGAAGGGTATATGAAAAAGCCAGGCATATGCACAAGGGAAAATGTCCTCTGGAATTTCATCCTGATCAATTGTTAACTTTAATAGGCTCTTGAACTCCCTCTTGCACAGATTAATATTTTCTAGTGCAAATTGGAAGGACCTTTTAAAGAATTTTGCAGATGTTAGGTTTTTTCCTTGCTTTTTCCTTGCAAATTCAAAGATTGGTAAAAGTTCTTTCTGAGACATCCAATTTCTAACCTTTGGACCACTACTCATCTGCTCACATCCAAAAGTATTTTAAAAAGATATCTGCAGCAATGTAGCGTGTGTGGATATTTTTACCTGGATCTCAAATTCAAAAGACTGAAGAAATTTCACCAGACAGTGAAATTCTAATGGTGAAAGAAAGGCTGGCATTTGCCTTCCCATCACTATACCTGACAACGTGTACTTTTATATATGCCTGTGTGTTATTTACTGCTCTCAAAGGCTTTCACATAATACCACACTTCAGATTTCCAGATTCAGGAAGCTGTTTCTTTGATCTGGTATTTCTACAAATTAATTTTCTTCTGTCTAAAACTGAGTTGGGATTTCTCTGTCTTATAGAACTGACAAGTTCTTTAGCCACTGTACATGCTAATGTTCTACATCGTTATATTTATAGAAGGAAATTGTAGGTCAATTAAGCAGAGGTGCAAGAGATTTGTATTATATGGATGGTTCTGACATAGGCCTCCTCTATTCTTGGGTTGTAGCTATTAATCTTGTTGTGTCCCTATAAATTGGCATGAATGGTCTTTTCCTGCCCATTCTATAGGTGCTTAATTAATGTTTGTAAATAATTGTCAAATTAATGAGACTATGGACTGTCAAAAAGGCAGTATATATTTGATCATGAAGACAGTGGAACGTGTGGTAACGTGAGTGAGTCTGTGTGCAAAATGCCATCCCTCCCCAAGGACCATGGCATCATGGCCAGAGAGACTGTCCAAGAGTGGGTATTTTTCATGAAATGGACAAAATACCCATTCCACTATGTTGTGCATCCCTGGCTTTCCAAATACCAACTAACTAACCATCCACTGAAACACACACAGTGCATGAGCCAAATGAATCAATAGAAATGTTTTCCAAGGCTGGAAATATATATTTCACCAGTGAAACACAGGGCATTTCATGTGCTGCTCAAGACAGCAGGGCTGTTTGTGTGAGATTATCTGAATTTTCCCCTTGCTATATTTAAAGCAGTGTGACAGCAATATGAGACAGTAAGTTTTAGAAAGGTGATGCTGCTTTTCATATCCTTGAACTGGAAACTTTTCTTTCCATGCCAAATCCCCAAGGTCAGAGCATTTGATCACTACTGAGAAGAGTTTTCTCAAACTCCAGTAGCATCAGTCATTGTGCTGCTCTACTTTTCTATTCCTGTGATTCCATTGAATTCCATTGATTTGAGTTACAGCCATACAAAACTGGAATAAAGCAAAAGGTAATCCAGCTCTTTGCAAGGACACTTCCTTAATTACAGAAAACAGCAATATTTTTACCTGGGCTTAAGGTAAACTTTCTGCTTTTTTCAAAAGCCTCGTGTCTAAGACATATGTTGCTTCTTCACCTTTTACAGCATTGTAACTTAATTTTTTTTTTATTTTTTTCTTCTGAAAACTTACAGGGGAGACCTTATTGCTCTCCTACAACTACCTGAAAGGAGGTTGTAACAAGGTGGGTGTCAGTCTCTTTTCCCAGCTAACAAGTGATAGGACAAGAGGAAATGGCCTCAAGTTGAGCCAGGTTTAGATTGGATATTAGGAAAAATTTCTTCACTGAAAGGGTTATCAAGCACTGGAACAGGCTTCCCAAGAAAGTAGTTGAGTCACCATCCCTGAAGGTATTTAAAAGATGTGCAGATGTGGCGCTTAGGGACATGGTTTACTGGTGGACTTGGCAGTGTTAGGTTTACGGTTGGACTCAATGATCTTAAAGGTCTTTTCCAACCTAAATGATTCTATAATTCTATGATTCTATGGTAGTGGTACAAAAGTGATGCTTTGGAGCTTTAGAGCAGCTATGCAGCCAGTTCATCATGGATAAACAGCGGGAAATGGGGAGTACTAGCATTTCCTTCGTAAATAGCACATTTTGGTCTGACTCCTTTGCAAGCATCTCTTAGTTCAGTAGTTATGTCAATGACATCTGAGATTGAATGTGCTTTGCTGACAAGGTCATTAAAATTTCAGAGTATTGCTTAAGAATCAATAGAAGAGTATTCGGACCAGCTTTCTGAGGTTGAGTGTTCAGCAGGGTTAAGAATGGCACTTCCACATCCTTAAATCTTTCTGAGATTAAGGCTCTTTCCTTCTCCTTGAATAAATCTTTTCAATTAGTTGATGAGATTTTGATTTCTTTCTTCTGCACTTTCCTTTTAATAACAGTTTAACATAGACTATTCAAGCAGTAACTAGCATCCTGTCTGCCCCCATCAAATAGGCTAGCTGTTGTCTGTGATTTATCCCATGAATACAAAGGAAGAAATTGTAAGATTGTGCATGTGATTTTTTAAGAGCATTAACATAACTGTGTTTGTCTCTTGGATTTTGTTTCCTCTGGTTTTACAATGTACTGTCATGTTAACCAAGCTGAGCCACATACGAGAAAATAGCTTTATCTCCTTCAAATACCAATCTCTTACAGCTGTTCCTGCAAAAGAATAGCTTTTGGAATATCTCCCAAACCAACAGATTTCAGCTCTGTCAGATTTCAATGGAAAGTAATTTTAAATTTAAATTCCTTTCACTGCAAACATCCTTCCTGTGTATCCCAAGACAGACACAAACGCTGTTGGTCCAGAGTCCCTGAAGATCATTACAATGGATAAAACCTAAAAAAGGATTATGGACATGATCCTGTCCTTGAGCCCACCTAGTTCAGGAGTCAGGCTGGTAGGATCTGCTGAGTTACCGGACTTTGCGAAAGGTAGAGAATCCAATGTATGGCCTCAAATCATAACAATGTGCTAATTTTTGCAGTCACACTTTGGATCTCCAGTCAGGATCAGAGGCCCATTCCTGCATTGGTCCAGACATGGAATGAGATGCAGATGAATGGTTATTCTGAAGAACAGAATCTGTCTGAAGGATTCCAGCACAGGAAGAATGCAAATTTTTCACTCCAGTTTACCAGCAATTTAATCTGCCCTTCTTCTACCATGTTGTGTTGAATGAGACCCTTCTGCCTCCTCCAAGCTATGTCAAATTAGTGGATCACGTGCCACCCCGGGAGCAAGCTTGTGGAGAAGAGGGCTGCAGTCTGCTCCAACACATCCTTTTCATTTATTTAGAGACACTCTCTCACTTTGGCTTACTCTTTTTCTCATTTTTTTTCTTTTTCATCCACTAAGGGAAAGATCTCCCATATTTGATTTTCTCAGAAGTTAGGAAAAATAGCTCAACTGGAAAATGCTACTCCCCGTATACAAAATATAACACTTTGGAGTACTGTAGGTGAATTTGACATGGCCACAGAGCTCATGGGGAAGTAACAGCACTAAGCAAGTCAAAGTCAATGTTCTGTTGGAATATAAGGGGAAGATCCAGTTTTCCATACCCTGAAAACCCCACCTTTCTTTATGGAAGTAGAGAGGTTAGTATTTACTGAGAAGTAATGGAAGTAGAGCCTATATGAAAGTGTGGCTGGGGGGAGGAAGGAAAAAGCTGAATTCAATGGATGAGCTCATGCTTTCATTTGACACCAATTTCAACAAAACTGAGATTTCACCCCTCAGAGCTGGAAGGTCATGTTGTCCATGCCACATCCTGTCGGCAGAATCAGCTCAATCTAAATGGCTTCGGGGAAATGTTCATATTAAAAGCTTGAACAGTGACTGTCAACTTTACAAAGGAATTTTCATCTATCTATAGATATGTAAGTCAATGTCTGCCCACAGCTAAAACTGATTTAAATCAAAACTGCGTGGAGGTGTGTACACAAACCAGATTGGAAGGCAACAACACACATATTCCTAAACCATCACAGCAGAATGGCAAGAACAAAAGCTACTATAATTTAGTGGCAATATTGTATGTTACAGAGACAAAGCAGAAACAAAAGCATCCTTCAGTTCAATAACTCTGCAGGTTATACATATGTGAAGGCAATGTAGTGAAATGTTTACTTCTGGGCCTTCTCCTACCATTTACTTCCCCTGACTCAAATGTTCCTTTTCATCTGCCACTGCCTTTCCCCTTTCCTGACTTTGTGTGGAACATCTGAAGTGGTGGTTTTATGTGAGAAAATGTGAGTATGTTGGTGATGCCATCCCCACATGGCATGCTGTGTTCTCTCCTATCATCTGCTGTAAAAGGTAGTTTTTGAAGTGTTTAAAAAGCAAACGATAAATGTTACTTCCTTTTGGAACTGATGAACCAAGTTGACTTGGTACCTGGAAAATAAACAGGTGAAAATGTACTGGGAAAGCAAATGGAAATTAAGACAACTCAGTTGGAGATGAATCAGAAGAGATGTATGAGAAGTTTGTAAAATACTATCTTGGAGAAAGGGACCAGACACTTAAACTTACCCTTTTTATACGACCAGAAAAAATGGTGTTAAATTGCAAGACCACCTACTTAGAGCTAATTGGATGATTTGAATGTTAGAAAGGTAGCTAGAGGAACAAGAAACTATTGAATCAATAACTTTAGGATTAGATATTTTGCAAGTGTTTAATACATTCACAATGATATCAGATAGGATACAAGAATAACAAGTAGACTTACATACACTTAAAAGTTTAAGTCACTTACAAGTAACCAGGAGCTAGGAGGAAACATCACCTTATAGGCAAGCTACTTCATGAATCTTTTAGAGGACTTTTCCCATCTGTCTTTATGGCAGCCAGTACAAGCCTTTTTAAAAGACATGGTGGTTCATTAAATATCTCTCTGCACTGACCAAAAATTGTATTTCCTTTGTTCTTCAGTTCTCCTCAAACCTTCATACAGGGCCATATTGGCCACTTCCTGGACAGCTTCATGGAAACTTTGCACCAGAAAGCTCCACATTTTCATAAAAACTACCAGCAATCTGCTGGTAGTAAGTATGCTTCTGTATGTAAGTTGTTTCTGAAAAGATACAGGAAAAGCCAGTGGCCTGTGGCACTGGAAGAATCCTTGGGCTGTACAGTTCCTACAAAAAGGGCCAAATCCACAACAGAGCTAAATTTTATTTTTTTGCAGTGAAAATAGGACTGGAAGATACTTTAAATGTTGTCCGCTACTCAAATGTCCCAGTGTCATTCCTGGTAGGACCTTCTTATAACAGCAGGTGGAAGGAAATGCAAGTCCAGAGAGGCATGCTGCTCCATGGCAGAGGCAGGCCAGAACTTGCATCTGATACCCACAGTTGTGCATTCGTCATTAGACTAATCACCTCTCTCTATTGCAAATGACCGATTCCTCCATTTTGCTTCTTGTCTGAGTTTAGCAGCAAAGCACTGCAATTGTCTTCTGCCGTATTTAGCTTTGTGCTTCCAACTCAAGATGTAAAAGTCCTCTTTAAGGGCTATTTACCATGGTGTTCCTATGACAGACCTTGACAGAAATTGAAAGGGAATTTGTGACAGTGATTACTTTTTGTCTAGTTGGAATCACCATCATTACAACTAATAGCTTGGAAAGTTGTTCAGCTTGCTTGTCCGTAATGAACAGTGTTCAATAGTTTCTATATCTTGAGAGGCTTTGTTGTCAAATGAAAGTACATCAGTAATATTGGAGCACTCTGGAGACCAAAGAATAACAAAATGTTAATGGATGGTTCTCTCTGTGAAAAATATCATTTTTTTCCATTGTTTCAAAGGGAAGAGACAAGTCTACACAAAAACTCTCAGCAGAAGCTTTTCAATTGGAGTTGCATCCCTAGGCTGGCAGGTGCAGAGGCTGGATTTGCATCAGGTGGGAGTCAGCTGGGCTTCACTGAGCTAAGTGCAGTTTTACTGGGGGACAGCAGATGGGCCACCGGCCCAAAGAACTCAGATGCTCTTGAGTGTACCTGTTCACTTTGCTCACAGCTCATTTTTGCATATCAGCTTCATCAGCTTTTCAGAAGCGCAACTTTGCTGTTGCTATGCCACAGCAGCCTCCTCCTCTGCCAGTCGTATTCTCTTCCTCTAGCCCCTCTCCATCCAGACTCAAAACTACTCCTTTTTCTTTCTACCCAGCACCTATGTGGAGAGTGTCATGAGCAGCTGAGCCTCGTCAGGCAGTTGCCGGTTCCAACACTAGCTCTTGAGTCAAGAGGTTTCATTGCAGCAAGGTGATAACAACCACTTTGCATTAAATTTTAGTGACAGAGAGGGAAGCCTTGGTCTCCTTAGGGTTAGAAAGAAAATAAGAAAGTCTGAGTCCTCCATGGAGGTGAAACTGAGGAGAATAATTCACCTCTGCCTTAAGCTTGCAGCATGGTTCCCTGTGACAGATCCCTAAACAGCCCACATTAATTCCTGTCTGAATGTTTTCACTCTCCCCCCATATTAGGCCCCATTTTTCCCAGTATGACTCTTCCAGCTTAAAGTTTTCTTCATGCTATAAAAGAAGCAGGTGAGAAATTCATATAAGGAAGGAACAGAGGGAGGCTAGAACAATCCCACTATGGGTTTTTTTCATTTGTAAGACTGAAATACAAAGAGCTCTGTTTTACATCTTCATCCTTACCTACTGACAGGTCCAAGCTACAGCAATTTTAACATTTGCCACTTACAGTTGGCAGTCTCATGGGGTTTGCAGCTTGACTTTGTCATGCTTCTTGTAAGCCAGGTATCTCACCATGGGCTTCCCTCCAGTCAGCACTACCCTTGCTTGTGTCCATGGTGAGAGATACTGGTTACCCGGGGTCATCAGACACTTTAGCTCCTATAAGTCCTTGCATTACCCTAGACAGGGATTCAAATTTCTGCTATATTTGCAGCTGAAGTAAAGATGAAAATGGGCGATGGGATATCCTGTGTATCCTACTAGTGGGATCTAGTAAAAATTAAAAAAAAAATGTTTTTTTTATAAAAAAACCCTAATCTTTTGCAAGAGGAAATTTTCTTTCAGATGACAACCATTTTGCCTGGGGCTTGTCCTTGTGCTGACTGACCAGAGCTTCATTTCCCACCACATTGGGCAGGGGGAAGGCATCTTACCCTGCGTGAGCATCACTGTATGCGCTGGGAAAAGTGGCAATGAATTTCAGCTGCAGTTCAACATCTTTGAACAAAGGCAGAGGCAACCTCAATATGGCTATTTCTGAACACAGGGGTGAAAATAAAGGCTTATGGGAATGAAATATTTTGTGATCTGAAAACAAGAAATCAAGAATACACAGTCTTGTGTGTGTGTGTGTGTGCGGCTGTGCAGTAGTCCCCGGAACCTGGGGAAAAATAAATTTGAAACCACATGAAAGGTATGCACTAATTATTTAAGAGGATAGCTGCATCCAATAGCCAGTAAGCTCTGAACAGCAGGGCAATTTTCCTTTCTTTACACCTTTTGCCCTACATGCACACAAATTGAGGTCAGGGAGGAGGATAGGAAAGGAACGAAGGAGGGGGAACTTGTTTATATACCAGATCTTTATGTACAGTTGTTTTATTTCCTTCTGTCCATCCCATCTTTGTATCAGGTTAAATTATCCCTTACTGCCTTTGCTGTTTTGTTCCTTGGAGAGGAGCATCTTTATTAGTCACGATTAGATCTGGACATTTTGCAATTCTGTAGGGACTGAAGGAGCAAAGCAGCAGGAGGTGGATGCAGGAAAGAGAGGGGGAAGTCTGTCCCAAGCAAAATATAAATCTCAGGCCAGATCTCTTTGGTTTTAAAAAGGCATACTACAAATTCACAGATCTCATTATCAAATCAGGGGAGCGAATACAGCTGTTCCTGTCAGCACAAAAGCCTTCATGTTCAAAAAGGCTCTACATGTGTGCAAAGCATGACAATTTTCTCTGATTCTCATTAAGGCCAATCCCAGCTAGTATCTTCTTTTTTTTCTACTGGAGAAGAGTTGCAGCTCCACAAATAGACCGCTTTTGGGATTTGAGAGGCAATCAAGGTCCAGTATAATTGGAGATTCAGGAAAACTGCCAGTCTCCTGTGCCCACCTCTGTACAAGCAGACAGGAAACCTTAGAGAAATCTTTTCCTATTCCTGTGCTTCAGTATCCCCATTTGAAAATAAGGAGAATAATGCCGGTCTCCCTGACAGTCTTTGAGATGCATAAGGAGCTGAATATCATTACACTTACTGGCTATTACAGTGGGACATAGAGGCAAACAGGCACAAAACCCATCAATAATCTTGCAACACTGCCATCACACATTTAACCTTTGTTTTAAAATTCCAGCTCTCCTGAATCAGCACAATGAAGAACATTTGAATTTTTTCAGAGGAAACCCTCCAAAATCAAAGCACCTAATAATAAAGGGAAGCAAAGACAGAGAATATTACTGGTTTTTCAACAACCACATTTACATACAAATATTTTACACATGCAAAAATATGCATCCATACTTTCTTTTAGATTTGTCTAAAATACAGATAGTTAGATAAGCAGTTGCTTATTACAGTTTCTCATATAAACTTTCAAGGGTGAGTTACAGTAATCCCATTTCTTCCAGCTGGTAATTAATATCCTTTTCTCTTTTGCTGCTTTTGTTTAGTGTGTAACTTATGACCAGAGGTTTATAAATCCCTGACTATCTATTATGCTGAAAGTTCTTCCTTATTAAAAGTCTGTGCTTTAAGATTAATCTCCTCCATCTGTTAGATGGCAATATTGTGATGAAATTTTTAGCTTACAGCATTTGCTTTTAGCTATCTGAGACAATACTTTTTTTTTTTTTTATTAATCTATTTTTCTAGCCTAATTTTTTTTTGTCTATCCAGGTTCCTGTGTCTTGTGGTGTTATATTTTAAGATTACTAAAACTGCTTATCTGTTGTGTTTGACAAATGTAAATGGCAAATATGAACAGATGTAGTTCCAAATTGTTGTATAACAGGGATAAAAAAATACAGGCAAAAGTAAGCCCCTTAGGAAATGCTATGCTTTGGTCTTTCTACCTTATGAAGTCTGTATTGTCGTCAAGTGAAAAAGGTTGGGTAGCAGGGTGAGTTGGTGCTTAATGGGTAGATAAACAGTTCTGCCATCATTAATGTGTTATTTTTGTCTGAGGCCTTCTTATATTAAATGAAATACAGACTTTTCATCCAGCAATAGCTTCTGTTGGATTGTACCTTAAGTATCCCAAAGAACACCTATTCCATCCCACCATCTCACCTAGTTACCTGTGCTGGAGATACTGATGAGAGTTTGGTCACTTAGTTTCAGTGTCATGCCCAGTGCTGTCTCTGGAGTTAATTCTAAGGGGAATGCTCTTTCATTTTTGTTATCATTAATGAGAACTAGAAGAGAAGACTCTGCATTTACTTAATGAGAATGTCATGGTTTGAGCAGAGCTGGAGAAGAAGTGAATTTGAAAGTCTGATCTTTGTAATGAACCGGAACATTACCAAATGGCATCAGCCACGATACAGAATTGGGTTTAACAGCTCTGTGTCTTACATGAGGCCAAATAACTGTGTGCATGTGAATTTTGCATGCTTAAAAATATACAACCATTTCCCTCTCTCAGAAAAATTTAGTAACGATATACTTTTATACATGCTATTGATCAATCAAAATATGTAGTGGTAGGTAGGACTAGGGCAAACCCTGGTCAGTGGGAATGGGAAAAAGAAAAGAAAATTAACACCGGCACAGCCTTTATGCTTTCCCTAGGAACTAAATCTTAAAGACAGAATAGAGTAGGAACTGACATGGCTTTGTCAATAGTGTACTAAAGTAAGACAGATCATACGATAGGCATAGAACTGCCCAAACCTGCATACTGAAAGCTATCAGTTACTTATTTAAAATGTTCCTGATACCGAGTATAAAAGAACACTGAAGAGACATATGTTTCTCTCTATTGGAGTAATGTAGCCAAGTTTGACGTACTCTGTAGATAAGCTAGACCTTCAGTAGAAGTACCCTGTGAATAGATGAGCTAAACATTCAGTAGGCAAAAGAAGACCTTGAAACTTTGTATCTTGGAGTCAAATAGATAAGGAAGCTATGCTGAAATAAGCTAGTTTGTGTAAGCAAAATGAGCAACTGAGCCAAAGAACAAACTGTGCATCCGCGAAGACTGAGTTCAACTGGCGGACACGGTGAGGAAGACTATCGACGACCACCAGAGGACCCTGAAAGACCACCAATGGACATAAGAGTGCATGCGTCAAAGACTTTTACATATGTTAATGAGTTCCAGGAAATAACATGAATGTGTTAATCATTTCTTGGAAATCTAATGAATATGTATATTCTAATTGTACATAACTCCTATAGTTGAGCAGCCCGGTGCGCACACTAGGTGGAGTGATCCCCTGTGCGCCTGGTGCCGCAATAAAGAATGCCCGCTTTGTAAAACTCCAAATTGAGTCTTAGAGAGTTTTTAATTTGCCGACTTACGGTAACATTCCCACTATGGGGGATGCCTGTGCTCCACTTCAGGATGGGTTTTTAAGGCCCTTCAAGCATGATAGCACCAACTTAACTTCAAATTGTCCATGCAGTAGTGAGAATGAAATCATGAAAGCATGGGCTCCAGCAGAGACAGCCATTAATGTCATACTAGGCTTGTACAGCTTAGCTCTCTGCAAAGGCTAGTTAGGTTAAAGTTAATCTACTTCTAATTAAGTGTGTGTGCTAGTTTTGGCTGGGATAGAGTTAATTTTCTTCATAGTAGCTAGTATGGGGCTATGTTTTGGGTTTGTGCTGAAAACAGTGTTGATAATACAGGGATGTTTTCATCATTGCTGAGCAGTGCTTACACAGTGTCAAGGCCTTTTCTGCTTCTCACACCACCCCACCAGCGAGTAACCTGGGGGTGCACAAGAAGCTGGGAGGGGACACAGCTGGGACAGCTGACCCCACCTGACCACAGGGATATGACATCACCATATGACATCATGCTCAGCATATAAAGCTGGGGGGAAGAAGAAGGAAGGGTGGGACATTCAGAGTGATGGCATTTGTCTTCCCAAGTAACCATTACGCGTGATGGAGCCCTGTTTTCCTGGAGATGACTGAACACCTGCCTGCCCATGGGAAGTAGTGAATGAATTCCTTGTTTTGCTTTGCTTGCATCCGCAGCTTTTGCTTTGCCTATTAAACTGTCTTTATCTCAACCCACGAGTTTTCTCACTTTTACTCTTTCTGATTCTCTCCCCCATCCCACCAAGGATGAGTGAGTGAGTGGCTGGGGGGGGGTTAGTTGCCAGCTGGGGTTAAACCACGACAATGTGATGCAGCCCTGACTGTAGTGTTGAGTCTCTGCTTTTCTGTTAACTACAGTGAAGACCTGCAAGGGAGGCCACTGAGCAGCTTCAACAAAGAAGAGCAGCATGCAAAGCAAACCGCAGTTCCTTCATCCACACGCATTCCTGTGCAGCAGGAGTAGGCTTCTCCCCATCATTAGTTGACTCTTTGTGTAGGACCAACCCTGTATATCACAGGCACCCTACTGCAGCATGTTTGTGACTGGATGTGCATGTTCAAGCCTGGACTTAGATCCAGGGAATACAAACGGTGTGAGACCTTCCTGATGAATGTCATATTACTTCTAGGCATGCTGGAAATCCACAGGTGTGACATTGTAAGTGAGGCAGCATCCCTTTGAAACAGAGAAGGACTGTGCTTGGCTTGTACCTCAGGCACAGCTGACAGCGGAGAGGAGGAGCATGCACATGACACAGATGGACCAGAAGTCCAAGACAGTAAACCGCTTCCTCACTCTTGCCCCTTAATTTTCCACCAGTTCTAAATCTGCTGTTGGGTGGTGAGAATATCTGCAATTTGGCTTATATAGCAGAGCCGTGGGAGGATATTTGAAAGTGTGTTCTTTATTATTATTCATAGACATGATGGGAGGAGGAAGCAAAAAATAACTGAAAATAGCAGAATACTCAAATTATTAGCTTATAACTAAACACTCCATCTTTCTGGTCCTCTTCAGGAGGTTTGCTCCCAAGTGTGGTCTCATCCATGTGGAAGGATGAATTAGCATATCTAACCAACAAAGCACCAGCATTTTCTTTGTTTACATGTTGGAGGAACTTCTCAGGAATTAAGTGGGATGCTTTCAGCTCAGGTGAGGTACAGAGACTACTTAAGTCTACTCAGAACATAGCCAACAGAGGTATTAGCTAGGCCTGATACTGCCTCTGCTGAAATCAGTGGCTGCTCTTAAAGAGAACAGTAATCTCTCCCTTATTTGCTACTGTGCAAAAAATGCTGTAGTAGATAATAATATTGTTTCTCAGTTGAAGTCATTTTTCAGGCCTGCACACAATAGATGCAGAGAATCTACAATCCTCTTGCTGCTTCAGTCCCTATTTTTGGTTTTACAGTTCACACAGAGCCCAAAGAAGTTACTGAAATCATCCCCACTGATTCAGCTAATACTGAAACTGCTGGAACGCTGGTATAGACAATGCTCAGGCAGTGTAGACAGGGTTTAGCAGCACCACACATTCCTCTTGTGCATTCCAGCTTCCTTTCTGGTTCATTTAACCAAGTCAAAGAAGCTGAACTGATCAGCCCAGGTCTCCCAGGGAAGCTGGAACTTGGAGAAGAAAGCATTGTATAAATCTCCAGCACCGAAACAACCATCGACTGCTAACAAAGCAGGGGGATGTCGCCAGTAATTCAGAGTGCTTGTTAGGCTATAAGCAGTCTGATCATGTGTATTTGGCATTCAGGTGAAGCCTCAGTTGACTTCCACCTTCTCAGTGCTGCCCTGAATTACGTGTATTCAGATACAGTCAGATACTGTGGCAGGCAATTTCTGGCAGTGAAGTTAGACTTTTAGCAGCTGGAATTATTCCCAAAAAATTGGTTATGCAATTGGAGCTAAATTAATGAGGTGGTGATGGTTTGTTCAAGCTATAAAAATAGTAGCAACTAATACTTATATAGGCATCCCGTCTCAAAGTCTACCCATATGCTTTACATACAGCACAGATTATCACTCCAAACACTGCTGAAAATGCAGCTATTGCTGGGGGCCTGATATTTTACCATGTTTTTCCAAGAAGTAACTTGTTACAATGGATAGAGCAGTTCCTATTAATTCTCCTTATCCTTCCTGATTACACAGATGGTCCAGAGCCAAAGATTTGGGTTGCTATTTTCACTCCACCTTATTTATTATCCACATCTTATCTTTCTTTAAGATTGGAGTTTGAAATCACAAGTGCCTAACAGCAAAGTTTGACCTGCTGTATTTTGACATTAACTAGAAAAATCGGCTGCTTTTTTTCCTTAATCATGTACAAATAAAAAGTAACAGGTCACTGGTAGGAACGGAAAGGTGTATCTGTCTTGCTGCCTGTCAACCATTAACATGCCCTGTGGCACAGTTAGGGGAAAGTATTTGATTTAGTATTTGATTTAGTATTTGATTTGGACATATTGTCCAAAGTATTAAATTATCATGTGTCTGAGGAATAGAAACGTAAGCACATTTTCTAGGTACTGGGATCCAGCACACCAATGTGTAGGTAAGCTTGCTGTTGTGGGGGCTGGATGGCTTACAACTTTGATGTTTAATCTATGTAGATTTTTATCTAGTGTCACAAAATCCTTGTAGGGCTTAATATATTTCACTACAATAAACAGGAATTTTGTGATCAACTTCAGGAGAAAGCTCTTGGGCTTATCGCTAATGTCCACAAGAGCAGACCTCTGTGATCATGCAGCATATCATAGGAATTGGCAGCTAGGACAATGCCTTACATGGGCCTTGAATTTGATCCACGCTAAGCAAAGAGCAGCATTTTAAAATGGAATGGAATGGAATAGAATGGAATAGAATAGAATAGAATAGAATAGAATAGAATAGAATAGAATAGAATAGAATAGAATAGATGGAAGGGGCCTACAATGATCATCAAGTCCAACAGTCTGACCACTAATTTTATCCACTTCAGAGGTTATTTGAAGAAACCCTGCCTATGTTCTCAAAGGGCTCATACCATTGCTGTACTGAGAGAATAGAGTTTATGCCTTAAACCAGAGTTTTCTGTCCCTTCCCAAACTCTGAGCAGTATCAAAGTCTTTAACTCAGGTTCCCTTGAAAGGTCTATTTTCTCTTTGAATCTTGAAGTCAGTGTCACCCTGTAGCAGAGACTCACCTGTCTCACTGCACTGAGACACTTCTGCTCTACCAACTGGATTTAGGCAGATTTCTGTGAGCTCCAGGGACATGAGTGGAGTTAGACTGGGAAGTCAAGGCTGGGCTGGTGGGACCCACTAATAGACTTGAAGGCCAAAGAAGGAGCAATCATGATCTGAGAACTTATTACAGGCCTGTATGGAATGAGCTTGTGGCCTCACTCCAGGTCCTCTTGGGAATGGTAACCCATCACCCATGTCTTCCTGCATTGCCTGTTCCTGTCTAGATATTGTTCAAGGGCTAAATTGGTGAAATGGTGACGAAAACCCCATGTCCTCCCCATCAGATCTTCTCTCCCTTTGGAAGAAGAGCTGAAGAAATCATCAACCCATTTTGGTCCCATAAATAGAAACTCTTATGGGAGTATGGGAGAGATGTCACCACTGGCAGAGATGTCACCATCTCGGTGCTCAGGTCCCCCTGTCCCTCAGCTTTTCCTTGCTTCCATGTGCAAAGCTCCAGGGGCCCTGGATTTTACTAGGTGCAGCTCTAGGGTAGGGCTCTTGATCCCCACTGCTTTGCTGGCACTGAGAATCCACCCTTGCTTTCTTTCATCAAGGTCAGAAATCTCTGTTCCTGGCCTCAGTGTGTCAAGAGACAGCATGGGCAGGTCTCCCTGTTTGTCTGCATCTGAACGTCACCCATGCTGCCTTTCAGACTAGCAGGTCTGTATGCGTTTACTCCTGCTTAAGGCACAAAGGGGAGCACCTGCACATGCAGGTGGCTTGTCAAAGCTGGGCAGCTGCTTCAGCCTGCTCAGAAGTGACCAGCTTTAGCAAGGCCTGGCAGGAGGTGGGATCTGAGCAGGCAAAATGGGAAGACCATAATAAATGAGGCGTAAGTGGGAATTTTTGCCCTGCTCCTCAGAAAATACTGCATATATCCCAGGGATTTTGCCTCTGTGTGTGTGTTGGTATAGAGCAGGGTGCTGGTATAGAGCAGCAGTGTGCATAAAACCTCATCTCTCCATGGCTTTTAAATCCTGGCAGGCTGTCTGCATGATTTGATGCCATATGCATATCAGCAGGCTGGGTATTCAGTCCTGGCACTGAGTTCTTAGCTGAGCTCTTGCAGAGGCATTTGACAGATTTGTTGCTGTGAAATACCTAGCCTGTTTCCTGCAGAAATACCTTTCTGCCACAGCTAAATACAGTCACAATGATAATGGTGAGATACGGTTGAAGGTTCTGCAGGAAAAGCCAGGTGTTTTTTGTCCAGCTGAAAAATATGTGCATGATGGAGGTGCCTTCAACACTCGGAAGGAGAACTAATTCTGCTGCATAGGAAGCTGATATGGCTCCACCTGCTGGTTTCAAGCCAGGAATGACATTTTTCACTTTTCTGGGGAAAATTCTGAAACACCCAATTGTTTTGCAAACACCCTCCCCCCCCAAAAAAAAAAGCCCTGAACAACAACACACAAAA
Organism: Aptenodytes forsteri; assembly: GCF_000699145.1. Classification (NCBI taxonomy): domain Eukaryota; kingdom Metazoa; phylum Chordata; class Aves; order Sphenisciformes; family Spheniscidae; genus Aptenodytes; species Aptenodytes forsteri. Next base: position 13,112,190 of record NW_008794665.1, read on the forward strand.
AAACCTGAAAAGAGACATGCATGCAAGCCTCCCCTGAAATTAAACAATGAAAAGTTAAATGAAAAGGGAACATTATTTGTGCCCTGCCAGTCAGGGATTGCGGAAGAAAAATGTAATATATCAGAAGAAATGAAGTAGTTTGAATAAGCTACTGATGCTTTATAGTTTCAGGCTTAAATTTAAATAAAAATGTGGACAGATAAAAATACTATTATTTGGGATGAGATAGCAGGCTTTCTGGCCACAAAATGGCTTTAAAAATAAAATGAAAAAAAAAAAAAAGAAAAGGGTTTTTTTTTCCAGCTCATTTAAAAATAAAATAAAAAAAAAAAAAAGACAAGTGTTTTTTTCCAGAGACAAAGCTAAATGAAATTCTTCCAGAGGCATTACTAACTTCAGGGATATATGGAAGGAATGCAAGGGGAATTTCTCTCTGAATGAATGTCTGTTTTGAAAGGCCTGGTTACCTGTAGTCAAACTCCCTGTTAAAGATTCAGTGACTGAGTATGGTAGCTTTTGAGTGGATAAGCTAAACACATCTATTCCCAATTAGGATGTAAAGCCAACTGGTCTCTAAAAGCTTATTACAATTTCTAGGGCTTGTGAAAATGCTGATTATGCAGATTGCTATCCAAATGCCTTTCAATTTACTAATAAAACAGTGTGATAAGTTTCTAACACTGTTGCCATCTGTTCAGCACTGAGGTTGGACAGATGAGTTTGAGAGTTCTACTTCTGGGTTTTTTTTAATAATAACTTAGACATTGCTTTCAAAAACTGTCTAAATTCTAACAATGTATTTTCCATCCTCTTTTCCAACTTCTGTGGGACAAAGGAGTATGTGCAAAGAAGGAAGGTCTTACACATAAAGAAGACCAGTTTCAGGATTGTAGATTCAGATCCTTGGTCTGAATCTGTTGGTAATTACACAGATTTTGGCGACCCAGATGGGACACTGCTCTTGAGCCTCGATGGATCCTGGGATCGCAGAACCTCAGCTGGCACCGAGGGATTCTCAGAGAGGATTCCTCCCGATCCCTGGACCGAAGAGCCCCTGAGTGAAGAACATTGTTTTGTAAGTATTAAGGCATTCTTTCAAAACTTGAATATTTTGCAGTTGAAAAAGCCTGCCTGTAATTTGGGGCTAAGAGGGTACCCGTTTTGCAGTTGGAAACCTAGGTGTCTGCCCGTAAGTCATAAGCGAAAGCTATTGCTGGGTTGGACTTTGTTTGGTTATATAACTGGTGAGCCATATATATACTAATATTGAGATATATATAATATATTATATATATAAAATACATATATAGTTATTTGGTAATTATAATTTTGTAATTACCTTTGAATATTTGTTGTAATGGCATCAGGATTTGTAAAACTGTTTAAGAGTAAAAATGTTGGGAATTTAGTGACAGATGAAAAGATGCCAAAAACCTTGCCGTTGGGGTGTTTGTTAGCGCATTGGGGTGATTTACATGATGATTTGCGCAATAGCCAGATGATTGAATATTGTAACCACTGGTGGCCTTTGTATGTTTTGGAGGATCAGGAAAAGGGGCCAAAGTGTGCAAAACCCAGATGATTGAATATTGTAACCATTGGTGGCCTTTGTATGTTTTGGAGGATCAGGAAAAATGGCCAAAGAATGGAACTTTGAGTTATAATACTATTTTGCAGTTAATGTTGTTCTGTAGGAGAGAAGGCAAATGGAATGAAGTACCATATGTAGATTTGTTCTTTTATTTGAGACAGCGAGTAAATTGACAGAATGAATGTAAGTTAATCAGTTGAGATAAGTTGGTAATGGCGTTAACTTCGGAAAATAAGAAAACAGAGTTGTTGTTCCTACCATTTTTACTCCTACTCTTTTACTTCCTTAAAAAAATTGTTAAAAAAAAAAGTTCAGCTTGTGATATTGGAAAGAGGTGCATTAAGTGTACAGTACCAAAAGAGGATGAAATGGAATTAGAACTAGGAATAGCACCCCATAGGAGGGACGGAATTTCCCTCCCTCATGTGTAAGGGAAAGAAGTGTTAAAACAGAACCGGATAAGCATAGAACACAGAAGAAGGCTAAATTGATATAAAAAATGGGTGCTGTATGGAATAAAGCATGCAATCCCAAGAGCTTTAAATTGGTCTAAATTATATGAGGTAAAACAAGATAAGAATGAATCTCCCTCTGTATTCCTAGAAAAATTAAAGGAAACTGCTAGAAAATATACTGATTTAAAATTGGAAACAGAGGCAGAACAACAACAATTGGCTTTGATTTTTATGGGACAATCAGCACCCGATATAAAAAGGAAACTCCAAAAGTTAGAGGGAAAGGATTCCAGAAATTTAAATAAAATGCTCGAAGTAGCATGGAAAGT
>NW_008794665.1:13116137-13136323 GCF_000699145.1 Aptenodytes forsteri
ACCTAAACCTGCACATTTGCTTCTACAATACGTGGATGACATCTTGATTGCTACAGAAGAAAGACTGACCTGCATCAAGGTAACAATAGACCTTTTAAACTTTCTTGGACTGAATGGGTACAAAGTTTCTAGGAATAAGGCTCAGATAGCAAGCCAAACTGTAATATATCTGGGCTTTGAGATTTTGAAAGGCCAACGACAGTTGGGAACAGACCATAAGGAAGTAATTTGTAGTATTTCTGAACCAAGAAATGTTCATGAATTAAGAGCATTTCTGGGAATGGCTGGATGGTGTCGCCTTTGGATAATGAATTACGGTCTGATAGCAAAGCCGCTTTATGAAGCCCAAAAGGTTGTACCGTTTGTGTGGGGCCCAGAACAGCAAAAAGACTTCCTGAACTTAAAACAGGCTTTAATGACTGCACCAGCATTGGGACTTCCAGATCTAACCAAAGATTTTCAGTTATCTGTTCATGAAAGGCAACATCTTGCCCTCGGGGTGCTGACTCAGAAAATGGGAAGCTCAAAAAGACCGGTTGGGTATTTCTCCAAACAACTGGACACTGTAAGTAAAGGATGGCCTACATGTCTCCGAGCAGTCACTGCTACAGTGATGTTAATACAAGAAGCCCGGAAATTAACTTTGGGAAGGACAATAACAGTATGTGTACCACACATGGTAATCACTGTTCTAGAACAAAAGGGGGGTCATTGGTTATCCCCTAGCAGAATGATGAAATATCAAGTGATTTTGACAGAACAGGATGATGTCATTTTGAAAACTACTAACTTAATTAACCCCGCAGTCTTTTTGAACGCCATGCAGGAAGAAGGACAAATAGAACATGACTGTTTGGTGACCATTGAACATGTGTATTCCAGTCGAGAAGACTTAAAGGATAGACCGCTGGAGGATCCTGATCGGGAATTATACACGGATGGCAGCAGTTTTGTGGAGGATGGGATCCAATATGCAGGATATGCGGTGACTACTGAGAATTCTGTTGTAGAAGCAAATTCTTTACTCTGCACAACTTCAGCCCAAAAGGCAGAATTGATAGCCTTGATGAGGGCATTAGAGCTAAGCCAAGGGAAGAAAGTGAATATTTGGACTGATCCAAAATATGCCTTTGGCGTGGTACATGTTCATGGAATCCTGTGGAAGGAAAGGGGATTATTATCCTCTCAGGGGACGAGTATTAAATACAAAGAAGAAATCTTAAAATTAATACAAACAGTCCAAAAACCGATTAAGGTGCACTGTAAAGCACATCAATTTGGAAATTGGTGTGATGGTGACACACAAACAAAAGAAATTATAGGAAACAAATTGGCAGACAGGACAGCTAGGAGAATTGCAAAAAGAGATGCCTACTAAAATCATTGCTCTACCAAAGGAGAAACCTAAATATTCAGAGGAAGACGAGAAATTAGGTAAGTTGTTAGATGCAAAAAAGAATGTGGTGGGACGGTGGATAACATCACAAGGCCAAGTAGTAGTCCCACCACTAATAATGAATAACTATCTACTTTCCCTAGGAAAAACTTTAACTGTGTTTCGGAGTGTAGTTGTTTGGAACAGACCTCTGTCTTTGGAGAATCCAGTACATGATTTCCAATCAGGAGATTATGTTTATGTAAAAACATGGACTTCTGAACCTCTTCAGGAACGTTAGAAAGGACCTTTTCAAGTACTGTTGGCTACCTTCACTGCCAATAAGATAGCTGAATCAGAAGCGTGGATACACTACACCAGGGTGAAGAAAGCCCCACCATCGTGGAAAATTGTCAATAGGGATGATAAGACCCCAAAATTGACTCTGAAATATGTCTAGTTTTATGTATTCTTTTTAGAAATGGGAATGGATATTGGTTTGGATATTAGTGGGAGCAAATTTTCTAGCGAAATTTGAACCAGCTGGAGAATTAGTAAAACATGGAAATTTATTAAAATTGGGATGTAATTCTACTCAAATTCCAAACCTTAATCCTGAGGAGATGAAAATCTTCAAGGGACTAGGATGGAATTTGAGTTCATGGATAAAATCACTGATTAGCACTGCATTAGTCTTGTTGATAATCTTTTAACAATTATTTTGATTTACTATTGTTTAAAAAGGCAAACAGTAAGATGGCATTTAATCGAATGATCATCCAAGCAGTGGCCAGACAACAGGATGAACCAAATACAATATCAAAGATTCCCACTAAGATCACTGAAATGTAGTGATTAGCACATCACTAAAACAGATATCAAAATGAAAGTATTGATGTGATTTTCAAAACTTTCAAAGGGGGGAAAATGTTGAAGATTATCTTAAGTTTTACTGAGTCTTTACGTTGTGAAATAATCAACTATAAGAACATTTTGATTCCTGTAAGTTAGCCCCTATGGTAGCGTTATGTATAGGTTGCTGTGTTACTTATTATTCGAGGCTGGGTTGCTTGAAGTCCCTATTCCCTGTTCCCTGGACTCTCTGGACCATAACCAGAGCCCCGAGGTTCTGTTGTATATGGGATGAGTTATTTGACAACCTGGCAAGGTAGATATCTAGCTGGCCAACTTGGCAACAAAACCTACTTTTAAGTGGTTCACCTGAAGTGCACTGCCTTCATTGTAATACTAAAAAACACACCCACAGGTCAAGACGACCCTTGCCCAGGTGAAGACCCTTCCCCTGCGCAAGCGTAGTAACAGAAGAGAATGACACAGCAGATATTATAATTATATGCAAATCACTAACCAATCATTGTAACTGGGAGTGTACTACCGTGTAATTTCTGTGTATAAATGTCACGGTGAACTTGGCATAGGTGTGCTTGATTTGTGGAAGTTCCACCCAGCCCCCGGCGCCCTAAAACTCCAAATTGAGTCTTAGAGAGTTTTTCATCTGCCGACTTATGGTAACAGTCTGTCACAGATTTCCTGTGGGATTTTATTGAGGAATTGGGGACTGTTATATTCACTGCTGGTGGTGACCCATGTTCACTTTAGAAGGAAGTTTCTGGGAAGCATTGCCTACAGTTGTGTGTCTCTGCACTTGGCTGCAGCAGAGCTACCAACAATAGGGATTGCTACAAGAAGCATGATAGGGTTGACAGCAGCAACAGCACACCTCTATTCTCTTTTGCATAATGACGAAGTGACTTCAGACACTAATTGCAGAAAAAAAGCAGCAGCTTTACAGGAATGGACACTTCTGTATTGGTAAGCCTGGATATGACCTTGCTGCTGCTACCTGGAGGACAGTCTCTTTCCTTCTGAAGAGACCCTTCCTTTCATTTTTGCCTTTAGACCTCCTTTTAATAAGTGCTGCCAAGTCATTCCTGTTGCCCAGCGTGAGGCCTGACTACATCATCTGTTCCGTTTACATTTTATTTGGAGGAATCAAATTGAGTGTAATCCTTGTGAATGCATGGGAGAGAAGAGTACTCAGCTTTATTTATTTGAAAGGTCTGTGGTAGGAACTGGCAGTGGTAGTTGGATCATTTTATTCATAAGTCTGATATACTGCCTTGGAAAGAAAAACACAAATTTACCAGCAGCTATAAGGCCTCTCACTCACTCTCTTATCCCCCATGCCTTGGCCATGTGCTTTTGAGGCTAATACTTGTGTTTTGGCCATATTACTATATGGGCCTCCTGTTGACTGGGACTGCATCTGCCTTGAGGGAATTTGAAGAAAGCATTACCATATGATCATACTAGTGATTTTGAAGGACACTTTTTGTTAGGTCCCTGATTTTACATAAATAAAAGCTTGAGTCTGCTATAAATGATCTGTGGACAGATCTCACCCTAGCACTGCAAACTCTGGGTGTCAGAGATCCATGACCCTCTCCCCAACATCTATTCTGTGGAGTATGTGTGGTGCATCTGCAGGTAGTCCCCCTCTCTTAACAGCAGGCTTGCCCCTGCTTCCAGATCCCAGCTGCCCCAGAGCTGCATGGTTTGGTGTCCTTCCTTCTCAAAAGGACTTCCAGATGATTTCTCTACCTGGCAGCGCTCAGTACTGCAGCCCCAAATAATTCCGGGGACTGTGCCTGCAGACCCCCATTCACTAGCATGAGTGAGGAGGAAAAAAGCAGCTTGACAATCCAGCATAGTCTGAGTGTTGGCTCTCTAAGAAGGGGGGCGGAAAAGATAATCTTCTACTGATGTTCCTGTAACATGAAGGCCTTGTGCTATATCCTTGCTGATCAGTCTGGCACTCTTTTCCAGCTTTTATATTAGCACGAATATTTCAGTGCTAACACTGCCCTCTCAGAGAACTTTGCTTCCAACCTGTCCCAACCTGCCTTGAAGGAGGAGATTTTTCCCTCCAGGAAAGGAATAATAGTGTCATCTCTGCTGGCCTTGTTGACCCCGCAAGACTAGAACAGCTTTTATTAGTAGCTGTTTCTCCATGGGAGACTATCTCAATTCATCACAGAGACAAAATTAAAAACCTGGACACTGATTTGTTCTTCTTTGCTGTTCTTCTTTGCCCTTTCCATGGATCAGCATAACACAGCTGGAATGTGGCTCTAATAAGCTTCAAACGGTGCATTTAAGCTTGGTTTAGTGTTTAAAAACATTTGGAGCTCTGTACATGCAGGGAATGATGTGTCAAGGCAGAATGGTATTTTCCTTTGGCAGGAGAGGATGACGTAGGAAGGACTGGGCTAGATCCTGAGGACTTGACCAAACTGCTTCTGCATTGAGTCCTGTGACTTACTGGAACATCTTCCCAAATGGGAACCCAGTCCTGAACTGAAGGTTTCAGCAGTTTTAATAATAATCTCTCCTCTTCATAATCTGTTCCGCTGTAGTAAAATTGTTCTTTAAAAAAATATGTCGTAAATCTCATCGGATCAGAATGATCTTAGGCTTGCGGTGGTGATCTTTTTTCAGTGGTAGGATTTGGAAGCAATTTTTCTAGATAGTGTGAATATATTAAAAAAAAAATATGTTTTACTGGATATAAAATTTCTAATGATGTGACTTAGACCTGGGTAGAAACCTATCTCAGTTTCAAATGAAACTGTTGAATATTGTGGAGTTATAATTGCACAATCATTTAAAAATTGGTTCTTATTTTTTCTATACGTGCCCTTTGCTTCCATCCCCCACAGTGGGGAGATGCAAAACTTTTGCTGGCTACAGAACAATCTGACTAAACATTTCTTCAATGCTGTGGCTGCTTCTCTGTAGAAATAGGCTCTGACCACTGACAAATGTTCGTGTTTAAGCTTGGAGGAACACACCACAGTTCAGCAATAATGTGACCCTTTATTTAAATATTTGATTATTTCATAGTACAGATGAGATTGAATACACAAAGTCAATACTTTGAACGAGGCATGACAATCAATATTTGAGGTCCAAAGGGGTTTATAAAATAAATCAATATCACAGGTCTGCCTAAGATGTTGTGATCTGGTTGCATGGAATGCTACTCCTTAAGAAAAAAAGAAATATAAAAGCAAAGTTTAAAGTGCATAGAAATTAATTGAGAAAGTAGCAAGCATAATCAATTTTTTAATAAGTTCATTGACTTCAATATGGATTTAGTATGATATATTCAAGTTACCGATTTTATGCTTTCACAGCAGTTCTTCATAATGTGAAACAACGGCTCCATTGGGTCACACAGCAGTGGAGTACCACACTCGTCACTCCTTTCTTCCGCTCACTCAGCCATGCTTAGCATATGCATGGCTTGGTGTATGGAGTGTCTATAGCATGCTGTCTTTTATACCTGTGATTTAGCAGGGTGAGTGGCAGCTCTCTTGAATTCAATCTGTGTGACTGACAGCTTTACTTCACAAGGTGACACTTACTTGATCTGGCTTTTTTTGTAGCTGTGTCCTTGAGCTTGTATTTTCCTCTTTTTTTCTTTCCCTTCCCATAAAATAACTTTTACACCTGCTGTCCAGTCATAATGGAGATGTGTGAATGGATAACGGTAGTGAGAGAAGCATCCATCATTCACTCCATGCTTTGAGCAGATGCAGGGTGACCAGTTGTATGAACCCACACTTAGACTATTGATTATGCTGCCCCTATTAAAAACCTTTTACACCTTATTGCAAGCTGCTCTGCCCTCAGTCTCATGTTGCTCCTGCTACCCAACAAAACAGGCAACACAAAAAGACTCTTCTGCAAACTGCTCTTTCATTCCTTTAGATCTCAAATCCATCAAAAAATGTTGCAACAGGTATAGCACCTGCTGCTTCTTGGGCTTGGCTCACTGCCATGGGCTGTCATACAAGTTTCATAAATAGTAATGTTTTTATCTGTAAAAATGTAGACATTTGTGCATGGTTTATAATTAAGTAAGACACAGCAAGCAATGCATTATAGTGCAATAACAGCTGTTCTCACTGCCATACATTGTCAAGATAACAAACTAGAAGTTATAGTATCTATCACACGCTCTCATCTGTAAATCTGTTAGTCCTCGTTATCATTACTGGATGCAACTCAAATACTAAATGAAATACAGTCAGGACTGGGAGAGCTCTCAGTGCTTGATCTGATGTCAGCTCTTGGGCTTATGTGTAATTTAGGTTTCAGTATCTTTTCTGTAACACAGAAGACGTTTTCCACAGGAAAGTCTGCAAGAGTGCAGAAATTAATATATTGGGTTTTGGAGAAGGGATGGAGCAGTGGTGTCTTTTTTTTCACTTTTCAGAGATAATAAATTAATTTTAATTGGATAAATTAGAAGAACTCAGATAAATATGCAGCCTGTATTTTCCTTTAATATATCAAAACCCATAATGAAGAATAGGAATGTATTTTTACCATGACAGACATTATCACCGGTGATCCATACTCATTTTGTGTGTGTGTGTGTGCGCACGCGCACATGTGCATGCATACGTGTTTTAATGTGTACATGAAGAAATTAGACCCTAACTCAAGTGATACAGGTATACAGACTGAGTGCCTGAAAGTTCATATACCTGCTGGGCAAAAAAACTTTGTTCCTTTAGTTTATCAGTGGCATGTGAAAATTTGTTAACGTGCAGACTAGCTGCATCATTCTGCACACAATTTTCCTTGCACCCATTAGAAGATCAGACAAAACATGACATGCAATAAACTTTTGGCCTTCTCTCAACAATATTATTCTGTTGCCTTGAGCTAGGAAAACGTAGACTGTCCAAGGCTGAGAGCTGAGCTAACACTGAGAGTTGCATCATGAAACTTTCAGCATCTGTAAAAATTCAGGAATGTTTCTATCATATGCACATAGATAATGATTTAAAGAAAATATTCTCACAACTTGCCAGTTCTGATTATTAGGAAATCATGACAGCTGGAATCATTGGGTCTGTATTTGACAGACATTGGCCTTCCAAGGCATTGGTGTTAGCATGGTATGGAGACATAGGGTAAGATGTCTTTGCCGCAGCTGGTCACTTGGATTAAGAAGTAGCAAACCAGAATTCAGGTCATGATGAGACAAATCTCTACCTGAACTTGTGAAAAAACTACCTGAGAGCTTTCAAAGTTCCTCACCCACTATTTGACCTGAGTTTTTTTTTCTAGGATGAACTTTGTATCCTGAAATTCTTTTCTAAAGCTTGAAGGACAGATGCAATAGAGCAGATGTAAAGAGTTTTTCACAGTCCCAAGCAATTCAAGACTGGCCTCACCACATGCTCCAAAGCATTCTCTGCAAAGGTTTGTCTCAATTCAGGCTGTTACTCAGTTCTTATAAAATGATAACCACTTTTTAGCCTCATGGAAAGTTAATTGCTGGTCTTTGGCTACATTTTTCTTTCATTGAAGTAGTAGTTCCCACCTTGTGCTGAGCTGTTGCAAGTACTGGAGAGCCAGCTGTGGTGCACCGAGTGATCGTGATACGTGACATCAATATGTGGCAGTCTCTCCCTGCACCTCAACTGCAAACCAGACCAAGCAGATTTTTAGGCTAATTTGCTTGATAAACCAACCAAGGGAAGCCAGACATTTTACCACAAACTTGAATGAAACTGCTGCTGCTTTGTCCAGCTCCTTGAAATCTGCTGGCCAAGCCCCCACCTGGGCTGCCTGTCCCCTTCTCTAAGTTCTGGGTGGAGTAGGTGTGGTCTTACTGATCTCCATCACATTGATGAGATGCTTTCTGTTGTGGAGAGGAGAGGTGAGAGGACACATGATGAAGGCAGTAGTTTGGCTTTCTCAGATGTTCCACTAGATGCTGGTAAATGGTCAGGTCAGAAAACTGTACCAGAGACCTCCCAGAATGGGTCTTTTTTAAGATGGGACAGCAGTCCCATCAGCCTTGTGTTAGCCTGAATGATGGGGTCAGAAGAGGAACTTCAACAACAATATTGTGAAAACCCTTGTATGCAAAGGGGCATAATCTGAGAAGTCATAAGAGCACTCCACAAAGGACTTTAAGAGGAAAGTGGAGCTATTTGGGTACCAGGAGGTGCTTCTATACTTGCTAATGCTGCAGTTCAGGATTGTACTTATACGTGTGTTTAAGCACTGGGTGCAGACTCAAGAGTTTTGGTGTTTGGGGGATCTCAGGGAACTGCAGCACCAGTCACTGTCTCCTACCCATGGCTGGCACACTCTTACCCTTCACCCCCATATTAAATCTCAACTCTTAAAACCCTTCTGGTGAGTGGGTTTTCAGCTATGAGGAGAGAACAGAACTAATTAGAGTACACTATTCTATATAGTGTCACTCTGGGGATCTCCGCTGACACATGTGAAAGTAGCTAATGTGGAATTGATGCATCCCTAATGATTTGCAGAGGTCAGTGGGCCATAGAAATAATATCATTGCACAGAAAGCCATTAATAATTCCTCCCCAGCCCAGAAGAGAAGTGATTAGTTATCACCCATCTCTTTGACTCTGTATTTTGTTGGTTTTGTTCTTAAAAACCATTCCAAACCCTAATATTTGCAATACCAGAGTAATGAAAAATACCAACTTTATTATATATCTCAGTATGTAAACTGTGCAAATGTGGTGTGACAGGAGACTGTGAGTATGAGCAAAGGCATGATTACACTGAGACTTCTGGTGCGTGTGTTCTTCTATGCCTCTTCACTTTGCAACGGCTTCATTTAAAACAAACCACAACAACAACAAAAGCCAGATCAGTTTTTAAACATTAGGGCAAAGATGAAAAGTCAAGGTCTAAGGTACAATTAAAATAATAAATTTCAGCATAGTTTATAGCCACAGTAGATGCATTAATTTGTGCTTTGCTCCAGGCTAGTGCTTTTCAACTAATGACATCTAATTATATTAAGAATATTAGGCCCAAATTAGATATTTAGATACTTAGTTCCTACTGAAATCACTGGGAGTTAGATCACAAAATAATACCTTCAGTATACTGGGCTCTTTCTCACAACATCTCACTGGCATATGGGAGGAAACATTTACTTTATATAGTGTTTTAGATTACTCATGGATCACCTCAAACATTCTGGAGTTGATACTTAAGTACCAGAAATTGCCATAACTGCACTGAAGTTAATGGAGTTGTAACAATTTATACTAGTTGACAAACTGTCTCACAGAGGTTACAGTATAATCTGGCACCTTGGTTTCTATATAGGCACTTAGAGAAGTAACTTGATTTTCAGAGGTCTTTCTCTTTTCCAAGGGAAGAAAAGAAAAAAATGTTGTACTACTTGTCAATTATGTAGCGCCATATTGGTCATAAAACGAACTTCTACAACAAATTAATTAGAAGAAAAAAAAATTATACCACAAATTTTGCAACTAAAATAAGCTCTGTTCTGGCCAACATTGTTCATAAATCAGACTCCTATAACCAACTGTAAAAACAGCTTGTCTCTACAAACGGTAGAGCCGAGTAAGCACATATTTATGCGTAGAATAGAACAGAATATTTTTGGTTGGAAGGGACCTACAAGGATCATCTAGTCCAACTACCCGACCAATTCAGGGCTGAGCAAAAGTTAAAGCATGTTATTAAGGGCATTGGCCAAATGCCTCTTAAACACTGATAGGCTTGGGGCATCGACCACCCATCTAGGAAGCCTGTTCCAGTGTTTGACCACCCTCTCGGTAAAGAAATGCTTCCTAATGTCTAAGTCTAAACTTCCCCTGGCACAGCTTTGAACCACTCCCACACATCCTATCACTGGATACCAGGGAAAAGAGATCAGCACCTCCCTCTCCGTTTCCCCTCCTCAGGAAGCTGGAGAGAGCAATGAGATTGCCCCTCAGCCTCCTTTTCTCCACACTAGACAAACCCAAAGTCATTAGCCGCTCCTCATAGGACATGCCTTCCGACCCTTTCACCAGCTTTGATGCCCTCCACTGGATGCATTCGAGTACTTTAACACCCTTCTTAAATTGTGGGGCCCAGAACTGCACACAACTCACACTCAGGGTGAGGCTGCACAAACGCTGAATACGGTGGGATAATCGCCTTTTCTGACGGGCTGGTTATACTGTGTTTGATGCACCCCAGGATGCAGTTTGCCCTCTTGGCTGCCAGGGCACACTGCTGACTCATATTGAGCCTGCTGTCAACCAGCGCCCCCAGATCCCTTTCTGCAGGGCTGCTCTCCAGCCACTCATCTCCCAATTTATACTTGTGCCTGGCATTACTCTGTCCTAGGTGCAGAATCCAACATTTGGACCTGTTAAATTTCATCCCATTAATCATGGGAGCCCAATGCTCCAATCTATCTAGATGCCACTGCAAGGCATCTTGTCCCTCAAGAGAGTACAGCACCTCCCAGTTTGGTATCGTCAGCAAACTTGCTAATGGTGCATTCAAGTGCTGCCTCCAGAGTATTGATAGAAATGTTGAACAGAACTTGCCCTAGAATTGAACCCTGTGGAACAGCGCTGGTGACTGGTCACCAGCCAGATGTAGCCCCATTCACTACAACCCTTTGAGCTCCGCCCTTCAGCCAGTTCTTCTCCCAGCACACTGTGAACTCCTCATCCCACAGTTGGACAACTTGTCCAGAAGGATGCTGTGAGGGACAGTATCAAAAGCCCAACTAAAATCCAGAAAAACTACATCCACCGCCTTCCCTTCATCACAGAAGGATATCAAATTAGTTAAACGGGACTTTCCCTTTGTGAACTCATCTTGAGTGTGCCTGATGATTGCATTGTTCTTTAAATGCCTTTCAATAGTACCCAGTATGATCTTCCCATAATTTTTCCAGGAAGTGAGGTTAGACTAACAGGCCTGTAGTTCCCTGGGTCTTTCCTCACGCCCTTTTTGTAAATTGGAATAACAGTGGCTAGCTTCCAGTCAGGAGGGACCTCCCCAGACTCCCAAGACCTTTGGTAGATGATCGAGAGGGGTCCTGCTGTAACATCCGCTAGCTCCTTCCGTACTCTGGGATGAATCCTATCAGGCCCCATGGACTTGTGAACATTCAGCTGATACAGCTGGTCCCTTACAATTTCAGTGTCCACAAAAGGAAAGTCACTGCTCCCACACTCGTGGTCCTCCGACTCAGGGGACGGGGCAGCCCAAGGTCTATCAGTATTATTAAAATTGTTGAATGCCTCTGCTTTTTCTTCATCCCTATTAGTCAGGTGACCATCTTCAGCAAGTATCGGTCCAATGTTTTCTTTAGACCTCCTCTTGCTATTAACACACTTAAAAAAGACCTTCTTGTTATCTGACACAACACTGGCCAGTTTCAACTCTAACTGAGCTTTGGCCTTTCGTGCCTTCTCCCTGCATATATGAACCACAGCTCTGTAATCTTCCTGCGAAGCCTGACCTCGCTTCCAGAGATCATACAATTTCCTTTTCCTCTTGAGCTCCACAAGGAGTTCCTTGTTCAGCCAAGCTCGTCTTCTGCCTCGCTTGCTTGACTTACAACACAATGGGATTGCCTGCTCCTGTGCTTCTAAAAGGTGGTTCTTAAAGAATGACCAGCACTCATGGACTCCTAAGCCCTCAAAAGCAGATTGCCAGGGTACTCTGCTAAATAGTCCCCTGAATAGCTTAAAGTTTGCTCTCCTGAAGTCCAGGGTAGCAACTTTGCTATCCTTTTTTCTCATTACACTGAAAATTTTAAACTCAAACGTTTCATGATCACTGTGGCCAAGACAGCCACCTACCATCACACCTCCCATGAGTCCTTCTCTATTTGCAAACAGCAAGTCTAGGAGGGCATCTTTCTAGTTGGCTCACTGAGTACTTGTGGCAAGAAGTTATGTATCTATCTCCTACAAACTTCAAGAATTTCCAAGACCTGCCCGTCACAGCAGTATGATATTCCCAGTTATGTCTGGGAAGTTGAAATCTCCCATAAGGACAGGGGCTACCGATCCAGAAATTTCTCCTAATTGCCTATAGAATAACTCATCAGTGCTTACATCCTGGCTGGGTGATCGGTAGTAGACACCCACTACAACATCTCCTCTGTTTTCCATCCCCCTAATCCTCACCCAGAGGCTCTCAACCACATCATCACTAGCTGTAAGGGCTGTACAATCAAACCTCTCCCTTGCTTATAGTGTGACACCTCCACCTCGCCTGCCCTGCCGGTCCCTCCTGAACAGCCTGTAGCCCTCCATCCCAGCACTCCAACTGTGGGACTCATTCCACCAAGTCTCACTAATACCAATGGTATTGTAGCTCTGGGAGCTGCCCAGCACTTCCAGTTCGTCCTGTTTTTTTCTCATACTCTGTGCGCTGGTGTATAAGCATTTCAGGTATGGTCCTGAGCCCTCCGTGCTCCCAGGAGCAGTGTAAATGTTCCCACTAGCATTGCCACCCTCAGGCAATGCCATGCCAACCCTTGACTTACCTACTGCAATCCTGTTGGTATCCCCTTCCACCATCAATTCTAGTTTAAAGTTCTCTCAATCAGTCCTGCCAGCTTACGCCCAAAGGCGTCTTTTCCCCATCGGGACAGGTGGATCCTGTCAGGCCTCAGCATACCTTGTGCCTCAAAGGCTTTTCCATGGTTTAAAGCCCCAAAGTTTTGGCGGAGGCACCAGTCCTGGAGCCAGGTATTGCTATCCTGAGCTCGCCTGTTTCTTCCAAAGTCTCCCCCCATTACTGGGCAGATTGAGGAAAACACTGCCTGTGCTCCTGAATTTTTTAGCGTTCTTCCCAGGGCTCTGAAATCTCTTTTGATTGACCTCAGAGTTTTTGTTGCGACATCATTAGTATCCACGTGAAAGAGCAGGAAGTAGTCTGAAGGTTGTACTAGGTTCTTCAGTCTTGCGGTGACATCCCTGATTTGGGCCCCAGGGAGACAGCAAACTTCCCTGAAAAGTGGGTCCAGTCTGCAAATGGGTGCTTCCGTTCCACACAGGAGGAAATCACCAATGACCATAACTCATCATTGTTTCTTCTTGGCGCTGGTCTTAATGCAGGTTTTGTTGCAAGGGGTTGGTCTCTCTGACCTTGGCAAGACTGCTTGCATAGATTCCTCCTCTATCTCATTATGTGCTTTGCCTACCGTACCCAGGGCCTCGTACTTACTCTGTAAGGGTATCTTAGAGGGTAAGGAGGGGTTTCTCTTACCACTTTGTGCTGTAACCTTCTTCCACCCCTCATTATCCCTTGTAAAGCTGCCTTCCTCCTGGCACAAAGCAGATCCTGGACCTGCCTCTGTAGTGGCCACACTGAGCTAGCTTCCATGCATCATAGATGGCAGGGTACGGCTCCATTGATCAATCTCCCTCCTCAGTCTGCCCACCTCCTCCTGCAGCTCAGCCGCCAAGCAGAGCAGTTCATCAATCTGGTCACACCTCCCACAGGCTTGCTTGCAATCACTTTCCACCTCTAGGAATATCCCTTCACACATCCCATGGACGGAAACCTGGGTGGTCGTATGCTTGAACAGGAGCTCTGTCTGTGTGGCTCCATTGGTTCTTCCGGGTGTTAGAAGCTCAGGAGAAGCAGAGGACACTGCCTTTTGCTGGGTGGTCACCATGTTGCCAGCAGCGTCTGCCCACTGCTGGATGCCTGCCCGCTGGGAAATATACATGCTTGTCTGCTGCAGTCAGCTGGGCTGATTGTTTTAGCCTGCTTAAATCTCCCACGCTGCTGGGTGCAGGCTCTGCCTCTTGCTCTCTCTTCCTATCAGCGGGTCCGGGCTCAGTTGCTCAGGGAACACCCCCTGTTCAGACAAGCCTCTCCTTGTCCACGTGTATCCCTTGCACGTCTTCCGCCGCTGCTTGCTGCCGCTGCTGCTCGTCTTCCGCCGCTGCTTGCTGCTGGTTCTGCTCTCACTGTTCCGGTTTCCATTGCAATCAGCTGGGATGACTGTTTTATGCATGTGTATTCCTTCATGACATAGGGATATTCAGCTCCTCAGACCCACAAATGTTCTTGAGGTTTGTGACCATAAATTCAAAGCAAACATCGAACCAAGTCCCTTGTGCTTGCCAAATTACTCTGAAATCTCCATACCCATATGTGGCACACTGAATTTCTGTTACTGAGAGCTCTTTCTGAAAACGATACCTAGGCTGACTTCAGAAACATCACCAGTTTTGTTTCAGCCTGCAGTGTGCTCAGAGCTGTATCACTTCTCTAGGCAAGAAATGCCTAATGCCAAGCACAATCTGTTATGCCCAGGTTATCATGTCCTAAATAGTCAAAGCAATGACAATAATTGTGTGATTGTAATCACCAAGTGAATATGCTGGGTAAGGATTGTATAGGGCTCAAATGAATTTAATACACATTTAACGTGAACAAAGGCAACAAAGTCCTCCTATTAGGATTGCTGTAGCTTCACAATTGGTGTCTGCTTGGTCTGATGAGACATCTAAGTCTTTGTACATGCACAAAAAGGATAATTAAGCAACAATTGCATCTGATGCAGAGTATATGGTGGGAGGTGGGGGATAAACAGCTTGTGAATCAATAAACCATGAGGCTGCAGGCTGAGTTATTTATTGATTTATGACCTGCTTAGCTCCAAGTTTATTCCATATCTAATGCAATTATACCTTCTGGATTATACTTCATTTAAGAGAGAGGGAAAGTATATCGTTTCATCCAAGGAAACATGCTGTCTGCATTAATAATACTTCTCAGAGTTAGATACTGCTTTGTTCCTGGATGCATTTTGGTCAGATGTGACATTCAAAATCTAATGTTCTGTCTGCTTGACTTCAACTTAAAAAGCCCTAACAAGCAACACTGCAAAAGAATTACAGAGCAAACCTACTAGAATCCATCAAATCATGTTACCAACCTTGGCCTGTGCTGATTTAAAATATCATGGAACAACATTACTTACTCCAACAGCAACCATGTAGCATGCGAGTTAGTGGCCTTTTCAACCTGTGAGTGATACAAGGGACAAAAGCCAGGAATTCAATGTCATCAAACACTAGACAAGTATGTGGCAAGCATCCTGCTTGCTGGGGCATGTCTGAAACAGATGTGCCCTAGAGCACTTCTCAGATGACTTGCATCCAACAGTTTCATGTTGAATTTTCAGGTCTGGCAAGACCATACTGGATGAGAAAATGGCTGTGTGAAGAGGGAAAACTTCCAACCAGCTCCACTGAGCAGCAAATATGTTGGGGTTGGTTCTTTTTCCTTTTGCTCTGTTTTTTCCAGGATAGATGCCCAAGAGCACACAGAGGACAGTCCTCTGGTGCATACAGGTGGCTTGCTTTAGGATCAACTGATCTGCAGGAAGAATATGTCTCAGTTACAGGAGGGTGAAAAGAGTGGTACACAGGTTGGTGTCCACCCAGGGACAGACTCCCATACTGGAGCCCACTCACATTCCTTCTCTATGTTGTCCTGTGCCGCTCCTGTCTCACAGTCATCTCATCTGGAGCCGGAGGCCATGGAACATTTATTCTTAATGCTGTAAGAAAAGATCATTAGCAGGCTACTCAAATTCTTAGCTAAATCACTCTGATTCTCATGCAGATAATTCATTTCAGTGAAAATGTTTCCTTGAAGCAATAAAAAAATTATTCTCCTTCCTTCACAAGCCTAACCCTTCAGCTGTGTCTCTATAAATCTGTAACACTTTCTGTTGATTTGTGACCTCCATCTGTAGCTGTCAGCAGCATAATTTCCCTCACTGGTAGCCTGAACCAGGTGCTAACAGTCTCCTTGCAAAGTGCTGAAAGCCACACACAGCTTTGTTGTGATTGCCTTCTCCTGATCATGTAAAGTCTCCAAGGTGCCCAAAAGAATGATAAACTCTTTAGAGTAGATCAAGACGTGAACATTGTCCAATGGAAATCATGTCAGCATCATCCAAATATCTATGAGTGGCAATACAGAAATTCATAGACATTATCACTTCAGTTTATTTTCCAGTTGGCCTCTTTGATTTGCTCATTGAGAAGCTTTTGCTAAGCCTTCTCAACAGCAGAGACTGCCTTGTAAAATTCCAAAAGTTTCTTTAATGACTGTGAATTCATAAATAAAATCTATTGTGGCTGGGTTGCCTCCAGCCCCTGAGAACATCAAGTCCCACAAATGGAAAAAGTCCGTAGGACCCAACTCCCAAGCATGAGCATCTCCAAGCCCTATTTTGTTCATCTCATTGTCAAACCACAGCCACATTTCTGTTTCCAAAAGGCGGGGGAGCAATAGTGTTTGTGAAGAATGTGTTTGCATACCAGCTGTTGTTTTATATCAAGAAGCTGCTTTTTCAAAGTATGTGGAATACTCAACTGCTGACAGTTTTTGTGGAGATGGAAAAGGAAGGGCAGTGACTTAATCCACTGCTATCTGTGGGGCATAATGTGGGGATATAAGTTGATGTTGGGACGCAAGTTTGAGGCACTTGGTCAGAGTTCAAGACGTCTTTAAGAGTAACTGCCTCTGAGAGACAGGGAGTATTTTGTAAAGCTCATCTGGTTATATTTGAGATAAACTTGGTGTAGGGAAAAGGTTAGGTGGGGCCCCTGGGAACAATTTTTGTTGTTATTATTGTTACTATTTTATAAATTTAAGATTACTTTCTGGAATTGTGATGACTGTGTTGAGCGCCTGGTTTGGCCTGTTAGGGTTATGCAGTAGCTCTTGGTGAATCATCACCTTCCAGTATTGGGCCATCTGTTTAAGTCATCCTTAGCCAGCTTGCCTGTTGTTCAATTCCCTTTGTTCCTTTCTCAGAGCAATGCTAAGAAGCTATGACTCAGGCCAAATGTCTCAATGGACAGGACAGACAAGACTTCCCTACTCATCCCTCTCTGTGGGCTACCCAAACTTTAGATGCAGGGGCCCAGCCCTTCATAGGCACCCTGAGCCGCCCTGCAGCCCCCCTCAAGCCCAGGTGGCTGGTAGGAGTTGATGGCAGATGAACATGAAAAAGGCAATGCCAATGTTTTGGTCACACATTATGAGACAGGCCAAGTGAAGTCTGTTAATTTATTGATAGCACAGAGAAGGAAAAAGTTAGCAATGGGCCCTGGGACCTGAGCACAACTGGTGTGAATTGGCATAGCCTGCCACAAATGCTTCCTCTTGTTTTGGGTCATGACACCAGTCAGTGGTGACTGGCTTCACCAAGAGACTTTATGGCCCTCCACACCTTGTTAATATCTTTTAATCTTGTTTTTATGTTGGGAGAGGGCATTTTTGTTCCCTTTGTCTCAGCATTTAAAGTGTGTTATAAACATCTAGGAACACAATAGTCACACTTTAAGCAAACATGCAGGAGATGTACCAGGATTTTGCTTCTGTATCTTTCTTTACATTACTTATAATCAACCAGTACATTTGAAAAATGCTTAAGGTAAGATAGCTGCTGTCCTGCTGTACTGGGGAATGGCAAGCCTCTGGATAATGCAGAAAGCAGTTCTTCTGCCTCTTGCTGAGTAATATCACTGATGTTACCCTACAGGCATCAGGAAGGTGCTTTTTTTCTTAACCATTTGGACTGCAGATATTGGGGGGGATGGGGAGGAAGAGAAAGGTGTTTAAAATGGATAGCTTCACTCCCTTGCTCGTGCCATCTGTTATGTATGTCACTGGGCTCCCAAGCTGGGAAGGCAATTGGTGAGATTGGATCTGTCTAGTTCATTTTTTATGAATCAGGTAAAGGGAATTTATCCTTGGGGCTGCAGAGGAAGATACAAAACATTTTGTTCCTTGACACGGGGTATCTGAGGCTGCCTGTGTTAACAAGGAGTCTGTGCCACTGAAGCCATGTACTCTACGGTGTTGCCTTGCTGCTGTAGCAATGTCTCTAGTCCTGCTGCAGGTTCTCATTTAAAATCTCATTTTGAAAAGATATAAAGTCAGAGCTGTTAGTGACGTGCCCTTGGTACTATAAAGAGTTTGTAAATTAATTCTGTTTTATTTTTCTTTTGCTTTTCCTGTGTGCAAGGCAGAGGAGTCATTACAGCCTGAATTACGATACACTGACAGCAGACTATTACCCTGCATTTTTAACATGGCATAATTATAGTAAGTTTAGTGGTGCTATTATGGTTAAATTATTTAGTTCAATGCCTAAAGTCAGCAACGTCTACTCACTGCCATTAAAAAATGGAGAATAACTCAAGAACAGCTTCATGGCGCCGCAAGTAAATAAAGCCATTTGCTACAAGTTATTTTTCATCTCAGCAGAGACAGTAGTCTGAGAGCAGAAGATTTTTAAGGGCAGAGGGCAGCTGAAAAGTATGGAGATGAAAACATATTTCATCAGTCTTAAAGAATTATTTGCTGAAAATTATATGCAATTATTTTATATGTTTTTTTCTGGTACATTCAACTGCTCTCACTCCAGCTCACTGGGTTCAAAATAACTGTGTTCAAATGCAAGAAGTGTTACTTTAGACAGCATAAACCAGGGTGCCAGCTGTAGTATATATTTGTTTCTTCTTTTGATCAGCATTTTGGGAGGTATGGAAATGACTGTGCTACAGCTAAACCTGACGAGGCAAGCAATTCTGTGATTTATATCAACTGGTGTAAAGTTGCATACGTCAGTTAAGTGACCATCCATACCATTTCAAAAGCACCAAATTACCTCAGAAATGAACTTTACTTTATGGATAGGATGCAAGTTCCTAAGTCGTGTTGGCACTTGAAAACATTTTATCCATTGGTGAATGGTTAGTTGTAGCAGCCTTTCAAGCTGACCCAGTGCTCTGACTGATGGATGAAATCCATGGGAGTCTGTATTCATTAATTCCAATAATCTGGAATTAAAGCCAGCCTCTACCTCTTTTTTATGGGCATCCAGCAGATCTGATGATAAGGTATAGTCTGGGAGTGGTGGCATTAAAGACAGGCTGTTAGATATTTGGTGGAAATCAGGCAAAGGAAAGAAAAATGAAGGCAATCATCTTCAAAAATTATGCAAACAAAAACCAAAATTGATGCATTGTTCATATATTGCCTTGGAATCTAAGACTATAATTTGACCTTTAAACTGAGATTTTCAGAGAGCTTGATGTCCTCTTAATGCTGTCCCTAATGAATCTCAATATGGTTGAGAAAGTAACCCATGTGAGTATTTAGGCACAGATGGTCCTACCTTGTATTCCTTCTGCAATCCCATCCAGCCCTAATAGGTTGGGATCTTCTGATGTATATGAAGTTGGTCTGGTATCTTGCTTTTTCAGGATAACTGAAAAGAAAGTTGTCTAAGAAATTAGATGTGCTGCATAAATATATTTCTTTTTTATTTTAGTAGTATGGAAAGTGTTATCACTTTTCATTAATCATGTAAACTTATTTGAGGACAATACTAATGTTTTCCAAAAAGCATATAAGCTTAAATTGCATGATTAAAGGTTTCTGTGCACCCTATCTGCAAATTTGTAACCTTAATTGCGTACAATTTAGGAAAAAAATACTTTTACTTGTGTTTTGATGATGAAGAAAAGAGGTTTTCCAATATTGAATAGTGCTTTATGAGTAATTCCTCTGAATTTGGCTGGCTCTTTATCACTGAAAGAAATATGTATATATTCTTCACTCCTTCTGGTTTAAGTTGGAAGAAAGACCCCCAAGCCAAATTGCCAAAACTTATTGTCTGGAAAGGCTGAGTGCCTTTAACCTTCAACACAGAGAGCCTGTCTTCAAAATGCTAACTAGGTGATGCAGTGAAACTGTTGAATCATAGAATCATAGAATCATAGAATCATTGAGGTTGGAAAAGACCTTTAAGATCACCGAGTCCAACCGTCAACCCAACACCACCATGCCCACTAAACCATGTCCCTAAGCGCCTCATCTACACGTCTTTTAAATACCTCCAGGGATGGGG
>NW_008794665.1:13141366-13157091 GCF_000699145.1 Aptenodytes forsteri
TGGCCGCGGTTTTGCCGCTTCAGGAAGGGTCCCCCGTCGCGATCCTCCGCTCCGGAGCCCTTCGCCTCGGTGGCTTCGCTGAAGGCGAACAAAACAAAACAAAAGTTAAATCAGTCTGACTGAAAAAGCCTCTTTGTCCTCAATGATGTTTTCCCTTACACAATTGTTCGGCAAACAAAACAAAACAAAAGTTAAATCAGTCTGACTGAAAAAGCCTCTTTGTCCTCAATGATGTTTTCCCTTACACAATTGTTCAGCAATTGTCATTTCATGCACACCCCAGTCAGCATACACCACTGTGTACATGTAGTCCAAATTTCTGGAAAAAGCTATAAAAAGGAAAAGGAAAACAGCTTTCAATACTTCTTTATGTATCATGAGAAAACAAAAACAAAAGCAAAAAGGTACAAGCCCAGGATTTTTTTTTCCCCTTTTGGAAGTCACCTTGAAGAGATCAAAGTTGCAAACAGCAGCAAATATACATCATTTTTACAGATAAGAAGGTGCTGTGCTGCTCCATAACAGTAACCAAAACTAGCTTTGCAATGGCATGTAAATCACTATCCATAAAGACAAGACAGCCCAAATTCCCAGCTGTACATTAGTAAAATTGGAACAGAGACAATCCCTAATGGATATACATGATCCAGAGAGACAGCCACCACTATACGGCTGGGCATTTGACAGGGTAAAAGGAAATAAAATCTAAACATTTATATACAAGTAAGTATGAAAGGAAGGAGTGTGTTCATCAGCACAGCACAGTTATAGGCTCTAATCAGAGAATATTAATAGAAGTTATAATAGTTAAATTAACCTCGTTCAGTGCTCAAAACTAGGTCTTTGGTTTCTGAAACAGGCATGGCAGTCAGTGTGAAGGATGTTAAAAAAAACACAACTCACTTCTTGCTGTCACATGGACAAACTTAAGTTGGAAACACAGGATTTTCTTCTTGCTTCAGAACCCACAAAAATTCAAAGGCCTAATCATATCCAGACTCCTGCCCAGCAGGGTGTCTTCCAAGTTGGAGCCCTTTAGAATAGAACAGGCCTGTTGGTTTTTTTTTTTTTTTTTTTCCCTGTTGGTTTTTTTTTTTTTTTTTCTCCTGATCCTTTCAGACTGATCAGTAATTACGCACACATTTGCAAAAGAGACTAGATTAAGTGTGTCCTCTTGCTTTTCCCTTCCTGACTTATTTCAGGTTTTTTCACTCTTTCCAGTATTCTGAGTCTTGTGTTGTGGTGGGTTGACCTTGGCTGGTCGCCAGGTGCCCACCAAAACCGCTCTTTTTTTTTTTTTTTTCTCCTGATCCTTTCAGACTGATCAGTAATTACGCACACATTTGCAAAAGAGACTAGATTAAGTGTGTCCTCTTGCTTTTCCCTTCCTGACTTATTTCAGGTTTTTTCACTCTTTCCAGTATTCTGAGTCTTGTGTTGTGGTGGGTTGACCTTGGCTGGTCGCCAGGTGCCCACCAAAACCGCTCTATCACCCCCCCTTCATCAACAGAACAGGGGGAGAAAATACAACGAGCTTGTTGGTTGAGAAAAGGACAGGGAGACCACATACCAATTATCATCACGGGCAAAACAGACTCGACTTGGAGAAACTAATTTAATTTAATGTCAGTTAAACAGAGTAGGATAATGAGAAATAAGAACAAATCTTTCCCCCAATCCTTCCCTTCTTCCTAGGCTCAACTTCACTACCCGCTTTTCAACCTCCTCACCCGAAGCTGTGCGGGGGGACAGGGAATGGGGGTTATGGTCAGTTCATAACACTTTTGTCTCTGCTGCAACTTTCTCCTCATGCTCTTCCCCTGCTCCAGCATAGGGTCTCTCCCATGGGATACAGTCCTTCATGAAATTCTCCGATGTAGGTCCTTCCCATGGGCTGCAGTTCTTCAAGAAGTGTTCCAGCATGGATCCTTTCCACGAGGTGCAGTCCTTCAGGAACTGACTGTTCCAGTGTGGGTCCCTCATGGGCCACAAGTCCTGCCAGAAGCCTGCTCCAGCATGGGGGTCTCCACGGGGTCACAGCTTCCTTCAGGGCACATCCACCTGCTCTGACATGGGGTCTTCCATGGGCTTCAGTTGGATATCTGCTCCACTGTCGACCTCCCTGTGTTGCGGGGGGACAACCTGCTTATCCATGGTCTTCACCAGGGGCTGTAGGGGAATTGCTGCTCCGGTGCCTGGAGCACGTCCTCCACCTCCTTCTTCACTGACCTTGGTGTCTGCAGAGTTGTTTCTGTCACATATTCTGACTTCTCTCTCGTAGCTGCTGTTGCGCAGTAGTTTTTACCCCTTCTTAAATACGCTGTCACAGAGGGGCTACCAACGTCACTGACGGGCTCAGCTTTGGCTAGTGGCAGGTCTATCTTGGATACAGCTGGAACTGGCTCTGTCTGACATGGGGGCAGCTTCTGGTGTCTTCTCACAGAAGTCACCCTTGCAACGCACCCTGCTACCAAAACCTTGCCACATAAACCCAATACATGCATTTAAGATAATATGGGCAGCAAAGTCCATGCATGATTCTCTGTGTCCCCTCTTCTGTGCAGTCATGAAACACCCACAAGACAGGCCTGTAATTCCCCAAAGTCAAAATTGCCATGAGACACAGTGTAAAATCCTGATCCTGAATGCATAACCCTTTGCTCCTTATCAGGCTAGAGAAGTGCAGCCAGCCCCTGAACATACAGAATCTATTGTGCGCTGTGTAGCATGAATAGGTAGGGACATACATGTGAGATCCAGGCATTCCCATGAGGTGTCAAACATCCTGAGTTGTTTCATGCTTCTGTTATATGTAATCTATCTTTCTTCAACATCTCCTGCTCCGTGTCCATTTTATTTTTTTGGTGGGTTTTTTCATGGATAGTTCTTGCTAATTATTCTCTCCTTAACATTTTTTTTCCTGGGTTCTACCTACCCAGGCATGAGCTCAAACATGAGATCAGTTTTGTATTAAAACCTTAGAATTTATTGCACATTAAATAGATCTATATTTTGCAATATCTGAGCCATCCACTTCTGCTGGAGTTTAGGCACTTTACTCTTACAGGGCCTGTACCGAAATACTGAATCTGTTCTAGGAGACCTCAAAACATTGATTTATTCTCTCCTAAGTCAGTATTATAATTTTGAACTATGCATCATTCAAAATGAACTGATATTTTCATAGAATCATAGAATCATAGAATCATAGAATCATAGAATCATAGAACCATTAAGGTTGGAAAAGATCTCTAAGATCATCGAGTCCAACCGTCAACCCAAAACCACCATGCCCACTAAACCATGTCCCTAAGTGCCACATCTACACGTCTTTTCAATACCTCCAGGGATGGGGACTCACCCACTCCCCTGGCCAGCCTCTTCCAATGTTCCACCACTCTTTCAGTAAAGACATTTTTCCTCATGTCCAATCTAAACCTCCCCTGGTGCAACTTGAGGCCATTTCCTCTCGTCCTATCGCTAGTTACTTGGGAGAAGAGACCAACACCCACCTCGCTACAACCTCCTTTCAGGGAGTTGTAGAGAGCGATGAGGTCTCCCCTCAGCCTCCTCTTCTCCAGGCTAAACACCCCCAGCTCCCTCAGCCGCTCCTCATAAGACTTGTTCTCCAGACCCCTCACCAGCCTCATTGCCCTTCTCTGGACACACTCTGACACCTCGACGTCCTTGTAGTGAGGGGCCCAAAACTGAACACAGTATTCGAGGTGCGGCCTCACCAGTGCCAAGTACAGGGGCATGATCACTTCCCTACTCCTGCTGGCCACACTATTTCTGATACGGGCCAGGATGCCATTGGCCTTCTTGGCCACCTGGGCACACTGCCGGCTCATGCTCAGCCGGCTGTCGACCAGCACCCCCAGGTCCTTTTCCGACAGGCAGCTTTCCAGCCACTCTTCCCCAAGCCTGTAGCGCTGCATGGGGTTGTTGTGGCCGAAGTGCAGGACCCGGCACTTGGCCTTGTTGAATCTCATGCAGTTGGCTTTGGCCCATCGATCCAGCCTGTCCAGGTCCCTCTGCAGAGCCTTCCTACCCTCGAGCAGATCAACACTCCCGCCCAACTTGGTGTCGTCGGCAAACTTACTGAGGGTGCACTCAATCCCCTCATCCAGATCATCGATAAAGATGTTAAACAAGACCGGCCCCAGTACTGAGCCCTGGGGAACACCGCTCGTGACCGGCCGCCAACTGGATGTAACTCCATTCACCACAACTCTCTGGGCCCGGCCATCCAGCCAGTTTTTGACCCAGCGCAGAGTACACCTGTCTAAGCCGTGAGCCGCCAGCTTCTCTAGGAGAATGCTGTGGGAGACGGTGTCAAAGGCCTTGCTGAAGTCCAGGTAGACCACATGCACAGCCTTTCCCTCATCCACTAGGTGGGTCACCTGGTCAGAGAAGTAGATCAGGTTGGTCAAGCAGGACCTGCCTCTCATGAACCCGTGCTGGCTGATCCGGTTCCCCTGGTTGTCCCGCTCATGCCTTGTGAGCGCCCTCAAGATGAACCGCTCCATAATCTTCCCCGGCACCGAGGTCAGGCTGACAGGCCTGTAGTTCCCCATTTTTTAAAACTGTTTTGTCAGTTAAAAAAAGAAACCAACAAAAGTTGCAATTTGAAACTGCCAGAATGCTGAATTTCTCAGGACTTAGGCTTTGACCTTTTTTTTAATCAAAATTGAAATTACACAAAGTAACCTTTTCTTGGGGTTAAAATCAGTGTTTTCATGTGCCTGTGTTTTCCAATGGAAAACTACATTTCTGAGAAATACTCTTCCAGCTGGTTCATCTGACTAAAATGCAAGTATTTCCACAAACTTCAGATGAACACAGTTGCTTTTTTAGAGGACACTAAAATAAATGGCTGCAGGGAGAGCATTCAATATATGTGGATTTTAATAAAGTCATGGAAGCCATTTCTACATAATTCACATCTCAAAATCAATTCCTGTAGTAATACTCCCAGCTGGACTAGAAAATAGCTGATTGATTGCAACACTGAGGTAGGACATAGAAATTGCAATATATCCTCTGGTCAGACATTTTCTGGCGAGAGATTTGCAGATGTCCAGTCAGAAGTCCAGTCTTGTTCAAGTTCTGTTATTTATTCACTGCTTTCTTTTATAATAAATGTAGAATTCATGGGGCTGGCCATGCTAGGTGGAGAGTTCTCGCAAAAAAAAGACACAGAAAAACAATGCAAATATAATTAAACAATCAAAGCAAGTGTCAACAAAAACTGAAGGAAAGTTAGGGAAGTTATATATTTGTATTTGTGAAAATAAACAAGCTGTGGCATGTACATTCTGGCTGGCACAATTTCTGGATGAAATGGCTGATTTCTGGAAGGAAATGGGGCTGTGGAATATTCTTCATATTATGCATGACCTGTTCAGGGTTTACAGAGCTGAGATTTGGCCTCAGCCTACCACATCAAAAGGTAAGTTAAAAAATTAGTCATAAATATGTAACATATTGCTCTGGGGGACAGTTCAGCTCTTCAGTGGACTAAATTGCTTTCAAGAGATGGCTGTTTCTCTCCAGCACCTATACAAAGATCTTAGCGTGACTGAGCTCCCACTCAAGAGCCTTTGGGATATGTCTAAAATTCAATGGGCCAAGTATGGGCCTTCAGTTTTTGTACTGTTATGACTGATTTAATATATTACAGGATCAAAGATCGTTGCAGAGGCCACGCTACAGCTCTTTGCTAAATAAATATATATTGCAAAGATATAGCAAACATAAGAAGCTTTTAGTAGCGTGATACCTTACATTGATGTTTAACACATTCACACACCAAATCAACTCGTTGGTCAGAAGCTACTTTCTGCATAGATGATGTGTGGTATCTTGATGGTCAAGCCTCTCTTTTCTAGCAGAGATTTTTATAGTCCAGAGATCTTGGCCTACCTGACTTGTTTCCTTCAGTGGTCCTGGGTGCTTCAGTCTCCATGCCAATCAGGCATAAGCTTGCTGTTTTTATGGAAAGATGAGCATTAATCTCTGGTATAGACATTATTTTGAATGTATGTGACAAGGACCTGTAGTATTTACAGTAATGTTGTTATTGACAGTATTGGCCAACATGGTAGTGTTAATTAATCAAATTAATCAGATTCAAAGTAATTTAGGTCCAAACCTGCCTCCTCCCAGGCACCTTGACTCCCAGCATTATACAAAACCTCAGTTTCTCTTCTTTTCTGCACAATGCAGGCACAGTCATCATGGATCCTGTGGCTACTGGTTGTGCTTATGTCAGCAGTCACAAGCTGTGGCATCACACAGATAGCATCCAGAGGCTAATGAATTCAGAGCACCAAAGTACATGGATTGAAAATATACAGAGAAAGCCGCAGTTTTGTCCCAAAGTGCTTGCCGTTGGAAAGGCAACACACAACAGCAAGGTGGAGAATAACCAGCACTTTAGAGTGTTTCAATAGGTAAGTGGCAAAACATCTGTAGGATTTAAGGAATCCATCATCAAGAAGAAGAAACAGTCATAACTTTCCTCTTATGTAGGCATTGTCACTAGCAGTATATGGTACATAGCAGGGGGAGAAGCGACTGCTTTGCAATTTGCCCTTGGTTTGGACAAGTTTCTGAAGCACTTGTAGCCTGAGCTATGAGTCTGTTCTCAGCTGGAAACTACAAGATCATCAGATGTGCATCTGGCAATTTGCACAGTAGATTCATTTTTCTAACCCATCTCTCTTAGCTGCGGGTAGTGCTGCAGATAGCTTGTGAGAAAGACATAGTTATGTTGTGAGATACTTGAAAAAGGTGGCTGAGAACCCAGACCTCAAAATTAAAAAAACAACCAACCAGCCAAACAAAAAACCAATAAACTCCAGGCCATCCCAGATGTAAGGTATACTTCATAGACCTTATTATCCCTAATGAAACACACAGCCCAGCTAACATAAAGCATAAGAAAACATTGCTCTTATCATTTTGCTCCCAGGGAAAAGAGAGAGAGAGAGAACAAACAGCATAAATATGTAGGGTAGAAGGAACCTCTGAAGGCTTAATACCTCCCTGCTTTGTGCCTGGGTCAGCACACCTCACTCCTATTCTTTTCTGTTGTGGGTCTGATCCAATATCCTGTTTCCTGTCCATAGCCCAAGACACTGCAAAGGTGAGCGATATGTTTAGTTTACTTGTAGGTTTGCATTTATTACTGCTACTATCCTACAGTGGCTTGAATCTAGAAAGAGTGGCTATTCTGACCACATTTTTGTTTTGGTAAGAAACCTTGGTTAGAGCCAGCCCTGCTGAAATCCCATCTGCAAATGGACCCAAGTTGGTAATCTGCATGGTTTAGACCACAGTGTAAATGTTCATGAGCTGAACATCACACTCACATGCTTAAGTTAAGTATCTGATCAGAATCAGCTGTTTTTTTGAAAAGTACTTTGCCTTCTCTGTGCCTGATCCATTGACCCTCTCTCACCATCAGG
Organism: Aptenodytes forsteri; assembly: GCF_000699145.1. Lineage (NCBI taxonomy): Eukaryota > Metazoa > Chordata > Aves > Sphenisciformes > Spheniscidae > Aptenodytes > Aptenodytes forsteri. The sequence goes on from NW_008794665.1 coordinate 13,148,839, forward strand.
TAACAAGTCTCTGCCCTCTAGGCATGTTAGTTGCATTCACACAACCAAATTCCTGCTGGTTTTTATGTTCAGTGATACTAGGAACTTATTTTGCATGGTACTGGTTTTATCCTTGTGTTTGTTGCTATACCCATCCGCAGATGTGTACCATCTCTGCTTTCTGTATGCTTCCTCTTTGATTTTCAAGTCATTGAAGATTTCCATTGCTGCTGTAATGTTTATTAACTTTTCCCTCTTTCTTATGTGTTGAGGAACTTGCCTTTGTGTCTTTTACTACAGTAGACCCCTCACCTATGCTCTTTTTTTTTTTTTTTCTTGAGAGACCCTAGTTACCAATTCCTTGTGTATGAAATCTGCTTTTTGCCAAGTCTGGTGTCTTACCCTTCTCTGCTCAGATTTCTGAACTTCACCATTTTGCAATCACTGTTATCCAAATTGCCTCTTACCTTTCAGGTTCTCATCTGTCCCTGAGGTGACCCCACAAAAGAAACTATATTAGGAACGCACCGACTGAAAAACACTGCTCTGTAACCTGCTGTATTGTTTTCCTAGCAACTGACTCTGGACTTGGTGATGTATGTAGTCTTAATGCACTTATAAAAACCTCCTGTATACCAGGGTGAAGGGGATTGCATACGAACTTGCACAGAAAAAAAACAGCAAAGCACTCAGTACCCAGCAATTCTCTTACCGCTGGGAAGCTACCTTCATCTGTGCTTGTGAGGATACCAGACTTTCTGACTCCAGCACCACGTAAAGGAGTCCTCTGCCTTAGGACTAATGGCCAAAGGCATAACAGATATAAATGAGAAATAGGAATTGGTTCTTAGATAGCCTGTTAAGCTGGAAATCAGGAGCTGGGCTATCAGTTTATTTCTCCTGGACATTTTATATTATAAGTTAATTATAAGGGATGGCTGATTTGACAGGTGCACAAACAAAGAAGGCAAGTTGCTTGAAGGAAAAAGAAAAAAAAACAGCTGTGGGGGCTTATGATGCTTTTGACAGATTAGCTGCAATTTTCCAGCTCATCAATTGGGATTCCCCCCTACTTCTTCCACTGCTGGGAAAAAAACACCTCAAACTGAACTAAGGGAGATGCTAATGGGCCCTGAGAAGCATGACAAAAATGCAATGACAAAATTCTGTGAAAGAAGAAGCAAACAAGGACAGGAAATGGCTCTAAAGAAAAGAAGGCAAAAGAAAAAGGAACTTGAATGACATTAACAGCTAATTTAAAAGAAAGGCCTTAAAAAAGCTGTCAGTTTAAGCTGACATTCTTCCACCATGAAGATGCCTTTCTAAAAAGTCACTTTAGGAAGTTCTTTGGCTCCCTTCCCCTGCTACCTCCACCACAACAGCTCAGTATACTCCCTTAAGGAGTTTGCGCCCTCCAGCTGCTGTAACATGTCTCCATGTGGGACTGTTCTAGATACAGGGTTACTGAGGTGCTCAGGGTTTTTTTTTTTTCCTTTTACTGCCCTTTTTTTTTTTTTTAGGACATGGAAAGAATCATAATTCATGTAAAACATTTATTTTAAAATACAGCTTCTGAAAAAAAACACAGTTTGGTCTATAAAGCTATTGGATGATTGATCACAAAAACAAAAATAGTTAGAATTATTTTGAAAAATCGAAGTTCCAATTATGTGCTAGCTGGCAGCACCCCCAGCTAGCAAACAAATCCCCAGCATTGACAGCCATGCAGTTTGGGTGAGAGTGTGAACAGGAAAAACACTGTGTGTTTTTCACAAGTGTGCTGTAAAGGTGGATTAATGAATATTCATTGTGTGCACATGTCCAATTTGGTAGTGATACATTGCAGAATTAGTAATTCTGTCCCGAGGGGAGGATTTGGAAGCATTGCAGTAAATAAGAACTGGTATGCATTAAATCAGGCCACACCAGGAATGAAAAGAAACAGAAAGAAATAATGAAGAATTAGCCATTCAGTGAGTGAAACAGAGATCCAGGGGGAGCTAAATATTATAGCACCATATTATTAGGTAGTATCATAAAACTTGTGAAATGGGAAGGCAAACTAAGGTATCACAGATAATTGTTAATTCTGGAATTTCCAAACTTTCAAGTGCTGAACTGTATAATGGAACATCCTTTTAATGGAAAATTATCACTACAATACAATATTGCAAGATATTCAATACCCCTTTGTATAAAAATGAAGCAGGTTCAGCCTTGGAGTTAACATCTGTTTGGGGAAATTTATGGGATTACAAAAAGAAAGTGCTCTAGCTGCTAATCACAAACAGTCAGGAATGAACCTCTCCCCAGGAAACATGCTGAAGTATCATTGCTGAGACCTGGAGAAAAAAAAATGGTGACAATTTTTGACACTTGCAAGAGCCATCAGGAGACTGAAGCAACTAAAAGGCTCTGCTGAAGGATATGCTATGCAATTCTAAGGGGCTTTTGTGCTAGAAGACTTGTTACCTGGAGGCCACTTTCAGAGTCTTTTTCATCTCCTTCCCGGTATAAAATAAAAGACCAGAGAGAGCTCCTTTTCTCATCCATACCTCAGACATTTGCAGAGCAAGGCCCTGAGTGTTTTACTAAGTATGGAGCTGTGCAAGGGCTGAAGGGACCAATTCTTGCAGCCTGGATCTTCATGCAGTCCTCTACCCCAGGCAGGTTGCACGCCAAATGCCCACAAAACCTTGCCAGTCGTATGCCCTCCTTGCACACAAATATACCAATAAAGCAGTAGAGTGTTATTCTGCAATTTTGGGAGGGGCACTCTCAAGGCTCTGTTACTTTTCAAGTTAATTTCCCTCCACTTGACACATGAAGAAAAAATGTTTTCCAAAATTAAGTTTTTTTAACAGAAGTAAGGTTTAGTCGAACAGTTTTGGTTGGTGGTGCGGGGTTTGTGCCTTGTTCTGTTTCTCAGTAGCTTTACGTTTGAACAAAAATATTTCAGCTGGCAAGCATTTTAAATGTAAGGCTTTGAGGCTCAAGTGATGCTCTGCTTCAAAACTGCAACAGGTTCTGTCCCCGTCTTAGCAGTTCATGACACTTGCCGGTTGAAATGCCGTAACCACATGATAGCTGCTTGGCTTCCTGAGAGAAAGTCACGTTGCCTTTGAAAAATAACCCTTTGAGCACTTGACATAGAGGCTGTTTCTTTTCAAAGTGAAAATGACTGTGTCAATACTTGAAAAGGAACACACAATTTCCATATTTTTCCCACTGGCAGAAATGAAAGGGGACATTTCTTTGCACCCTAAATGCTAGAGCATTTTTCCTCCTGTGAAGCATGAAGTCGTCTCTACTGCTATTGTGCAGTGAGATACTCTGAAGAGAGGAAAGGAGATGGTACAGTGTGAGTGAAAATTTAAAAAAAAAGTTGTGTGCATAAAATTCAAAATAGCATTGTGGATGAAACTTATTTCATCAAAAATTTTGGCTCCTAGTAAGAGAATTTGTGTTTTGTCTTATCCCCTCACTTTTTTTAAAACAAACATCCAGTTAAGGGGAAGGAGACATTTTGTGTTTTCTAGCTTGCTGAGCAACCATATTTATTTAGGGTCAGTAGGAGCAGCCCTCTTTCTTAGCTACCTCAGATACCCCGAGGAAAGCTCCATTTGTGGACTGATGACACATTTGTTTCTATGGAGCTTGACCTGATTTGGCATTTTGGAATTAAATGTTTATTTTCCCCTTCATCCCACCTTAGAACCAGTCAATTCTCTCAAAACATGAGAATTTCAAAGGAAGAGCTAGATTGTTAACTAACTATTAGTGGTAAGGATACCTTAGATCAGAAAGGAGGTAACTTTTCTTAGCCATTTATGTGTTCTCCAGTTTTCTTTTCCAGCATGTCTAAATAATTAAGAGACTTCAATAAGTAACTGGAAAATAGCAGTATATATATTTGAGGAGAGGGCGGGGGGGTAGGGGGACGGAGAAGAAGTTTTTTGCAGAAAAAGCAGAAAGAAGCAGAGCAAAGGAGAGAGGGTTGCAATCAGAAAGCTTGGAAGCAAAACAAAAATTTGTATTGGGAATCAGTTGTGCCTCTTCTTGACTTGCTGCTGTTTGAAACTGCACACAATGTTCAAATGTTTCATTTTATTTTATTTAGAACAGGGCAGGAGAGAGAAGGGAAGAAAAGGAAACTGGGTTTGGATCCACCTTGTGTGAGGGACGAGGCCCAAGTGACTGTGCTGTAAGCACAGACAATGCCCCCAGAGAAAGCTCCAGAAGCCAGCCACGGGGGGGGCCCCAGTGTCACTCTCCTTGACTGACTGTCTCAACCACTCCTAAAGCTGGGGTGAGAGAAGATTCTAGAAACCTTGGACTGGGGCCAATAAATAGGGGCGCACACAAGCCTCCTCGGGGCGCTCTCCACACTGACACCCCCCGTTGGCAGGTCCCATGCTGGATCCGGGATTGGTGATCTCTCTCTCCCCCTCCCCCTCCGCTCTCCCTTTCTCTCTCTCTCTCCCCCCCTCTCCTTCTCGCTCTTTACCCTTGATGCCGCTAAGCAACACAAGGCCTACCTCAACCTCTCATAAAGCCACTTAGCTTATGTGATATATTGATACACCGAGGGTTGATGCTTACAGAGTGTTCATTCCATTAAAGTTGATGTTCGTGTTTGGACCTTGAGTGTTATCTCACCTTAATCCACACCGAGGGGATTTGCGGACCTTAGTCACTGTCCCCTTCTCGTAGGTGGGTTGTGTCACCTTGGCAAACGCAAAGGAGCATCAAGGTGTAAATCCTGGCCTCAAAACTGGTGAGCAAGTCCTTTCAAGGCTGCTTGCACAATCATTTGATTTGACAGCAGACACAATGTTCTCTGTTGCAGTTTATTTTAAACCCCACATTGTTTCACTGGTGTTTTAAACTGTTTTGTCCTTATTTTACTTCAAAATTACTTGTACAGAATCAGCATAAATGTTTGCGGTATTTATAAAAAATCCAGGCCAAAGACATGTCATCACACATGTCAGGGAGATCTACCACCAACTGTTTCTTGTGGATAACCGGAGGAGGACTTGGAGGGCCTCTCCGGTCACAGCTGCCTTTTGCACACTCTTGAATCAGTGAAGACGAAGAAATATTTTGCAGTTCCCAGGAGGGATGCTGAAAAGCGGAAGAAGGTGTGGGGGAAGAGTTTTTCATTGCCTGTGGGAACTGTTTATTTATGGTATTTTTGCAAACCTGGCCTCCCCAGCCGTTCTTTAGGATACCAGGTAATTTCAGCAGTTGACAGAGCAGCCACAATACACAATAAAGATTTAAAACCCAACAAGGCAGTTTCTTCAGGAAACTGTGCGGTCATAAAACCTTGTCTCTTCTTCCTGGGTGGGAGTAACAGACAGTGGTTCTTGCTCATAAAAAAAGCTGTAAAGTAGGCAATTCTTTCAGCTACAGTCTTTCTTTACCAAGATGGAATAATAGTTAAATATAGTTTCTGTTTGCTAGAGTTTCTAAACAGGGACAGAGAGCTGAAGCACTCAAGTTAAAGCTGATGATCTTTAGTGCTTTCCCAGTCCTTTCTGAATTGATCAAGGGCTGCTATGGAACTTTTGTTTACAGTTTTATGTGCAGTGTAGTGAGGACAGAAACAGGGAAAACATTGGCATAGTAAAAGCAAAATCAGCCTCTTAATCTAGGCTAGTATCCTTTTATGGGACAGTGGAGTAGTGTATTAGTAGAAGCTGGAATTTGAGAGATACTCAGGTGCCTAAAAATTCAGATAAAAACCTAATGAGATTTTTCAGAAATTCAGTTTTTCAATGGCATTTTGGCTCACAGCGTCCTCTGAAATTCCCATTAGGAGCCAATCTGCATGCTTAAGCACCCAGCTACCTTAAATATCTAGCTCTTGGTGCCTGAACACAGCATAGCTACTTTCTGTCTCCTTCAAGGCACCTGCTAAAAAAGAATGCATCCAGAAGCCATGTGTAATCTACGTGGCCTCCTCAACCCAGCAGGATTTCTAGGACTCTGATAAATTTTGGGGGAGTGAGAGAGGATTTAAAAATGCTGAGGAAAGGGAATTATGTAAATATCTAATCTCTTGAGCCCATGATGGTGCATGTTGCTTTGGCATTAGGTCAATACTGGTTTTGAGAATATGGCCTGCTATCACCTTCAAGTAGCAAGAAGACATTGATATGCACCTGTGTGCCATGTGTCACCTTCTGGGTGAAAACCTGGATTCTGATGAAGTAATGGGGGATGCCCACCTTTAAGGTCAGAAAGAGCTTTTGATCCTGAAGAAAAAGACTGACCCAGTTGCATCCTCAAGTCTGAAAACTCCAAATTTCCATGCAAGCATATATACATATTCAAAAATTGAAAATGCTTAAAAATAGTTGAACATTTTACTTCAGATACAGATTAATTTTGTACAAACAACTGGAGGTAGGCCATAGGTAGTACTGGTGTCTGGGGATGGCACCTAACTTCCGTTGCTTTCATACAATTCTGATGTGTTCAAATATTTAGGTACTCATATGTACCTTCTCAGATTTGTGTGTGACAGATACATTATCACAAAAAATGAATTCAGTGTAGTTATGACATTGATGATGACAGCTGCCAGGAAATTAAAATAAATTCTTTGGGAAGATCAAGCAGCTCTTAATTTCCTGTGTTTTTCATGTTATAACAGTAGTTAAAAGCAAAAAAATAACCAACTCTGAAATAGAAATGTGACCTAGTAAAAAGGGCTATACCTAATTTAATCCAAGATTAGCAAAATTATATTATAGGCCAGCGTCGGGTAAGAACCACTAATGGAAGGATCAGCATTAGCTGGAAACAAGATACAAGCAAACATAAAAAAGGAATACCTGTATAGATTTTATGTCCTCACCATAATGACATAAGGATTTCATTTTTGTATTTGGTGGATCATAAGCTATTGAATATTTTATTGTGGTTCTGATTGACTGCAGCCACTCTACAAGCACTTGCATGACCATTAATGCAGTACGCTTCTCTAAAGCAAGGTATCTTCATGTTTTCATGGAAAACTCTTTCCCTTCATTCAAGTTCTTAGCTTTCAAGGGTTTTGGGTTCCTGGAGATCACATTGCCTTAGCCCAGTGTGTAGCTGAGCACTTCTGAAAGCCAGCTATAAAATGCAGTGACTGAGATGGGATTGCATACTGGTTTTATACTAGTGTTTCTCTGTTGAAGTCAATGGAGCTACTAATTTTCATCAGCATGTTACTAGAATGTGTTCAGTGCAGACATCAGCTGAGGATTTCATTGTACAAATGATGCAGGCAGAACATATCCAAAACCCCAGTACTTCACACTATACAATAAAAGCAAAATGTAAGTGTGACTCTTTAGCAAAGGCAATACATTTTAATTTTGCACACTGCACAGATTTAGCCAGGACATGTATAGGCACATATCATTAAGGGAATTATTCCATTCAATTAGTGGTGCCAGTTTAAAATTTATAGCATGCACAGCACACTTCCTACATGTCTACTTGCAGGAAATGGTGAGACACATTTGTGGAATATGTTGCTGGCTACCTGAAAATGTCAGCAAGTCAGCTGACATTCCTGACATGGTGATCCTGTCCATGAACATCCTGAGGAAGAGACAGTGTAACATTCCTTCTCTGGAGGTCTTGAACATCTTCTGCGGTCTGTCATTGAGGAAGAAGGAAATAGGATGAGAAGGTGGTTCTTACGCACTCTGCCAAAGTGTGCCTTTACCTTTGAGCAGTACTGTAAGTCAGTGCCTCTGGAAGCCTCCTCTAAAGGTCCATAGCACCCTGTGGATGTTCAGGGACAAGTGAACAAGTGGGAGCAGAGGTGATGTGGAGAGTGAAATTCCAGGCAGAAACATGGTCTTGTGGTTATCTGCTTGATTAGGTTTCTTTTTAAGGTTGGGTTTTTTTCAGCAATTCTTACTTTCTTACTGTGTGTCTTCAACCCTGGCCATAGCTGTCTTTGCTAAGAAGTCCACTTTTTCCTTCAGAGAGGACCATTCTTTCAATTACTGCTGAGAAAATTTTTTAGAAGGGCTTTTATTTTTTTAATTTCTTCTTGCTCCTTTGGCTTTAAAAAAATACATTCCAAGTCTCATCCACATTCAAGTAATTTTACAATGGCCTTATTATTTACCAAAACTAAAATCTAAAATAACTTCATCTCCTGCTGCTTTGGAAAAAGTGCAGTGACAAAGTCGGTCAGCTGTTATCTCTAGGCATATCTGGGTCTTACCTCATTAATAATACTTTGCTTCAGTTTATATCTGT
>NW_008794665.1:13157332-13159560 GCF_000699145.1 Aptenodytes forsteri
TCTAAACTCTTCCTTTTATTTATTAATAAATATAATTCCAGGATAATATTTCTCATTTAATAACACTGAAGACTTACATTCCAGTCCAAAACCTACAGTATACTATATGGACCCTTAACAGGATCCCTTCTACTGCCCTTCTCTAGAAGTGGTCTTGACCCACTTGTTTTATTCCCATTGTTTTCTTTCCCACCTCCCTTTGCCATTTCTTAATTCATTGCTGTCCTTCAACTGCTTACGTCTTCTCTAGCTGTATTTTAAGACCAGACATGGAGATTAAATGAGTCTTTACTGACAATCTCCTGCATATCTGTTTAAAGCTTTTCTTGCTCCTCTCAGCCTTTGTATCAAGAAGCTGAAATCTGAGGTGACGACAGTCTGTTGAGAAGAGCACATGCAAGATGACCTCTATACGTAGAAGAAAGGAATATTGTTATATGCTAGTCCTTCTCATTAGCTTGTGAGGTGTACTTTAGGAGAAAGATGGTCAAAAAGTTCTTTCCTACATATCCACATGTCCTATGAACATCCACAAGTAAAATATTTAGGTGGAAGTGTTTTGTTGTATCTTAGGAATATAATTGTGTTTTGATTGTTCTTTATTACATTAGTATTCATAGGCCATTTGGGAATCTAGACCCCCACAGTGTAAGGTGGGAAGATGGTTCATCCCTTGGAGAAGTTATATTCTGTCAAAGATGCCATCCAGAATGACAGTCTTTTTCGTAAAAAGAAATCATCACAATCTGCAGACATCTTTGTTTTCCATAGAACAGCATTTATCACTTAACTGGCTGGCAGAAATGAGGTGGTAAATCCATTTGTAGCAAACTTTTTACTTCCTAAAACTGACAAAGAAAATCTGAATCTAAGTGGCAAGTAAGGAGTGCAAAGTCTGGCTAATATTGTGGCGCTCGGCATTGTCCCTGCATTGCCAGTTTGTGTTGGAACAGCACGCGTACAAAGCAAGGCAAAGCAAGGATCCTGTCTCTGCTGAAGCTGCCCTGCCTGTCAAGATCTGCAGCTGAAAATTCCACCTAAGCTGTATGAACACAGCAGAATCCATCTGCTGTACCATCTGTGGGACGACTCACTAAAATTATAGTCCATCTGTTGTTTCACTGCCACAAAGTTTGCCAGCATCACCCTCACTCCATTATCTGAATATTTTCCTTTCCCTGTGGGCCTCCTCTGTGCTCTTCTCTCTCCTGCTCTGTATCTTTTGTTTTGTTAACACATTGCCTTTCCAATCTCCAAAATGTAAAAAAGAAAGAGGTTATATTCCTACTGCCCTCCAGTTACCCAGGAACATCTTTGCCCAGGGCAGAATATAGGTCTGTTATGTGTATATCATCATTGCCTATCCAGCTGCTCTGTACCAGCACAGTTCATTGCAGGCAAGAGATCTAGGTTGTTTTACACTAGCTAAGTCTCTCCCCCACATCTAGGCTGTCACATGGAACTACTAGAAGTTTAGGTTGTGGCTTGAATTTTCCTCACTCTTGAGGAAAGTGTTTTTCATGTATTATTTACCTCTCAGCTTGAAAATTCAACCTTGTCTTCAGTGTCACACTCTAAAAAAATAAGAGAGAAATGCCCAGTTACCTCTTTCCTCCCATCTATCCTTTTATACTTGGGAAAGGCTTAGCCGGAGGTTTTTCACCAGAGGACTAGTTTTGGCTTGGCATTAGCCATGGCATAGTGCTGAGATAGTGGGGATGGGCAGGAAAGGAAGCTGTATGCAGAAAAGCAGGCTGATTTCTGTGCAGCAGAAAGAAGGAAGACGTACTTTCTTTTACAGCCCTCACAGTCCATCCTAGCAGATTTTCACTATTTGCCCTCAACTTAGTTGTTTAACAAGGAACGAGAGTAGAATCTGGTCCTGTGTGGAAGCATAGAGAAAAGAGGAGAAGGAGATCTCCATTATGTGTCATAGATTTGGAAAGGGGACTGGTGTCCTAGCAGGCATGGGGACCACAAAATTTAAGAGCTTGGCTGTTTCCAGCAGCAACAAATTGGAGGCTTCTGCGGTGTCAGCATTGACATTGAATCACCCTGGGTTGGGAAGGCAGTGTTGGACACCCTGGGTACCACTCATGGAAAACATGGTTTGTGGCAGGCCCACATTTGCCCCCTTTTTCTGCAGAACCTACTCCAGCTGTTCTCTGCAGTCTAGACTGTGACAGCCCTGTGCTTCTCCGTCTGTATAAGAACCTTACAGAGCCATT
>NW_008794665.1:13159695-13221003 GCF_000699145.1 Aptenodytes forsteri
GACACATGCATGCATAACCCCACCTCCTCTACAGTGCTTGTAGGATGACTGTGGGGTGGGGGGAGCATATTTTTTATGAGAACCTGATCAAACTGGGATGCCTCATTGTAACATCTGTCCCATCCAAATGTAGACTAGCTGCCTAGTGCTAAACCATAATACAGCAAGGCTGCCTTGAGAGATGTTTGTTGCCCCATGCCACTCAGTGTTTAAGAGGCATTTGGACAATGCCCTTAATATTGTGCTTTAACTTTTTGTTAACCCTGCAGTGGTCAGGCAGTTGGACTAGATCGTCATTGTAGGTCCCTTCCAACTGAGCTACTCCTATTCTATTCTATTCTATTCTATTCTATTCTATTCTATTCTATTCTTTATAGCCTACATTCACTGAGGAGACATGTTTAGATCAGCTGTTAGGCTTCTGCTTTGAATCCTCCTTGTCTTGAACTTCCCTTTCTCTCCAGTGCCTTTAGAGGGATCTAGAGAGACCGATCTCTTAATTTAGGCATTGAATTACATGGCTAAAAAAAGCTGTCTGAGTCATTGCCCCCATACACACCCTTGCTTTGCCTTGGTCTGGGTTTGAAGTGATGGCAAATTCACTATCCCTCCCCCCACCCCAGCAGATGTACAAATGATTAGCTACCCTCTTAAAATAAAGAAAAAAGGCAACAACCTGTGCCTTTACTTTCAGATTGGCTACTATTTAGCTTCAACCTCCAGCCACTGGATCTTATTAGACTTTCATCTGCTAGATTAAAGGACTTTCTCCTGTCAGAGATCCTCTTGTATAGGAATTTATGTTCCTGCACTTGGAAACATCAGAGATTAAAATCAACATAAGGAGCACTGAATACTGTTGTACTTTATTTAGGAGAGGATAGACTTATAAAATACCCTGGCTGATGTGACCACTTTTCACAAAGAAAGAGCAAATAAGAGTAATGTCCTCTCTTGGCAAACAAATTGGAGAAGTAACAGCAGCAGTGCAAGCCTGGGGAACAGTGATTTCTTGGCATTTATGGAAGGACTGGATCTCTGCCCTCTCGTGCAGCATTCACTTTAAGGCACTGCTTGTTTAGCAGCACATATTCCAGGGAAGCACCAGTGCCTTCAAGACAGTAGTTAATGGAAATATTTAATAGAAAAGGGATGTTAAATGTAAACAATTAATAGGGAAGCCCAGAAATAGGATTAACTCACTGCATGGGTGAAGAAAATGAAGAAAAAAGCAGAAAGACTGTGATATGTTTGGGCCCATACATCTAGTCCAATTTTGAGAGGTGTTATTTTGGAAGGGTTAAAAGTATTCTTATTGGGCATATACTGTTCAAGGGATACTTATTTTCATTAGAATACATATATCTCCTTAAATATATCATCCATGATAAGCAAATACCCTGTTTCATGTTTTTTTCAGTGTCCATCTGACTTGCATCCAGCCATTCAGTTGGCTTGCAGACTCTTGAGCTCCAGTGGGCTTGAATGTGTGTGTGTAGCAAGACTAGGCTAGTTTTTCTCATTTACCCACTGAGGACCCCTAAGAATAGAATAGAATAGAATAGAACAGAACAGAATATTTTTGGTTGGAAGGGAACCTACAAGGATCATCTAGTCCAACTACCCGACCAATTCAGGGCTGAGCAAAAGTTAAAGCATGTTATTAAGGGCATTGGCCAAATGCCTCTTAAACACTGATAGGCTTGGGGCATCGACCACCCATCTAGGAAGCCTGTTCCAGTGTTTGACCACCCTCTCGGTAAAGAAATGCTTCCTAATGTCTAAGTCTAAACTTCCCCTGGCACAGCTTTGAACCACTCCCACACATCCTATCACTGGATACCAGGGAAAAGAGATCAGCACCTCCCTCTCCGTTTCCCCTCCTCAGGAAGCTGGAGAGAGCAATGAGATTGCCCCTCAGCCTCCTTTTCTCCACACTAGACAAACCCAAAGTCATTAGCCGCTCCTCATAGGACATGCCTTCCGACCCTTTCACCAGCTTTGATGCCCTCCACTGGATGCATTCGAGTACTTTAACACCCTTCTTAAATTGTGGGGCCCAGAACTGCACACAACTCACACTCAGGGTGAGGCTGCACAAACGCTGAATACGGTGGGATAATCGCCTTTTCTGACGGGCTGGTTATACTGTGTTTGATGCACCCCAGGATGCAGTTTGCCCTCTTGGCTGCCAGGGCACACTGCTGACTCATATTGAGCCTGCTGTCAACCAGCGCCCCCAGATCCCTTTCTGCAGGGCTGCTCTCCAGCCACTCATCTCCCAATTTATACTTGTGCCTGGCATTACTCTGTCCTAGGTGCAGAATCCAACATTTGGACCTGTTAAATTTCATCCCATTAATCATGGGAGCCCAATGCTCCAATCTATCTAGATGCCACTGCAAGGCATCTTGTCCCTCAAGAGAGTACAGCACCTCCCAGTTTGGTATCGTCAGCAAACTTGCTAATGGTGCATTCAAGTGCTGCCTCCAGAGTATTGATAGAAATGTTGAACAGAACTTGCCCTAGAATTGAACCCTGTGGAACAGCGCTGGTGACTGGTCACCAGCCAGATGTAGCCCCATTCACTACAACCCTTTGAGCTCCGCCCTTCAGCCAGTTCTTCTCCCAGCACACTGTGAACTCCTCATCCCACAGTTGGACAACTTGTCCAGAAGGATGCTGTGAGGGACAGTATCAAAAGCCCAACTAAAATCCAGAAAAACTACATCCACCGCCTTCCCTTCATCACAGAAGGATATCAAATTAGTTAAACGGGACTTTCCCTTTGTGAACTCATCTTGAGTGTGCCTGATGATTGCATTGTTCTTTAAATGCCTTTCAATAGTACCCAGTATGATCTTCCCATAATTTTTCCAGGAAGTGAGGTTAGACTAACAGGCCTGTAGTTCCCTGGGTCTTTCCTCACGCCCTTTTTGTAAATTGGAATAACAGTGGCTAGCTTCCAGTCAGGAGGGACCTCCCCAGACTCCCAAGACCTTTGGTAGATGATCGAGAGGGGTCCTGCTGTAACATCCGCTAGCTCCTTCCGTACTCTGGGATGAATCCTATCAGGCCCCATGGACTTGTGAACATTCAGCTGATACAGCTGGTCCCTTACAATTTCAGTGTCCACAAAAGGAAAGTCACTGCTCCCACACTCGTGGTCCTCCGACTCAGGGGACGGGGCAGCCCAAGGTCTATCAGTATTATTAAAATTGTTGAATGCCTCTGCTTTTTCTTCATCCCTATTAGTCAGGTGACCATCTTCAGCAAGTATCGGTCCAATGTTTTCTTTAGACCTCCTCTTGCTATTAACACACTTAAAAAAGACCTTCTTGTTATCTGACACAACACTGGCCAGTTTCAACTCTAACTGAGCTTTGGCCTTTCGTGCCTTCTCCCTGCATATATGAACCACAGCTCTGTAATCTTCCTGCGAAGCCTGACCTCGCTTCCAGAGATCATACAATTTCCTTTTCCTCTTGAGCTCCACAAGGAGTTCCTTGTTCAGCCAAGCTCGTCTTCTGCCTCGCTTGCTTGACTTACAACACAATGGGATTGCCTGCTCCTGTGCTTCTAAAAGGTGGTTCTTAAAGAATGACCAGCACTCATGGACTCCTAAGCCCTCAAAAGCAGATTGCCAGGGTACTCTGCTAAATAGTCCCCTGAATAGCTTAAAGTTTGCTCTCCTGAAGTCCAGGGTAGCAACTTTGCTATCCTTTTTTCTCATTACACTGAAAATTTTAAACTCAAACGTTTCATGATCACTGTGGCCAAGACAGCCACCTACCATCACACCTCCCATGAGTCCTTCTCTATTTGCAAACAGCAAGTCTAGGAGGGCATCTTTCTAGTTGGCTCACTGAGTACTTGTGGCAAGAAGTTATGTATCTATCTCCTACAAACTTCAAGAATTTCCAAGACCTGCCCGTCACAGCAGTATGATATTCCCAGTTATGTCTGGGAAGTTGAAATCTCCCATAAGGACAGGGGCTACCGATCCAGAAATTTCTCCTAATTGCCTATAGAATAACTCATCAGTGCTTACATCCTGGCTGGGTGATCGGTAGTAGACACCCACTACAACATCTCCTCTGTTTTCCATCCCCCTAATCCTCACCCAGAGGCTCTCAACCACATCATCACTAGCTGTAAGGGCTGTACAATCAAACCTCTCCCTTGCTTATAGTGTGACACCTCCACCTCGCCTGCCCTGCCGGTCCCTCCTGAACAGCCTGTAGCCCTCCATCCCAGCACTCCAACTGTGGGACTCATTCCACCAAGTCTCACTAATACCAATGGTATTGTAGCTCTGGGAGCTGCCCAGCACTTCCAGTTCGTCCTGTTTTTTTCTCATACTCTGTGCGCTGGTGTATAAGCATTTCAGGTATGGTCCTGAGCCCTCCGTGCTCCCAGGAGCAGTGTAAATGTTCCCACTAGCATTGCCACCCTCAGGCAATGCCATGCCAACCCTTGACTTACCTACTGCAATCCTGTTGGTATCCCCTTCCACCATCAATTCTAGTTTAAAGTTCTCTCAATCAGTCCTGCCAGCTTACGCCCAAAGGCGTCTTTTCCCCATCGGGACAGGTGGATCCTGTCAGGCCTCAGCATACCTTGTGCCTCAAAGGCTTTTCCATGGTTTAAAGCCCCAAAGTTTTGGCGGAGGCACCAGTCCTGGAGCCAGGTATTGCTATCCTGAGCTCGCCTGTTTCTTCCAAAGTCTCCCCCCATTACTGGGCAGATTGAGGAAAACACTGCCTGTGCTCCTGAATTTTTTAGCGTTCTTCCCAGGGCTCTGAAATCTCTTTTGATTGACCTCAGAGTTTTTGTTGCGACATCATTAGTATCCACGTGAAAGAGCAGGAAGTAGTCTGAAGGTTGTACTAGGTTCTTCAGTCTTGCGGTGACATCCCTGATTTGGGCCCCAGGGAGACAGCAAACTTCCCTGAAAAGTGGGTCCAGTCTGCAAATGGGTGCTTCCGTTCCACACAGGAGGAAATCACCAATGACCATAACTCATCATTGTTTCTTCTTGGCGCTGGTCTTAATGCAGGTTTTGTTGCAAGGGGTTGGTCTCTCTGACCTTGGCAAGACTGCTTGCATAGATTCCTCCTCTATCTCATTATGTGCTTTGCCTACCGTACCCAGGGCCTCGTACTTACTCTGTAAGGGTATCTTAGAGGGTAAGGAGGGGTTTCTCTTACCACTTTGTGCTGTAACCTTCTTCCACCCCTCATTATCCCTTGTAAAGCTGCCTTCCTCCTGGCACAAAGCAGATCCTGGACCTGCCTCTGTAGTGGCCACACTGAGCTAGCTTCCATGCATCATAGATGGCAGGGTACGGCTCCATTGATCAATCTCCCTCCTCAGTCTGCCCACCTCCTCCTGCAGCTCAGCCGCCAAGCAGAGCAGTTCATCAATCTGGTCACACCTCCCACAGGCTTGCTTGCAATCACTTTCCACCTCTAGGAATATCCCTTCACACATCCCATGGACGGAAACCTGGGTGGTCGTATGCTTGAACAGGAGCTCTGTCTGTGTGGCTCCATTGGTTCTTCCGGGTGTTAGAAGCTCAGGAGAAGCAGAGGACACTGCCTTTTGCTGGGTGGTCACCATGTTGCCAGCAGCGTCTGCCCACTGCTGGATGCCTGCCCGCTGGGAAATATACATGCTTGTCTGCTGCAGTCAGCTGGGCTGATTGTTTTAGCCTGCTTAAATCTCCCACGCTGCTGGGTGCAGGCTCTGCCTCTTGCTCTCTCTTCCTATCAGCGGGTCCGGGCTCAGTTGCTCAGGGAACACCCCCTGTTCAGACAAGCCTCTCCTTGTCCACGTGTGTCTTCCGCCGCTGCTTGCTGCCGCTGCTGCTGGTGCTCTTTGCACTGCTCAGGTGTCTGTTGCAATCGTACTACTCTAGGTACTAGAAGTACTCTGGGAACTCAGATTGGGAATCTGGAAGGCCAAGTGATGGACAGAAACAGATTACATGTCTTCATGGTCAAGGACACACAATCCTTACTCAATAGCCCATGCTCAGCCCCAGGTGTGAGCCTGCACCAACCCAGAAACCATTACCACAAAGGACATTTCCTCAGAGGCAAAGTTTAGTAGGATAGCCAAAATTTACTTGCTTTCATAGTTGGGACAGGTGGTTTGTACCAGAGGGTTTGTAGATTAGCATCTGGGTGGAGTAGGATACAGCTTACACCAGAATATACCTGCTCCTGCCCTAAGGATTTGGTCTCCCAGCCATAGGATGGGAGAGAAAGCAGGGTTGCATGGACAAGGGGTAGTTTCTTCTGGTTCCTGGCCCATGCACTATCCAGAAAACCTTCACCATTGCCCACTAACTTCTGTGGCATCTCCTCTCCTTGATAGGTTGGAGCATTTATGTTCTAACGAAGCACAGAGGAAATAACTTTAAACTACTGGCAAGGAAGATACAAAACTGTAATACTTAAAAAAGGATCACTGAGTGCTTTTTTATAGGGAGAACACTAAAAATTCATTTGGTCTCTGCAAGCAAAATAAAGATGGTCAGGTGAGTCCCTTGACACCTCAGGTAACTCACAAAGCTGTCAGGGTGTTTACCTACATATATTTAGTGAGATGGCTCTGCTCAGAAAGGGGGAGCAGTATTGTGTCTCTGTATGATACAAGGATGTGACATTCCTCAGCAAAGAAACATAATAGGACAGCAAGGTAGGGAGGAAATATGAGATGAATTTACAGGCTAAAAAAAATGGGATGTGAATATAGCCAGAGACTTCCAGATGCAAAATGTCCAATTGCCCCTTTTTGGACATGCTGAATGCAGAAAGCTTCCAGAAGGCATGTGGAGGATGAGTGTACATGACAGAAAGACACAAGCTCCCAAGAGGAAGTTGGTGTTTTCTAGTCCTTCTATATACATTTTTAGTGCCAGAAAGGGCTGTTGTGATCATCCATTCTGAGCTGTCTCTAATCTCTGTCTAGGAAAGAGGAAACAGGTAGAAGAAATTATGTGAATGGAGCCAACACTCCAGGAGGTGTGTTGATTCAAACTGCTCTTTAAGGACATGGAAGAGCACTTGTCTGTGTTCTGTAGAATTAAAATAAATAAATAAATAAAGTAAATAAAAGAGGTATTTGGGCCAATTTAGTTTTGGGTGCTGCAAGAGAGATGGGGGATGGAGAGGTTCCCTACCCGGAGGACTGTTTACTTGGTGGGCAGAGGAGCACACTGCTGCCTGATGTGGAGGAGCAAAGAGGGGGGTTTGTTGTTCATGTAACAAGAGTAATTCAGGGAGAGTAGAGGGAACAGCAAGCACTGTCCTGTTGAAAGATGTGACACAAATCATGAAATGTTAGAAGCAGCAGCTGTGGCACTTAATATCTCTCAGACACAAAGAGGGATGGTAGGTCAACAATGATGTCATGCAAAATGGTTTGGTGCAATGATTGTGGGACAAATGTGGAAACCACCAGCTCTGGAAGTAGCAGCAGCCTCAGTGGTGACAGACCTTGCTGAGATCTGGCTTGGTGGCCACACATGCCTATTATGCTACCTCCTGGGACTGGAGCTAGCATTTCTGCATGACATTGCACTGCATAGAAATGTTATTGTGCTCAGAATTAACTCAGGTATCTCTAACACACTGCTGTGTGGACAAGCTGTATATTTAACACCCATTTGGTTTTTTGGTTGGGTAATTTATGGCTCAGAATGCAGAACTGTCTCAGCAAATGAATCCATGTGCTAACTGCTACAGCCCAGGAAGACCTTCTGGTAGCTGTTTGTTCTTGGCTACTAAGCTTGCCCTAGGCTATTCCTTTGACACATGTCTGCAATGTATCATCAGACCTGTCTGCATCTGTGTGTTTTTTGGTATTTGTAATTTGGGAAACATAGGTTGGAGGGCCAATGCAGCCTGTACTGAAATAATCTTTCTCTCCTAACAATAAAACAAAACAAACAAACAAAAAAAACCCCCAGCCCAACAGTTTTAGATTAATTTATTATATTTTTTATTATCTGCTTTGTCTTGTAGATGTTAAAGTCCAAATGTTAGAATTTTCTTTACAAAGTGGTACTGCACCCAGCACAGGAACTGTGCAGTTGAACTTTTTTCTAACAGGTGAAGATGAATGTATCCCACATGAGAAGACTATAGTTGCTTAGGGACAGCTGGTTATATCCACTAGGGCAAGCAAAGCATTTTTCCAACCCACGACGTATGCTTAGTGCTCTAAGAAAATCTAATTTGTCAAAGGTGAGGAAAATTAGTCAAAACTGACTGGGAGAAGAAAAAGAAATTTGGGGTTTGTTTTAAGAAAAAAGTATTTTGAACACTCAAAATGACCCATAGCTGTGATAAAGAGTAACTGCTGACTGAAAATGCATCCACATTTGAAGGCAGTGAATAGAAATTTGAAAGCAGTATATAACAAAAGAAAGAAGCTACACAGATAAAGCAAAATGCCTTACAGAGTAAGATTTAAAGTGCTAAATCTCTTTGGCATGCTAAAGAAGATGGGAGGTGGCTTGAGTTGTATAAGAACTTTTACATGGAGGAAACACCACGACTAATGGACTTTTTAATCCAGTAATCAAAATCATGATGAGAATCAATGGCTGGGAGCTGTAATCAGATGAATTCCAATTAGTATTAAGGCTTGTTTTTTGCAAGGGAAAGTGATTAGCCTCTAGAAAAAGTTGCTAAGGGGAAGGAGGGCCTCAAGAATTGGAGGTTTCAAACAAGACTAGAAGCTCTTAGGAGAATGTGTTTCAAGTACAGTGTAATTCAATGCAAGTTCTTGGGCTCACAGATGAGGCTCAAGAGGAGATGGGAGAAGTGAAGGGATTCGTAATACCTGGAGTCTGAACTACATAGTCCAACTACATTTGATCCTTATGAACCTGTGGTACCTAGGTGAACTGGCAGTAGCTTCCATATTCCATCTTTCTAGAAGTCACAATCTGGGGAATAGCAAAGTGACGTGTTCCCATATAAAAATGTTGCTTGGCACAGACGCACCATCTCCTTATTACATCCCCTGTAACTATCGCACAGCATCCATGTGTTACTGTGGACCTGGAGAATCTAGAAGTTTAAGATTAGAGATGACATCCCTCACCACATAGGTGGTGGTAACACTGTGAAGGGCCTTTGTGAGCTGGTATCTCAGATCCTGGGTCATTTCATTTATGTAAGCTGACAGGAAAGGAGAGGTGGTTATGAGATAATGGATGTGAGGTGTTTAAAACTTAGATGACTAGAAACATTGTCATACTTTTTATTTTCTTTTCCTTTTTGAATGGCAGAAGCAATTTATTTTCTTCTGGAGCATGTCCCAATATTAGATTTTGCTGATGCCATGAAAGTCTTTGGCTATAAGGAGAACGGCTGGCACAGCTCCTTGAAGGGCCAAAGACTTGAGAACCAGCTCTGTGCAGGTACCACCACAGGCTTTAAATATTTTTATGTTAAAATTAGGATTACAGGGACCTCGATTAAGCCTTCTCTAAGACAGGTGTGTAGTCTTAGTGAGTTGTCCCAGACACTTTCTCTCAGGCCAAGAGAGAGAAACCTCTGAGGTTAATTACCTTTGCTTAGACATTTACATCAGTATGGGATGAATCATCCTCTGGAGGTGCCACTACAAAGGAAGCCCACATGACTGGCTTAGCCTAAATAATTAACTAGTAAACTACTGCCATTAGTGGAGGTGGAAGTCATCCTGGTGCCCAAAACCTTTCTCCACCCTAAGCCTGTGTCCTAATTCCCAGCCCAGCACACCTTCCACTAAAAATGTATGTGATCCGTGCTATGGCCAGGCAGGAAAGTTTACTCAAATTGCAGATTTTTTTAGGATTGCAGACATTTTTTGGTGTGCTTAGCACCCTCCTGTCCATTCTGGGCACATGAGTACGTGCACACTCACACACACACACACGAAGACCAGACCCTCTGCTCCCACCCAAGTAAAACCTGTGAATTTATAGGCCAGAGACTCAACTGGGATGGTGGATGCCCAAGCACCAGGCTGTTTTTTCAGTTTCTGCCTGTGATAGGGATCAGATGAAAGTTTCATCAACATGACTGCATTCCTGAGGGAATATAATTGGTTTGGAAAGCAAAAACATTTCATGGAATTTCTGAACAGCTCTGCTTTGAAATGATGATTTTCTGAAAGTTGCTTAAACAACAGAAGTAAATAGACTCATACAATATGCCAACTAATTTGTTTGACAACTGATGAAGGAGGAACGGGGAGGGGGAATGTGGAAAAAAAAAGATTCACCAGCGAATATTTGCCTTCTGTGGAAGCAGTGGAATAATGATAGATCCTAGTCAGAAATAATGTAGTTATAAAAAAAAAAGATTCATTGGATAATTTACTTGAAACAAATAATGTGACCAACTCTACTCCACAGCCACAGAAAACAAATTTACTTAATAGCATATGACAACACTTTTTCAGGAAAATGTATTGCTATACAGTCAGCATGTACATTTTCAAAAGAACTGGCATTGGGAAAAAGTACCCTTCAAGCACATAAAAGAGATTTTTCTTTATGACTTTCATTTAAAATACATTATGAAAATCGCTTGATTCTACTTAGCTGCTGCCAGATTTTGAATAACTGACTTTCAAAGCCATCACAGTGCTGGAACTAATTTAATATATTAAGAGGAAACATTGTCAGAGCAGCATGTGGCATCAGTCACACTGGTGTGAAAGTTTACCACCATGTAAAAACGACATCATCAGATTGTGGCATGAGACATGGAGACTGACACAGGTTTATTGCCACAGAAGGGGAAATCTTTGTCATTCTTAACAAATCTGCAGCAAACAGGTTCAAAGAAAGGTCCTTGCTTTATGATTGCCAGTTGTGAGCAACACTTACCACAGAGCTCCCCAAAAACTTAGTTCACCCTTTGGATCCAACTGAATTCTGACCTGAAGCAGAGACAGTCCTTCTAAAAGGTCCATGATGTTTGCCAATGGAAATCTGCCCTTCTCTTTACTGGAGAGAGTTGAGTCAGTGTCATTTTCTTATAAATGCTGGTTGGTTAGCTGGAGCCTGTCTGGAGGGGATCCTGCCAGAAAAATATTCAGTTTGTCATGCATCTTCTCTGAAGCTTCTCCAACAGAGCAAAAAAATACTGCCCATGAATTGTGTCTGAGACTTCTGTAATATTTAGACCCTATTTGCTACCATCTATATGTTCCTGATGGCAACTGGAGCTGGTCAGAAGAAAAACGTACAAATTCTCATGAACAAGTCCAGAGTAAATTTGTCCTAATTTTCCATCTAGACATTTCAAGACATGAAATTCCTTCATCATTGATGATGCCAATAAGAGAGCAAACAAACTTCCAGCAGAAATGTTTACAGGGAGACATCTCCTCTTATACTTTGGAAATAAAATGGAAGAGGAATTTTCTAAATTATTAGGGCAAATGTTTTGCAAATGGCAAATAAAACTTAGCTGGAGGATCTGCTGCCCTCCTTCCTGATGTCTTCATGTACTGTCTCAGGAGAACTGGCAAAAGTGGCAGCTTGCACAAGTTACTACCTGAGACTGTGAGCAAGCATGGGAGGACTGTAGCCTTTAAGCAACATTTCAATTATTTAGTTATTCATGGGTGCAGGTGTTGATTTTCAGGTCTACATAAAGGACACTGGAAAATGCTGTCAGTTCCAAGGGACTGTTTGCTGTCTATTGTGTTTGCTGTAAAGCACCCTGGGTTGCATTAAGACAATTCCTTGACAAAGTTTTGCTCTCTTACTTGCTTCTCCAGTCTCACATTAATCTAAGCTTAAAAAAAAAAATGCAGCTTTTTGTCAGGTTGTACTAGGTAGCAGGAGAATTTGCTGTCTTTGAAGTCTATATATCTGCAGATGGGTTCACCTAAGCCAACCCAATTTACACTGGTGATATAGTATCCCACTAGTCAGCGAAGAGTGGATAGGTACCTCACGCAGTGATATCTGATCTTCAGATATCTATCAAAAAAATGTAGGATAAAGTCATGCTTGTGAAGTAATGATCTTTTTTTTTCTGTAAACAGAAGTGAGATTTATACACGACACTAACTGCCAGGCAGCTGGAGCTGGGTAATACCCATCCCCTCTCAAGGTCTATTCGTGGTTCTACTTCCAAGCAGCTCAAACACGCTGCTTCAGTTGTTGCCCCTGTAAATGTGTTTCTGCATCAGTGGATACAATCCCTGATTTATCTGCATAGCAGGCTCTCTAAGCAAAATAAAATTAAGTACAATCCCTGCTTCACCCCACCCCACAAAATTAAAAATATTTTTATCTTTTAAAACATTTTGCCCACATTTGTCTAGAAAGTCATCCTTGGGGACATGAGTCCTTCCTTCACTCTTTGCAGATTTGTTTATTTATAAAAGTATCCACTTCTTGAACTCTTTGAGCTTTTCTACAAAATGTTTGTGTATGTTTCAAACAGGTTTTATTGCTGTCATCCTAGTCTTGAAACCCTCATCAACTAGCCCAAACAGGCTGTTAATTCTGTGGTGAGCAGCTTCAGCCCAGTGAACATGAGGCACTGTTAATTTATTGTTAAAAGCCTGAGATGTTTTTGTCTTATGGAAATATAAACATTCTCTAGGCTTCACGCATTTATAAAAATCCACTTCTTGAACTCTTTGAGCTTTTCTACAAAATGTTTGTGTATGTTTCAAACAGGTTTTATTGCTGTCATCCTAGTCTTGAAACCCTCATCAACTAGCCCAAACAGGCTGTTAATTCTGTGGTGAGCAGCTTCAGCCCAGTGAACATGAGGCACTGTTAATTTATTGTTAAAAGCCTGAGATGTTTTTGTCTTATGGAAATATAAACATTCTCTAGGCTTCACGCTTTCAAGGCTGTTTTTTAAGCTAAAGTCTTTTGCCTGTCAGACAGTTGCACCACTCCAGTAGTTAACTGGGACATAACATGAAGGCCTTTAAAAAATCAGAAGTGATTTATGCAAAAAGATTTTTCACTAATCCCTCCTCAAATACTAAATTTTTGAGAGACTTTTGGTGAAAGTAAGCTCTTACTACCCACAAATATTTGTACAGTGTCAATACAGCTATAAAGGCAGAAGCGTCAAGTCAATGATTAAACGGAAAGGTTTCTAGGCAAAAGCATTTCCTCACTGGAAAATGAATCCTGAGGCTTTGTAAAAATAAATGACATTATAGAAACACAAATGGCACAGAAACTCTGTTAAGTATCAGAATTTGTTCCCAATTCACAAATCTCTCTGTCCACTGAGAGTGCTATTCTGTTTGCTGCCCTTTCCTGCAGATCTTAATGTCACAGAGTGAGAGCAGGGCCGATGACAAATTTAGCTGGTGATTAGGTGCTGGCCATTCTGGTAAGACCAAATGTCTGGTCAGTAAGCTTTAGTGCAGGAAATTTGGAGCCATTGTTTTTAAAGATGAGCGTTTAAAGGGAATTTTCACAGCATGTATTTAACCTGAAGTATAAGGGCTGTTGCGTGCTCAGCCCTTCACAATCAGGGCACTTATTTATTATATTTATTTATGAAACTGTGTGGGAGCTTTTCAGTAACAGCCACGAGAATCCTTTCCCTTTTATCCTTGGGAGCAGGAATGTAGCTCTTCTCTTCAAAAATCCTGTTGTAGTACAAATCTACATGGAACAGAGAACATGTTAATGCTGCCCAGTATTCTTTCCAATTGGGAACATTTGCAGTTAGGAGCAAAACAATCCATTTGGATCCAGATGCAATATTTCTCAGAATCCTATGGAAAGTTATTCTCAAATTTAACAGGAAAAAAACAAACCAAATGGAGCTGTAGGATGCTAATAGAGATCCATCATTGTTATTGCTCAAACAGAGTAAGAGCCTCAAAGGCTGCAATAGATGCTGAAATATTTTCTGTGAAGTTGTTTGGTTGGTTGGTTTGGTTGTTTTTTTGCCCAGTGCTGATGTATAATTCTTCTATAGGTATAGAATTAGAGATAAAATCCTGCAGGATGGTGAGAAAAAAAATTTACTCTGAGATAGTTATTTGCTACCAGATCAAAGTGGATTTTTTTTTCTCTCACTGAGTAGAAAGTAATGTTTACCTCAGAGCTCATTGCTGTTAATGCAAGCTAACACACCAGGTCTCTGAGTCCCTTTAGTAGCTATGACTGGTCATGGACTGCTTCAGCTGAAACACCCAGGCTAGCTTCTCTTAGCTGTGTGTCAGCAACAGGCTTGTGAAGGGGTATTGGTGACTAGTTGGGAGCTGCAAGCTAGGAGTAAGGCTTACATTATCAGCTCTGCCCATCTCTGCAACCTTTACTTCCTGCATGAGTGTATTTTACAAATGTGGCAGAAAAACAAAGTAACAAACAGTCCAAAAAATTTTCCGTACCTCTGTGATTTTCTGAATTTGTTAGCCATTTTATCATTCAGAAGAGGAGGTTCTGCTCCTTAGTAAGTTTGTTTCTATGACAAATGTCAATTTTATATCTTAATCCCTCTTCTCTACAAGGCTGTTTGGGAGAAAAAAAAGCAAAAGAAAATAAGAAGGGACAAAAAAGTATTTTTAAATGGGGGGGGAATTTTCCTTCCTTTCTGAATCGAAATGTTCATTCTCATTCTGTGTTCCCTGAGTCACTTGGTAAAAGGTAAGGTACTTCTAAAATTTTACCCATTTAATAAGAACAGGAATAAGCTGCTGCAGGGTATGTAATGCAAGAAATATTTTAAATTGAAAAGAAGCCAAAGCATTTAATAGGAAATAGGCAAGGTTGTTTAAGAAGGAAAAAAAAAAAGAGAGAGATTAGCCAGAATGGTTTCTGAGGAGGGGTTTGCTCTTTGGTTATTAGAGAAAGGAGGATAGCAGACAGAGTAAGGAAGTGTGGCTCAGGGCACTTAAAAGCCTGCTTGTACCTCTGATCTTGAATTACTGTGTGACATATCCAATGACTTTGCCTGCCTCAGTGTCATTTTTTCTCCCATTTATTTGGCCCTCTATCCTATTTAAACTGTAAACTCTTTTGTCTGGGAGCTATGTATTGCTGTAGATGCGCAGACAGATTCCACCTTTTTTTGGTCTCTTTGTAAAGCACTGGTGTACAAACTTCATCTTCTTTTCTGATTTGGTTTGTTAGGGTTTTTTTTCAAGATGAATTAAAAATAAGTGCAGTAATTTTACTGGCACTTTTCAAAATAGCTAGCTGGTGACACCAAGCTAAAAAAGGGGGAAAGTCTGAACAGAAATGGTATAAGGAAGATTGAAGTACCTGTGGGAAAAATAAAATTAAGAATGCTAGGTTTTGACTCTAAATACATAGTTTTAGGTAATTCAAGCTGCTAATATTTGTATGGTCTGTAATTACTCGGCACTATTGCAGGAATAGGTCAAATTCTTCCTACAGTAATAATTTTGACCTTTTGAATTTCACTCACACTGAAGTGGTTATAATTACATGTAACTCTTCTTCTCAAGATTCTTTTGAGTACTGAGGCAAATGGTAGGTATCAAACAGCATTTTTTTTTTTTTCATGGTAAAAAAATTACAAGTCTGAGTCACCAGAGAAAAACTTGAGTTTGTTTTTGCATTCCATAACAAAGAGCAAAAGTACAAGGAAATGTTAAGCCCCAAACTAGCTAAAAAAAATTCTTCAGCTTTAAGAGATTTCAAAATGTCAAGCTGGTCTTCTTCTTACACGAGATAGCTTATATTTTCTTCTTGCTTATGATCTGCACTTTTTGCAGAAAGCTCTTCACTGATACCTCTTGCAGATCAATAGTACAAAACCAAATACTTTGTCTTCCTTGTTAATCCTATCAGAAACTCATTTATTCCTTTCATTAAATTGTATCTGTGGAGAAACCCTTGCCTCTGACATCTCTATAAAAGAACACCTCAGTCCTGAAAACATTTTTTTTGTTTTAATCTGACCTTTTTCTTCTGATAATTTCCTTCACAAGGCTTAAGGGTGAATATCCTTTTCCCATGACCTCCTGTGATGTTAAATTTCCATTATTACATGTGGTTTCCCACAGTTAGGAGAGAACATGAGCATGAATGGTAGCAACATTGTTACTCTTGGGAAGCTGTTTTTAAAATTCTTAGAGGACTGTATGAAATTGTAAACATTATAGGAAAAACTATCCAATAAGCAAGGCTCAGAGACCTTGTGCTATAAATCAGTACATGGATTCTCACAGCTTCAGCTATGAACCATTCAATGAAAATTGCCATAGACTCTGATCTGCAGTCTCACCTAGATAGTCAACTCCTGAACAACAGTGTAGTTTGAACTCATGCCAACATCTGCTCATCTACTTTTGACCCTCACAGCACAGCCTTAGTTTGTAACTAAATTACTTACAGCAAGGGCTTCTTACCTTCCTCTGCATTGGAGTTACAGGAAAATTTCTAAACCACCGAAAGATCAATATTTCATTGTGCGTATGGGGATTTGTAGCTTTGTCAATAGGAAGAGGGAAGTAGCCTGTCTTAGCAGCACATTGCTCCCTCACAGTACTTCAGAGCAAGTAGCTGAACAGTATGCCAGACACCATGGTCAAAATTCTGATTCCCCCTTAAAAATTCAGTGGCAGTACTGCTGTTGGCTGCAGCAGAGCTAGGACTGTTGGGAGAGCCCTTGCTCCCACTAGTAGCATCCCTCCTGTGGCCCCGCTGTGCCTAAGGAAGAAGCAAGGATCAGGGGGACAGAGAAAGGTTTTCTCTCTCTCAAGGCCACAGCCATTTAAACAGGGTGTATTGTTTCACCACACTGAGGAAAGACGAATCTAAAGCCAAGACTGCCAGAACTGAGGAAGTTTATTTGGTAGTGATCAGCAGAGGTTTGTAAGACCAGCTCCAGGCCTTTGCTGATTTAGCTGGCTACTGAACTCTGTTTCTGTAGAGTGGAGGGGGCTGGGGATATAAACTTAGCCTGCTGAAGGGTGAATATTTTATTCAAAGCCTTTACTCAAATTTGGTGAAAATTTGTCAAATAATTTAATCAAATCTGTGAATTGTTAGATTAGTTCTATAAGTTGGGTTTCTAATAGGAAGAGCACATTTTATTCCAAAAATAACACTCAATAAATTATTCAGCAAATAACATTTGGCCAGCTCTTTCAGCAATTGAGAGGAACCTTTAGCAAAGCAAGTGAAATTAAACTAACTCTCAAATGAGCCTGAATATTGCAGACTATTCCAGCAACAAAAGTGTTTTCTGTTAGTCTCCTTTTCTAGCTTACACATAAATGGAGAGAGGCACTTGGAGATAAGACTGAAATCAGCAAGCAGCCAATGGTCAGTACACTTTCCTCCAGACATTGTTAACTTAGGAGTGATATTTTCCCCCTTTTTCTTTTCTGTTATAATTACTACCTTCTAGAAAAAGTGATCTGATGGTAGCAATAAAAATGAAATCTGTAGCCATCTCAGAGCACTATATGGCTACCTTTCTGCCTGTCTTGGCCTTGGACTCTGTAGGACTGTCCAAAACAACTGCAAATGTTCACTACCTTCCTCTGAAGCTTTTGTGGAATCACAGTAGCACGTTGTAGCCACTGACTATGAAAGGGAGAAAATTCTGCTGAAGGTAAAACAAATGGAGCATGGTTTGTGATCAGATTTATCCAGTCCTTTTGGTTTGTTTTCATTTCAGAGCAAAAAAATATACAGAGCATAAAAACCTGAACCTGTTGAGATCTATTTCCCCGAACAACTTTACCTTCTCCCAGAGTGCTCCTGCCTCAGCAAACCCACTTGAACTTTTAGTCTCTTATGAGATTTTTAACACTGGCAGCCATTCCACAGAGGTCATGTACAGCTCACACTTGATAGCAGATTGTTGTTACCTCCAGCAAATTTAGGGGGAATGGTGTGGGCTTACAGACAAGCTTCTTCACCGAGCCTTCTCCCCTTTGCTTTCTGTAGACCCCACAGCCAGGTGAGCACGACATCCTCTGCACTTTATTTCCCTGGTCTCCTGACACACCTTCATTCTTCCAGCTTGCTCCTGTTTAAGGAACTGGTGAGGGCAGTTAGCCCTTACCTATTTCTTCTGGCATCTAGCAGGTAAATGGCACTACAGCCAAGTTTTCTGCATCCAGATACAGGCAAGCACCTGCACATGCAACTTGCTCCCTTCCACATCTGCAGAAGAGTAGATTTTGAGGTCTGCAGCTCAGTATGACAGTAATCTTGGTGGAGTTCCCAGTTAGCATGGGTAAACACTTGGGTCATCTCCCTTCCTATAAAGAGATATCTTCTCTGGACCCACACAAACTTCTGACCCACCCAGTTCTTTTGGAAATGCCCCCACAGGTAGACCAGAATAAGCAGTCATCTAAATATGGTGCTACAAATCAGTATTCCTCCCTGCAGTGACCAGCTGGTAAAAGCACTGGGCTTGTTTACACATGAGTTACAGTGACCTAAACCGTGCCTTGCACTTCAGTTGGCTTATTGGACCCTACAGTCCATTTTCCCACTCCTATAAAAATGCAAAACTGTGCTGGTGCCTGTGCTGTGGAAATTGCGTAGTGAATGCCTTTTCTACATGATAAACAAGGACAACCTGCTTTTCAGGCTGGTCACTAAAACATATTTCAGATTTATAAGCTGATCTGTGAAATTTACTTCAGTCTTAAATTGGCAGTCACCAACAAGTGAGGTGAAACAAGTTTACCCCTGTAATAGCTGCATATCTTTTGTTAGGTAATTTTTCTTCTGAACAAGAAATTTTTTGGCAGTATTTCTCGGGGGGAGGTAAAACATCCTCCTCACATGCAAAGAGAAAAAAAAAAGAGGAAAAAAAGAAGAAAAATAGTCTCCTCTATCAGAGTTTTTTACTACTTGGAAACTGGGAGGTGAGGAGCGGCATAATTTATTACACCATAAACAATGTCATAGAAACAAGTAAAATAATAATTGGTCTATATTCCTCAAAGAAAAATACCACTGATTTTTAGCCCAGAGAATTGTTATTCCATATGAGTGAAAACAGCACAATTCACATTCATGTACAAGACAAAAGATTAATTAGGATTTGGAATGGCTTATTGTGTCTGTGATGCATGAGTTTGCTAGAGCTGTTGAATTTGTCATTATTTCAGTTTCTTTCAGATCAACAATCAGTTTCTAGAATCAGAAAATGGTGTAAATATTTTTTCTGTGAGTGAAGTTTTTTTAAGTGCTTGAAAAATTGTTACTGAGATTTAGAATTAAAAATCTAGCACCCAGCTCTTCATTTGATTGGTTTTTTTTCGGAGTACTTTAGAATCTCAGTTATGCAACTTCATAATTGGAATTAACCCATCATCCAACATCTGAATTTCTATGAAAAATAGGTGGAAGCCTTCCTTGAAAATGTTTGGGGGAAGTGTTCCCCTGTTCTTACTGGCTACAGAACTAGTCAGCTAACTGCTTAATTTAAAATGTAGATTAAAGAATCATAAGACTGAATTGGGTGGGGGGGTGTTAGGTTTTGTGTATGTGAGAATGTAATCTTAAATTTCAGTAGGTTCTTACAGCTAAAAAATTGTAAGATACTTAGTTGTAAGTATCATAGCATTGCAGCAAGGATCACTGCTCTAAGGCATCAGAGTAAGAATGTCTTTTAATCTGGGATTGGAAAAAATGTTTAATTGCCCCATCTTCTAGTCAAAGAATAGAGCATCCTTGGAGAGCTTCATTATGTTTTTTTACTTCACTGACTGGTGCACATCATGAGATCATGCTCTGTTGCTTTTGCATTCCTGATAGGCATTATCCTTCTGGAAATGTCTCTTACCATGAATTTGGAGAGCTAGAAGCATCAGCAATTCAGGAGGTTGAATGGTGTGTAAACTGGAGGCTGTTTGGTGGCAGATTTTAGGGCAGAAAGCACATCTTAGGGGCATGTACGTGACTGGGTGGGGTCTGTCTGAACAGTGTCACAGATTGTGTACTGCAGTGTCATTTTTGTATGGGAGAAGCAGTGGAAAAAAAGGAATATTTTCCTCCTGACACAGAAACATTTTAGTGTTGAAAAGGTGATGGAAAGTGAAAAATACTCTTGGGACTTATCAGAGTGTTTCCTTTCTCCCAGTCCTCATTCCTTCTTTTTCCTCCCTGCTCTTCATGTCTAGCTATGGTCTTTCTAGCTATGAACTTTCTTTCATGTTCTCTCATGGCAATGATTTGGCTTCTACCTCACGTTTTTCCCAAAGGAAACCTTCTGTAAGTTATATGTATGCCAGACCAGCCAAAGCTCTGCCAGAGGCAAGATGAGAGAGATCTTGTGCATGGGACAAGTAGGTCTACAGTGGGTGG
The DNA here is from genome assembly GCF_000699145.1 of Aptenodytes forsteri. Lineage (NCBI taxonomy): Eukaryota > Metazoa > Chordata > Aves > Sphenisciformes > Spheniscidae > Aptenodytes > Aptenodytes forsteri. The sequence goes on from NW_008794665.1 coordinate 13,180,007, forward strand.
AAGTCGTGGGAGAAGTCACTTCTTCATGGCAAGGTATGGAGACAACTGTTAGTTAAAATGTGCACTGAAATTTTAAGCCTTTGCACAGGAAAAAGAAATCTGAGTGTGGTGTGGCAAAGGAATAAATAATTTGATCTGTCTTCTGCATTAATCAAAAGGAGGATATAGGGTGGCACAATGGACAGAGGCAATTTAAAAAAAGATTTCTGGTTCTGCGTCTCAGTCAGGCAAGTCCCTGGCAGACCCATATGTTAGCAAAATACAAGTATTTCAAATACAAACACTCAAGATATATTTTATCTTCAAATGCTTCATCCATTTCCACAGCTAAGGAATTGTCCTACCCCAAAATTCTAATAAAATATTTGTGCCATTGCCATAAAAGTTGAAATTAACTTGGGTAACAATGTGGCAAAACAATTCCTAGAGGAATATGAGAAACCATCTGCTCAGGCATTCAACTCAGCAAGAACATGAAGGGGAGGGAGGCAGGGGGAGGGAGGGATTTGCAATGAAGTATTTTCAAGCCTGAAGCAATAGATGCATATAAAGAGGTGTTACTGTTAAATTCTGGCAAAATTCTACTTCAGAGTTCTTCAGTGAGATAATATGCTGCTCTCCACATGATCTCGTAGATTTTTCTATGGCAGCAGATTCTCAGAAATTATGCTTCTCTGTATCTCTTTCCTGCCCGCATTTCATCCTCACTTTGACAACCAACTGGATGACTGATTCCACATTCTTCATGTGGAAAAATGTATTTAATGCACAGCAGAGCTCACTTTTTACCTGTCTTGAAGAGCATGTGGCAGAAAATATTGATACACCTTGGCCTTTTTTTTTTTTTTTTCTTTTCAAAGACATTTAAGGACTTCTTCGCATGACCAACTTCTGGTGCAAAACAAAGCAGAAGTCTTCACCATATTTAGCTAATGTTTGGTATGTAAGAAGCCAAGAGGGACAAATAAGTGTTTAACACTCAGCAGTGGAAAAATATGACAAAGAGCTATTGAGTTTAACGATTTTCTGGGGTTATTTGGAAAGGCAGTTCCTCTATCAATAAGTACAAATGAAGTTCAGACACAAAGTGGGAGACAAGAGACAAGACTTCTGCTTCCCAAGAAACAACAGCCTTGCAAGGAGACAAAGATCAGCCAGCAGCAGGAGCATTGAGCCAAGGAAGACACTTGGGAACTCTTCTCGTTTTGACCTTGTTGGGTTGAAAATTTGCTTGGCAAATATAAGGCAATTGTGAGATTATAAGTATGATGGAGTAAAAGGCAGCTTCAGTCATTACTGTGCAGCCCCTTTGATTTAAGCTTGCAGTAACTGGCAATATATAAGATCTTACATAGTGTTTGCTGGAGCCTTTAGAAAGGTTATATAGAAAGATAATACTTCTGGCCTGCAGTTTGTGCTGAAAGCAAACATCCTTTCTGTGCTGAGCTTGGCCATATCCTGCAAGGTTGTATATCCCCTTCCCAACCCTCTCTGATTTTTTTCAGAAAGCCTCATTTTAACATGGATGGTGACAATCATGATTATCCCACCTCTGTTTACAGCTTAGTTAAGCTTTGTAGAAATCCTAATTGCATAATGGTGCAAAACATCCTCACAATGGCACAAAACACCCTCACAGGCCTGTGCAAAGAATGAATTGTACTCTCTGAGGCTTGCAGGATCTCTCTACAAGATCTACATCAAGAAACCAGGATTTTTTTTCTTCTGCCCAGGCATTGATGTACTTCATAAATATATCCATGAATCATATATATAGTCCTGATTCAGCAGAGAATTTACATAAATGGCTTAACTCTAGGGTTGTGCTTAAATTTAAACACAGGGTTAAGTGTTCTCCTGTATCATAGATTTTGCAGGAAGCATTTCTCTACTTGTCAACAAGATAGTTTATTCTGGGTTTTGATAGGTCAAGAACAGATTTCCTTAAATTATGCACCTTCTTTTCCAACAAAAGCAGTATAAATGTAAGTCTTGCAACTTTTGTCTGCTCACCACTTAAATACTGCCATAAGTGCAAAGATATTTTCTTTTAAAACTTAAATGCTTTAATACTGTTCTTTCTTCTGTCCTTCATACACACATGTTTATTGTCAGGAAAACACTAATCAAACTTTCCTACTAATCTGCTCTTTAATGGCTATCATCCAGAAACACACTTAAATCAAGATTTTTCAAATTCTAACACATGAATAGTCTCAGTGAAGTTTACAGGAAAATGCTCTGGTTTAAACCTAGGCACATGCTGAAGTACTTTGCTGAAAGTGGATCTGCTTATGTGAATTTTGATTTTTTTTATGGTCCAGATTTTCAGAAGAATTCATCCTCTATCAGCTTCTGTTTAGAAAGATAAATGAAATGTCCAGAAAACAATAGTTGTTTTTTGGGGACTCAATAAAGTTGTTAAAGTCTCAAAGAAATTGTCTGCCAAATATGTTTGAAAATCTGATCTTAATCTTGAGTCCATTGTGTGAGCACGGAATAATGCTTTGAGTCCTAACCAGCAAAATGGTCATGTCACAACTCCCCCAAACTAAAACATGGCTGTTGTTTCCTCCTTTTAACGCTTCTGTAATACATAAGGTACTCTCTTAAAAAGCAAGGGTAATAACTTGAATAGCAAGCCTAAATTGACAGTGAGTAAATAGAGTTAAAATCCTTTCTATGCAGTGTCTGTGCAGAGATCTGGCATTCTTGTTTGGAAGTCTGGCATGGATTAACTTCTCTTTGTGTACAACAGCAGTAAAACTAAAAGAAAAAACCCACAGCTCCATCAGATTTTTGAAAATAGGAGGAAAGCTGACTCTTGAGACTACTCAAGGTAAATAACCAGAAACATCTTGTATATGAGGAAAGGATGCAGAGATCCTGACGTCAGAGTTGCCCACCTCTGGTTTTCATTCTATCCCAAGATGGCATTTGCTGGAACTATGATATTTAGTAGGAAGTAATTGTGATAGTCTTACTGCAGGGACTGCCTTCCTTTGCCTCTGTGACTAGTTTGAAGTAGGGTCATACACAACATACACCACACTGACATGCAGCGAAGCATATGCCTAGAAGCTGCACAGATTGAACTTTCATAACTTTCAAAGCGATCCTTTCTGTCTAGGTTAAAGCATATTGCCTAGAGAGAAGGGAAAAGATTCGTTCAGTGGTTTTTTGCACATGCCTATCGCATAACGCTACCCTCATCAATACTGTTATGGAGACTTTGTCGCTAGCATCAAAAGAATTTGTCCTGAGAGGTACCTGTGTGTTTGTTGGTAGGATATACTACATTTATACCTATAGTCACAGGCCCTGTAATGGAAGTGATGAATTACTTTGATTACCTTGTTTGTGCACATAGACTGGCCAGAGGATTTTTTTTAAGTTTTTAGCATTCTCCCAGGCACTGTGGAGGTGAAGCATTTTGTGAAAGAAATTTGAGAGTCCCTGAGATTCAGTTCACTGAGCAAATAGATGAAGGTTAGAATTTATCATATCCCCAGTATCTTGGATCTGTAGGTTGGATGATGAGAGATGAAGGCTTCCGTTTTGCAGCAGCTGGTAATGCTAGTCAAAATCAAGACTGTAAAAGCAGTGTCTTACAATATTCTCCGGAAGAGAGGCAAAGATTTGGTTTCTTTTAGCACCTCTTTTATTCTCAACTGTCTCTCTGTAATATTAGTGTGATAAAATGGCTGAATGATCACTCTGTAGAAGAATACAGTGCTGAGTCTTTGTAACGGTCAACAAGCATAATGCCAATTAGTCAGCTATTAATTGATTAACCACCATGGAAGGGGCACTTACACCTCAAGGAATTTATAGTTCATGCGACATAAACAGGAAAAATCAGACATGGGGGGAAGTTGAGAGGAAAGGGACTATTTGATTATTATTGCTAGATGAGTTCTGTTCACTGTATTTTTGGTTAAATTTTACTCTCCATATACTACTGCTATATACTCACCGATTTTACTGTTACAGAGGGCAGAACCCAGTCTTCCATCTCCTGGCTGGGCAAGCTGCTTTCTATCTTTCATAACCTCCTCTTTTCTTTTTTCTTCTTTGTGTGTTGGCTGGTGAGTTACCTGTTGTTAACAGCACAAATGTTCAAAACCATGTCCTTGCTAAAGTCAGCCAACAAGCTGTTTATGACTCAGAAAAGAAGCCTTCTGGTTATTTGGCTCAATTGGAGCCATATGGACTACTTACCTCCCAAGAGCAAATGGCAATGAGTCGGAGAAAGAGACTCCCTCCTCCAACACTAAGCGGGAAGTGTTGACCTAATTAACAGATAAAGGATCTGGCAGATTAAATGGAACAGAAACTGATACAGCCATTGTTTAAAATGCTTTTTACCTCCTGGTTTAAGCAAACAATAGGAAAGCCCAAATAAGAAATGAAATTATTTTAAACTATTTTATGAAAATTACAGAGATGCTACAATTACTTACATTGTGCCAGCCTTTGTACATAGGTGTATGCCAGTGTAGTTTCCTGTTGAATAGTACAAATCATTGCATGAAAATAAAAAAAATAATACCCCCCCCCCTTTAGTATGAACAAAAGCAAACCTCAAGAGTTACAGTAGATAAGGCTGTTGAATCCACAAACCTACAGCAGTTGCAGAAGAGCCTTGCTGATGCACACAAGATGAAGCCATTTGCGTAGAGACTTGTACTCTATGTACTGCATATGCTATCAGTTATCAAGGTCAGCTATGTATGAATTGCACAAGAACCTATCCATGATAGATATAGTTGCTTAGAGACTTCCTTTAATAGTAATCCAACTGTCCAGCTAAGGGTTGAGTCAGAACTCCTTCCCTGGCACTGGTTTGCAGATTTGACGGATTTGGAGGCCCTTCTTCACACTTCAGATAGTTGGATTTATTTTTAGTTCTGAGGCCAAAAAGCTTTTTCTTTCCTCCTCTGAGCCTTTGTCAAAGCCTTATAGACAGGAAAACATTCATGCCTTAGCTACTGCAGATGCTGCTGAAACTGATTTTTACAACTCCAGTCTTCTTTCCTTGATGTTTGTCTACCCTCTATATTTTTCTCAGATAAAATTGTGTGGCAGATGCCTTGATAAGTTCCTATTGCAGCCTGTTTCCTTTCTGATCCAGCATTAAAGTAGTTTCTTTCTTTTTACAGCACTTTGAAAAACTCCTCTCACAAATTATGGCATGTATATTTTATAAAGCAACTTGGTATGCTAAAATATGCACAAATCAGCCTGATTTTGCCTGAAGGCATCTGTCCAAGTGGAAATGAACCTTCAGAAGTTCATTATTTGCAGTCTTACAAGTTCTGTTCTGCACACAGAAGTGGATGCAGAAATCATGGCACAAAGAGGCAGAAGGTGACCTAAGGTTTTTTGGTTTGGTTTGGCTTTTTTAATCAAAACTGAATTGGGAAGCTATAAAACTCAAACATGTTTTGGTGCAAAGATAACATCATGCCCAGAACTTGGACTCTGAGCTGATTTAGGCAGGGGCTGATCTTGAAAGAATTGCAATGTTTAAGAAATCCTGTTGTTCCTAGAAAAAAGATTGGGAACCTGCTAGGTGCCAGTCCATATTTGAACCTGGAACTGTCATTTATTCATTTTGGAGTTCAGCTGGGTGTTCTGCTCTTGATAAAACAATCACAGAGAGAAGTGCAGAGTTTCAGTGGACGTGAACTATGAAGGGGAACACAAATCTGTAAATTGGTGTTCAGTGAAGGGAAAAAGCCATCATCTCGGACTGCTTCCCTTTCTATTGTACTGAGCACCAAGAAGTGCCCCTTCTGTTTAGTACATGCTTCCTGACTCCCAACAGGGCTGTAGTCTACTGGGAGAACATTGCCACAAGGATAGTTTCCTCACAGCCCCACTCCTTACAATAGAGTCCTACAGTATAAGGTACAAGAAAATTTTTCTTTGTACTTGATTTGCACTTTGGTCAGTGAAGAAACAGCCATGGATCCATAAGCTGCACAAGTTAGTGAGTGTCTTGCTGTTAACCAGGCTTTGATTTCTCCTCACTGCCATCTAGACAGTCAATTTACTGAAAAATGCCCAAAGGTGGTGCACAAAGCAAGGAGGCACAGGCCTGATCCAGTTGTGTAAGGATAGCAAAGCACAGGCAGTGAATAACAGCCAAAACATCCAGAGAGGCCACCACCACCACAGTGCTCAAGGCCAGTGAAATGAATATTCCTGAATTGTTCTGTGAAAAGTTTTGGCTGCAGTATTTTAATATGCAAACCTACTTGCCTTTTTATTTCATGTTTCTTCTCTCTTTCCTTTGAAAAGGGAGGGAAACAGTGCAGAGAAAGCAGAGACATGAAAACTATAAATCAAAACCAGGAAACAATGGAAAGATATAAACTTGTGTTTCTGTAGACAGGGGACAGTGGTAGGATTACACTTGAAAAATATGATGGTATTATACACTTGAAAAATATGATGTTCCACATCATTTAAAAATGAACAATAACTTCTTGTATCCTATGGTGTATTTGGTTAGTGCCCAAGAAGGGTTCTTCCCCAAAATATTTTCTATGGTTCTTGCACTGATGATTTCTTGTCAAAATAAGCTGGAGAGAAATTGTATGGGGGAAAGTAAGAATATTAGAGGATGGGAACAAAACCACTGTGATGGTCAGCTACCCCCATAAACTTGCAATCAGTGCCACTCAATGTGCTTTTCTTCCTCAGAAGCTGTTGAGCTCCAACATTTTTATTCTTTACAGCACACAAGGCAATAGGCTCCCTCACAAATTTGTGACCAGGTTGGAGGACTGATCCACTTCTCCTCCCAGTTTCCATAGGCTTTGATGAGGGCAAGGAACATGGTGAGGAGGCAGCACCTTGGAAAAGGTAGGGTGGTCGGAGTCTATAACCCTCAGAGCTAAGCATCTGAGTGTCTCCCAGTACTTCCTCAGGGAACCATATTGTCCCATCTCTAACAGCGGACAACTTTCCTGTTCAAGTTGTGAAATATTCTTGTTGATTTCCATGCTCTACCACAGGCTCATTCTGGGACTGTAACCATGTCACTTAGTCTTTCTGAGCTAAGATCTGCATGCTTCAAGGGAGGTTAATAAAAACTTTTTTGCTTTGCGCAACATGAAGTTATACAGTTTCATTTTGTTGAAGATGTCCCTGGTCATCATAGGTGGGGGTTGGACTAGATGACCTTTAAAGGTCCCTTTCAACCCAAACTATTCTATGATTCTATGATTATGGCAGGGCACAGATACTAGGCAATGGGGGCTCTATGTGCATCTGGAAAAGGCAGTGTAGGACGACTGTAATGTGCCTTGCTGGATTTCTGCTATATATCACAATCTTTGAATAAAAGCAGATGCAGAATTGCCACATCAGCCCACTGAATGCTGTCAGCGCTAATGGCAACATTGTGGATGCCTCTAGCTACAGTAAAGGAGATTCATGGTTAAACACTCACTTGGCATTCTTTTGTGGGTCATGCCGTAGGCGAAGCCATTGAAGCTCCCAATCCAGGATTGTGCTGCTGGCTGAAGTTGTAGGATGATATTATTGGGTGGCGCGATCTCAGCTTAACTCTGTGGAGAGTATTAAGTGAAATGAGCTTGTGAAAATAAGCCATGTGCCACCCATTCATTTATTCTTCAGTAGGTTTGTTCTGTGGTGAGCCATGTGCCAGTCCCAGCTGCTAATCACCTCTACAGTTTGGGCTGGGTCCATTTTTAATTCCTGAACTACAAAGTTCTGCCTCTTTTTTGGCAGATGAACATTACAGCAGATGTCAAAACAGATGCATATAATTTTTGAGTTCTGAATCCAGGGGTGGTGGCACATTATCACTAAATGAAGACTGGCTATTGCATTGAGAGCTGGTATCACTAGATGGTTGCACTCAAATTCCGCTCTTTGGTCCACATTTTAAGCTAATGAGAGCAGCCTGACAAAAATCTGCTAAATTAAGCACAGGATCCAAGGTGTGTACTCTTTAATATTTGCATTACAGAAGAGCCTTGAGTGCTGAGAAGATAAGTGAATTGCTTTTTCATACATTAGTCACATGTACAGAAACCTCTTGATAGGTATTCAGGGAATATCCTACTCCAAGGTGTGCTGTGAAAGCAGATATGCAAGTTGTTTTTTTTAGCAGCCTGCATCACTTTTTTTGAGTCAAGTAGTTGTGATGAAGATCCACACAGTATGTGTCCTTTACCACCACAAGATTATGAATTCTTATTATGACAACTGAACTGTGTCTTGAGATGACTAACCTAGGGGTTTTTTTAATTTCCTTTGGAGTATGGTAAATGAAGCTGTCTTCTAGAGTATATTTGCACTCAAAAATGGCAGATTAGTATAGAAGAGTGTAGGATGAGATGGTGTTGCAGTTTCATGGACACTTCTAATTACTTAATTTTTTTAAACTAGCACTTGTATTTTCTACCATTTCTTATAATTTTCATTTTTAAAAATTCATAAAGGAGATGTGTTAATATGTGGTCAGTTGATATAGATTGACAGGTTTTACAATAAATGTGTGAAACCAAACATTGCTGAAATTTGAAAGAGGAGGGCAAGCAGTCAGGAAACACAAAGTGCAATTGGAAGCAATGTATTGATAACTGTCACCAGTTTTGGAAGGACCTGCTTGTCCCAGGGTCTATTGTTAGCTGCATCTTTTCTGGTCATACTTGTTTCTTTGTCACTTGAACAAGAGTAATCCTTCCCGTGCTATCTTGAGAAATGTTATCATTTACATAGAATCATAGAATAGTTTGGGTTGGAAGGGACCTTTAAAGGTCATCTAGTCCAACCCCCCTGCCGTGGGCAGGGACATCTTCAACTAAATCAGGTTTACATAATTTTACTAAAGTACTCTTTTACTACATACTCTTTTACTAAATCAGGTATCTACATACAGAAATTCAACTTCAGGTTGCACTTAGAGTCCCAGGTTATGCCAGGAGTCGCCCACAGGCAAGTGGACAGGTTCCGCTTATGAGCCTGTCATCATTCTATAGTGCTTTTAAATAAATGCAGAATGTTTGGGAGTTAGGGATGTTTTATTATTGTATTTTCCTTTCTGCACATTACTCAGGAAAAGAAAGTCCTGTGATATCAAATGATTGCATGAATTTCTATGACCTGATCCTGGAAAAATAGGATGTTACAGCAAAACTCTAGAGTAAGTTCCTAGTTGTGATAGTTGTTGTGGTCACAAAGTAGTTTTACCGGAAACACACACTGGCATTGGTTTGAGTCTGCAGGAAGGATGAAGAAAGAGCCCCTTTCATGTCACCGCAGTGGGCTCATCCCATCTCTCAGGCCTCCTACCACAGATTGGGAGAATGGCCCTCAGAGGTGCCTGGTCTCTGCTGACCACAGCCAGTGTTAAGAATACCTTAGTTCGTTGTTTACATTGTAGGTGGGCAAAGCTGAACAAAATAAATTCCACCCTAAATATAGCTCAACTTGATGGTAGCATCAGAGACTATGGCAGAGACTGTCATGTTTTTTCCTTCTCTGAAGCTCCTAGCAGTGCCCAAGGTGACACTTGACTGTCTTAAGTTTCTGTCCTGTCCCTAATCTCCAAAGTAGATAAGGGTCTTTCAATAGCAAAGTCCCTGATGGACCTATAGGAGTCACTAATAGCTGTCTCTTTGGTGGAGAGCTGGTATTTCCTGAAAAGAGTCAGGAGTCTCCATAACCTCTTGGCATCTGTTGTTTCGTAAGATTCCCCTGACTAGGAAAACATCATCTCCAACTCTCTGTCCTGGTCCTCAGCTTTGAGACCTGCCTGAGGCAACTCAGTTGTCACTGATGGGTCCAAGACCAAAAGTTGGCTTTATTGTAGCTGAGCTGGGGGCAGCACTTATAATCATTCTTGGTATTTTTTCTGTCTTCCAGAGAGGAAGATTAGTCAAAACCTGCTGGAGCATAAAAGCCAATCCCAGAGAATACCTGTGGTCAGTTTCAGATGAATCTTTTGTCTTCTAAGAGAGGATATGTTTGGTGATCTCCTTGTTTCTATACAACTACAAAAATACTTTGACTGATTATAAAGACCTATATTTCTTCCTTTTTTTTCTTTCACTTTTAGAATGCTTTGACGTATAAGCCAAACAAATGATCCCACCTCTCCTCAACTTAGCCTGTCATTACCTACTCAGATCTCAGCTGTGTGTGAGAAAACCAGTATGTTTTAGGAAGGCTCAGAAGAAAGACTAACTGTTTGCTCATTTTTAAATGACAGTGTAGATAAATGCAATGAAACTATCAATGGTTAGTAAATTGAAATTATTTTCAAGGACAACTTTCCACAATGTTCATAAGAAAGACAATCTTACAATTAAATAGCATGTCATTTTTAAGCAATGTGAGAATGGCTGATATTGTTCGTACAAGGTCTATGCATTCTTTCTACCTCTTTCATTTTTTCCCAGAATAGCTGTCAGCTCATGGCTGTTTGCTCAATGCCTGGCAAATGACCAAGAAGTCACCTGAAATGTTCCAGAGAGTTGGTAGGCTTTGTATGGGCCAGCAGTGCCATGTGTAATAGATTGTCATAGCAAATCATTAAACAAAAAAAAATATCGAGGCACTTTCCTCTCAAGGATTTATCTTTTTCTTTCTCAACTCTTTCTTTTGTAATTATGGCCGTCCACATTAATGCTTTTAGCAGATGCATTCAAGATCTTCCTAAACCATCTAAGTAATGACAAAGGCAAAAATTAAAAGTAAAGCACCCCCCAAGCCTCCTTGTCCTCTACTTAAACAATTATTTCTTCTTCAAGTAAAAGCAAAATTTTTGTCTTGATGAAGAATTTATAAAAAAAGGCACAAAGCTCCTAATGTGAGAAAGTATGCCCTCAAGTCTTTTCCTAGGTAGCACAGCACCCAAGAACATGGTATCAGCATGATTTAAGCACATATTTAATGGATTTTTTACTTGAATGATGAATATATAGTTTAATCTTTTCCTCAGAAAACACCATGACTCAGTCACCAAATCCAGAAGGGTAAATGTGTTTATGTACAATGGAATGAAAAAAATTTTTACATTTACATGTTCAAGGTGACTTACAAATATTCTTTGGCTGCATTCAGTAGCTAAGCATTATTCTCCGTTTTGTAGAAATGGTTTAAGCTAGTTTATAAACATACAGTGTCTTGTTAACTAAAGCATCTTAGTTGGCAACTCCATAGCTAATCAGCTGTGAGGAAGGAGGTTGGCAATGTAGTAGTTGTACATGATAGGCATCTTTGTGGTAAAAATGTATGTCTGTGCAGATAGAACAGAATACCTGTTCTACATGTATTTTCTACGCAATACTGGTATGAATATCTTCATACAAGTATTTAGCTTCATGTAAGTGACTGTTGTGATTATATCAGTGAAACTGTTTTGGAGCACGTTAAGCCTGTGACTAAGAAATGACTAACTGTACGTGAAAGATTTGAAAGCTTCATCACAGGCTGAGGGGAGACCTCATCACTCTCTACAACTACCTGAAAGGAGGTTGTAGCGAGGTGGGTGTCGGTCTCTTCTCCCAAGTAACTAGCGATAGGACGAGAGGAAATGGCCTCAAGTTGTGCCAGGGGAGGTTTAGATTGGACGTGAGGAGAAATTTCTTTACTGAAAGAGTGGTGAAACATTGGAACAGGCTGCCCAGGGAAGTGGTGGAGTCCCCATCCCTGGAGGTATTTAAAAGACGTGTAGATGAGGCACTTAGGGACATGGTTTAGTGGGCATGGTGGTGTTGGGTTGACGGTTGGACTCGATCTTAGAGGTCTTTTCCAACCTCAATGATTCTATGATTCTATGATTCTATGACACAGCGTACAGTCTGTACAGGTAAGTTAAAATGGATAAATGGGAGTTTTGATCTCAGAATTAAATTGACTGAATATCAAGAATGAAATGCAATATGGTTTGTCCTTTTGACCCTAATGGAAGCTTGGCAGTCAGGTTGTTGAGATGGAAGATGGAAATACTAGGTTTCATGTCCCTGCGTGTAATGTGCAGCTGCACGAGACACTGTTTGTGGTCAAACTCACAGCATGTGCATGCTAGTGATACCAAATATAAAGAAATACTAAGGAGACATATGGTTCTCTTTGTCGAAACAAAGTAGCTAAATGTTCCATGGATAGATAGACTGGACATTCTGTAGATAAAAGGAAGCCTTGAAGCTCTGTGTACAGGGGTGGAATAGATAAGGAAGTTATGCTGAAATCAGCTAGTTAGTGCAACTGGGCCAAAAGACAAACTGTGCAGGCAAAAAGACTGAGTTCAACTAGCGGACACGGTGAGGAAGACTATCGATGACCACCAGAGGACCCTGAAAGACCACCAATGAACATAAAAGCGCATGTGTTAAAGACTTTTACATATGTTAATGAGTTCCAGGAAATAACATGAATATGTATATTCTGATTGTACATAACTCCTATAGTTGAGCAGCTCGGCGTGCACACTAGGTGGAGTGATCCCCTGTGTGCCCGGCGCCGCAATAAAGAATGCCTGCTTTCTAAAACTCCAAATTGAGTCTTAGAGAGTTTTTAATTTGCTGACTTACGGTAACACTAGGGAGAATTTGCAATCTTGATATGAAAGTCTTCAAAAGTAAACTGTAAGCTCCATCAGAGGACTGCTTCTCTGCTGCTGGTTCAGAGAAAGACAGGGGTGGAGATGCAAGGTATTTGTTAAACGTTCCCTCTTTCTGGTGGGGTTGAGGCTAGTCAAAAGATGGCTGTACAAAACGACAGTGAAATGCCTGCAGGATAGTGAGGAAAGGGGAAGCTACTGAGGAGATTCAGAGGATGGTATTTTTTGCCATTCCAGTCTACATGCTGTCCTCTGTGCCTGTTTCCATTGTATCTGAGTACGTACCAACTTCCAGTGGTTGCTCTCCAGGAACAGGCACATGCCATCTTCTTCAGCCTTTCAAAGGTGACACTGAAATGCAACCCCATGTCTGTAGAGTGACAAGCCTTTGTCATTTTAGTTTTCTGACCTGCACCTGCTAGAAATCTTAAACACAGAAAGACCAGGCTTGTTTTAGCATGTCACCGAGTTCCACTTCAGGCTTTATAAAACTTTCATTTCTCAAAGACTGAGAACATCATCCTCAGCCCAGGGTTCAGCTGTTTCAATCAGGGCCTGTTTTGGTGAAGAGCAGCTGTGTGAACTTGGTTCAAATTTACAGAGGAAACTTATTAAGGTTGTGCAAAAGACCATGAACTGAAGCCATACAAGGTAAAGAAAGCAAAAAAACTGAGTGACTGCTAGGACAGGGCTAGTCAGCAGCTAGTTATTCAGCTTGAAAATGAAAAATACCACCTTGAAAAGGTATAAACCCCAAGGAATAGCAGAGAATTGGAAGACAGCAACTGAGCAACATCAAGAATCAGACCATTCCATGAAGCACCAAAGGTTGCTCCTTCTTTACCTGCCTGGCTAGCAAAAATGCAGCATCTCATTACGGTGGTGTGTTAATGTTCAGCCAAGTAGCCCATTAGTCCCAGCTAGTTATTGTGTATAAGCCAATAAATATGGTTTTTGCGCTTTTCACTTGTATTTATCCTGTTTGCAGAGTCTTTCTGCATGTGGTAATGGTTTCCCCAAAGAAGTGACCAGGAGGTAGAAGGTTACAAGTACTTAGTTGTTCATACATTGCCCACCTTTAGCAAGGCAAATACAGTTATGAATTACTGCTTGCTATTAAGAGTGTAATTCACATCAAATACACCTAGCACAGCTGCAGTCCTTTATGTAATTTAAAAAAAAAGAAGAGAGAATTAAAATCATTGAACACAGAATATTTGATAAAACTACCTTAAGAGTCTTTCATTATAGACTGGCCCTTAGAAGCCTTTAGAGTGCTTCAGGGACCACTTCATTCTCATGTGTTGTCACTGGTTAGGGATGCTCATCTGTAATGTTTGATTCTAACTTCCGATACATGTCCCAGTCCAGAACTGTAATGACTGTGTGGGCAGTTACCACTTTGAGTTTGTACATCTCTGGGTACTGCATGTTTAAGTTCCTATGCACAACCACTTTGCTTCTGCTGCACCTTTCCCTTGACCATAAGCAAGCATGGTGGCAATATTTACAGTGCTGTCAGGTTTTAGTGCAATCCTCTTAAAGTGCTAAGAGGATTCCAATTTCCAGGATCACGATGCCACTACTGGCACACAGTATTGAAAGCAAATTGCTGTAGACTGCATTCACTCAACAATACCCAAACCCTTCTTTTGACTGCTTGTTGTGGTTTAACTCCAGCTGGCTACTAAGCACCACATAGCCGCTCGCTCACTCACCCCCTGGTGGGATGGGGGAGAGCATCAGAAGAGTAAAAGTAAGAAAACTCATCGGTTGAGATACAGACAGTTTAACAAGTAAAGCAAAAGCCACGCATGCAAGCAAAGTAAAACAAGGAATTCATTCACTGCTTCCCATGGACAGGCAGGTGTTCAGTCATCTCCAGAAAAGCAGCGCTTCATCACGCGTAACCGTTACTTGGGAAGGCAAACTCCATCACTTGGTTTAACCAGCTGGCTACTAAGCACCACATAGCCGCTCGCTCACTCACCCCCTGGTGGGATGGGGGAGAGCATCAGAAGAGTAAAAGTAAGAAAACTCATCGGTTGAGATACAGACAGTTTAACAAGTAAAGCAAAAGCCACGCATGCAAGCAAAGCAAAACAAGGAATTCATTCACTGCTTCCCATGGACAGGCAGGTGTTCAGTCATCTCCAGAAAAGCAGCGCTTCATCACGCGTAACCGTTACTTGGGAAGGCAAACTCCATCACTCCAAATGTCTCCCCCTTCTTTCTTTTTCCCCCCAGCTTTATATGCTGAGCATGACGTCATATGGTATGGAATATCCCTTTGGTCAGTTGGGGTCAGCTGTCCCGGCTGTGTCCCCTCCCAGCTTCTTGTGCACCCCCAGGTTACTTGCTGGTGGGGTGGTGTGAGAAGCAGGAAAGCCCTTGACGCTGTGTAAGCACTGCTCAGCAGTAACTAAAACATCCCTGTGTTATCAACACTGTTTTCAGCACAAATCCAAAGCATAACCTCATACTAGGTACTATGAAGAAAATTAACTCTATCCCAGCCAAAACCAGCACACTGCTGAGCCAGACAGGAGTGGGCCTAAAGAAGAGAACCAGGCAAAAACATTTTGTGAGGCCTCCCAGTTCTATTTTATACAGGAGCCTGCAGAGTATCTGTCAGTCATTCACTCAACAGCTACATCTCACATTTAAAGGGTTTTAGGGCATTTGGCACATCTGTAACAGTTTAAAGAGCAGCTGGTTAATCAGAACTCCAGTGGGTCACCTATTCAATTTGTACAACTTTGGCAGAGATTTCCCAGGTGTAACATCTTCAACAATAAGCTTCAACAATAGGGATAGGGAAGGAGAAAGCTAGCTTGGTGGGAAAAACGTTTCCCACACACACATATTCATCAGTCACAGTGTTCTCATTGCAGCAGTTCTGAGGAAGTCACTCGACCCTAGATCAAACACAAAACAAGGCAGGAGCCTAATGCATCTGGGTCTGATGGCATACTATTCTCAAAGTATGTATGTAGTCTAACATAGATATGTTGCTCTCATTACATACACATTATAGAGATGATCTGTGCATGCATAATAGCTGTCTATTTTGTACGGATCTCTACCAGCCCAGTGCTGGCTGACAGTCTAATGGTTTGGCTACCAAATCTCCAGAAAACCCAGACAACGAGCCACTAGATGAGAGAGGGGAGATGACCTAATAAATAGTGGTCTACTGCCAAAAACTGTAGCTGTTATGTGAGAGAGGGCTTACTTGAAAAGAGAGGTGTTGTCTCCCTCTCTCTTCCACAGAGGCATAGAGAGGATCAAGGGTGCCTGCATCAGAGGAGACTGTGTCTTATTGATCTTGCTGTATTTCACAGAAGTGCTTTAAAAGCAGCAACAGGTGCCAGTAACAGCGACAAGCATATGCAGTGTTCATTGAGTGGTTGAGGAACATAATAAAAAATATTAAAGCAAATAGCTGTCTATCCACATATTGTCCACATTTGAGTTATTAAGGTCCATCAAAATTGACTAGTAGGCAAAAATACTTCCAAAGTAAAAAACTTGCATTTGCCCTTCATTTCAGTTTTTATTTCTCCAGCTCCTCTACTGGGGACTACAGAAAATGTTAAGTGACATATTGTCATCTTCCTCTCCATTATCAAGTAGAGCTACTCCTGTTGCTTGACAGAAATTGAAAAATTTGGGCACGGAACTAGTGTTTCACTACTGACATCTGCATCTATGACGAGGCCTCTCTTTGGATTGCTCCTGGCTTGGCTCACTCTGCTGCTGGATGAGTGACTGGCATTCTATTTCTCTCTGCATTGTTGTTCCCAGGGTGGCTGGAATGTGGGGGTTAGAAGTCAGGACTTCCAGATTCTCACCTGGTTTAAGGTGGCAGGATAGTCTGGTGTTTATGGAGCTCTTGTAGACATGGGAGAGCTGTGCTTGATCCTGCTCTCCATCTCAGCATTCCTATGTGATCTGAAGGGAAGTTACTGGGTGAGGGATGCTTCTTTGCTTTAATCAGGGAAAGGTTAAAGGTCTCATTTTACATTAGGTCAAAAAAATTAAATTAGGTGTTTAGACACACTATTCAGACAATAGAGAAAGCTACGAGTCTTCAGAGAATGATTCACCTGAATTTTATTAATCTCCAGAGTTAACATAGGATGAACCACCTTATTGAACTGCCTCTCTCTCCTTTAACTTGGATGAGGTGGATCTTACCCTTAGTCTTTCTCTGATTTCACTTCCTACCTGCAAAGTGCTCTGCAGTTTTCTATCAATCAGTAGTGCTTGTAAGGTACTCATACGCTTTAATAGTGTTGCAGACCTTAGCTACCTGTACAATTGAATCAAATTGCTCTGCCCTTATTAATTATTTGTCAGCCACACTCAGTTTTTCTAAATTAAAGTAAAGTACATTAATTTCACACACATCATGAATCCGAATCCCAGCAAAACCAGCCATCGGAAGGCTTTGGTTGATAGGCTGCACAAATCCTTGTCCGCTGTAAAAGAACAGCAAACACAACAGAAAGACTCAAGAGTTGATTGAGATTGTAAAGTGCTGGACACACTTGCCTGAGGAAACAGTGGATTCAAGATTTTTATGAACAAGAGAAATGAATATCTGTTAGGTTTTAATTACATCAGTCTGTTCTTGCCTTTGGGCAGCAGGGTGGATCAAGGACCTTTTGTGGTCCCTTCCACCCTCATCTTTTAAAGACTGAATTATTTCTTTTATTTCAAAAATAATGCAGATAATTTGGTGTTCTGTGCTTAGATTTATTCCTTCTGTAGCACCACTGAATGTACTTCAGAATTAACTTTGAGAATAAAAATTATCCCCATATGTTAAGTAACCACATCTACAGTGCTCTCCCGGTAGAGAACTGGTCAGATGTTGGATATCTACTTAGAAACATAAGATAAGATTCATTTCACTGAGCTTTAGACATCTCACTTATAGTTATCTAACCATAAGGTAATTGTGCAGGCTCCCTACAGGGAGGCAGAAGCATCTCCAAATTCATCCCATTGTAAGACAAGTATCTAAAATGGTTGAGACGCATCACCCTGGAGGTGCCTGTCTCTCTCAATTGAATATAAAGGGAGGCTAGCCAGCTATCTTAGACCTAGACAACTCACTTTTACACTTCTGAAGTTAGATTAGGTGGAACTACCCCTTTAGTAAAAACCGTCTTTCAGCAGTAATGATATATAACCAATACTTACTTTGTCAGCTGTACAAGACTTTTTTTTTATGAGTCAGGAATTTAAGTTAGTGTTCAGCTCACCCTTTTGCTGTTTACCTTACAAGTAATCTCCCTGCAAATTGTCTTTCCTGCTCCGTTAACATTTTTTGACAGCAGATAAACTTCATATATCTTGACATGTCTTACTGCCTAGGGATATTATTCAGAACTACAGCAGTGTTGGCTTCTTGGCATGTCCCATTATTACTACAACAGCCTTTACTTTGGCATGTGATAGTGGAACAAGACAGTTCCAGTGTGGCAGTATTTTGTCAGTAGGAAGTGGCTTCTTATAGTTGCAGTGAGCCCTTGGCACTGATGACAGAAATATATCACAGCTCAGTACCTGATGGACAAAACTGTGTTTTACCATCAGAGGCTGTAACTGTAGAACTGGGTATGGGGTACACAGGGTATGAGTGGTTTGCTACCACTCCTAGCAAACCTAACCATTCTGCCATGAATACTAGCTGCCAACACTAATGTTACTGTAGCAAGGGTAATCCTGACAGGGAAATCCGGGGCAATATATTCTGTCTATGGCAGTAGGTATCAAATCTAAAGTTCCTCTTAGTAAGGAAGTCACACCTTCTTTGCCCATTTGTCTAAATTCAGTCTTCCCCCAAAGAAACCTGAAAGTCAATGCACACTTCATCTGCCGAAGGCAGAGGACAACAGACCCTGCATTAATGTATGCTTCTTATTCGAGTCCTTTAATTCCATGTGTCCAAGACTTGGGATACAAGTTAATGGTGACACTCATCACAGCCAATTTTAGCCTTCTGTAACTTATGCACATAGTCTAAAGTCGTTGTCTAGACTTCCTCTATGTAGAGCAGAGACATAGAGAGTGGTTAATTCTGTGTTTGAGTAAGTATGTAAAATAGGTGGGGTTCATCACCCCTGGAGATCCTGTCTGTTTTTATTGATTAGCAGGTCCTGATCTGTACCTTTGAGAAACTAAAACTTGGTGACTTAAATCCTACCCTAGACATGCAAAGATATAAATGCTCTGTAACTTTAAGATTCTTGTACTTCAGAGCAGGTTGGACTTAATGCTATAAACTTCTTAAAATCTAGGAGAACACTGCAGAAGTTTGGGATGAATGTAGGAAGTGTGATATTTACTTTATTACTTAACTCCTTCCCCACCCACCCCAGTTCCATTTTCGACATGTCACAATCCATGCTTTTCAGGTTTAGATCTTTGCCAAAAGAGAGAGAAAGAATGACGGAAAGGAAACTCACAATGGTGTTTCAGGGTAGAATACTGATGGGTTAATTCTTCCCTGTTTGAGACCTCCTGTGTCAGACAGATTTATTGTACACCATGCTGACAACATACCTTCTGCTTGCACCAAATTCCTAACAGTGAGAGAAGTACTAGTGATGCAGCACCATTACTCAATTCAGCTGTAGATTTGGAATACCCCAGACTTCAGCATGCCTTACATCCAGGGGCCATGGCTGATCTGCTTTCAAGACAAAATGGCCATGGGCCATGGCTGATCTGCTTTCAAGACAAACATTTTTTTTCATAGAGAGGTTTTTGGAGCTAAAGCCAACATCTTTCTCTGTCACGGTACTATTCGAAATTCAAATTTGGTTCCAGTTGTCTACAAAGGCTCCAGATAGAGCTGGTAATAACTGTTGTAGACAAGACTGCATCTGCTTTGTAAATACAGTTCCACGTAATAGCCATGGAAACATTTTGCAGCAATCAGCCACTTCATCTTCCTATAGAAGTGCAATGAATTTACAATTCTTCATGCATGAAAATCTCTTTATCTAGGGCCTCCCATTATAGTGATTTTGTAAGAAAATAATCTATACTGTCAACAGGTCTGTTCATCACTAACAAGGTGTCAGAAACAGCTCCTCGAGTACTTGAAAAAACAGAAAAAACTGTGAATGCAGACAGAAGATCAAACAGATCCCAGGCAGCTCCTTCCCTAAAAGAGTTAATCTTGTTTCTTTATGAAACAAGTTAAAAGTCAAGGGCAGAGTGCTGGTGGAAAAGCAACAGCAAGGCATGGGACAGGAAGACACTGCCCCTCTCTGCAGGCTCTGTGCTGTACGCTGGCAGAGCACGGTGAGGAAATATCTCCACTGATGTTCAAGTGTGGGCCTAGGAGAAGATGTAACCTGAGCTGTTAGATCTGAGCATTGCTACCCTGGGTTCAAAGGGTCCAGGGAAAATAGGGAAATGCTAAGCCATTAGAGTGGAGGGCTTGATCTGGCCTGTCCCCGCTGCATCCAAGACACTGCTGTGGGCATGAGCTTTCTTTCTTAGATTTCCAAATCCTGTGCTAGCACTTGCACGTAATCAGCACAGCCAGGGTTGAACATGGGTTCAGGCTTGGCCGGTGTTGGCACCTGCTATGATAGGAACAACCCATGCCCTTCTCAAACAGGGAAGCAGTAGCTGCTGCTCATCCAGATATTCTTGCTTATCATCTTCAACATCTCTGTGACCAAAGAGTCAGGGATTTGGGGATTTTATCCAATTTCAGAGCAGAGGCACACAGCAGTCTAGCAGTATCTTCCCCAGAAATCTCTTGCCTCTAGACATGTCAGACTTCAGTATGTAAGACAGTAAGAAAACACCAGCTGCAGACCCCCTTATTAAGAATCCACAACTACCGAAGTTTACTATTTTGGCTTGGGAGTAGGTGCTTACTGGAAATGTAGGCTATAGTCCAATAGAGAAAATGAAAACAAACTCTCTTCCACCCCCATCCCCCTTTCCCAAAAAACAGTCTTTTGAAATATTGCCATGGTACTGCTTAAAAGGTCTCCACGGTGCTGTGAATTTGAATGTCAGCAGATAATTAGTAGATTTAATTACAAGCAGAGAGCAAATATATTCGAGTGGCACATAAGCAGAGTGAGATTCTCTGTGTCCCTGGCATGCAGAACTGCCTGTGGATGTTATATTAGGAGGTGGATACTGAATCAGGAAGGCTTGCAATAGAAAGATGAGTTCAGTGGAGAAAGCAGGGTGTTGTAATACTACCCAAAGAGGAAGGGGAAAGGAGTTCAGCTTTCACTGATGAAAAAACAAAATGTTGGAAAAGTCAGATTGTTAATGGAGGAGGAGGAAGCTATGCCCCTTGAGGAGCCCTAAATGGCTGAAGGAAGGATGGGATATGTCAGGGCAGAAAAACAGATGGGGTTGGGGGAGGAACACCCAGAATTTTCTCATGGGGGGTCTTTAAAAGCAGTGAAGGTCTTGTTGCTCTGGGTCTCCCCTTTTTTCTGCCTGACCCACAGCTACAGACTCCATGGTGGGAAGGGTAGATGGTGGGCATCTCTGCCTGTGCAAGTGGGCCACAGGCCTGGGGAGCTTCTCTGCTGAAAGCAGTGCATGTCCTGGCAGTCAGCACGATGGTCTGTGGGAAGCAGGGTCAGCCTCAGGTTCCAGATGCTACCGATCTGAAAGGTTTTGTCTGGATAGCCAGGGCTGTGCATCATGTAGCACAATGATGCACATTGCATCACACTGCAAATGAATTGGAAGCAGATATCTGATTTGCCATCAGATCCAGCAGCTGGAATATAGATTTCTCCTGTCTTCTGCCTATTCCTACTGCCAAAACTTCTCACTGTCTCTAAGCTATACGACACCTACTGCTGGGTTTAGGCGAGCAAAGCAGATAACTGCCTATGGCAATAAACCAATGACAGCTGGCAGAAGTACTGACTCTACTTCCTTCTTTGGCTGTTTCAGAGCCCAATGGAGACAGCCCCAACATGTGTGGGTCGTTGGGTACTGCTGGGCCTCTCTGTCCCATGTTTCCTTCACCGGGAAGACGTGCTCCTGCCACTGCATGGGAAGACTTGATAAGTAGGAATTAGAGGAGTGATCTGGAGGGTGGCCCAAGGCCACATTAATGGCGTGTGTTGGAAGAGGTAAACGAGTCACTGTATGGTCCTACTATTCAGGAAAGATGGAAACACATAGTTGAGAGAAGGTTGGTTCAGTGTTTTATATCAGCTTGGCAGATCTAATTGGGCACAAGATATCAGAAGGCCTAAGTCTGTTTATTTCCTCCACTGTAGTAGCAGAAGGCCTTTGCTGTTACGATATTCAGAGATCTTTGGTAGCATACAGAGAACATTTAGATGAAATCATATATCCCATAGTCATTAAACTAGGTGCAAAATAGCTTAAAGACAAAGGATGTGAATAGTGTGTATGCTGTAATTAACATTATGGGCATATAAAAAGATGCAAGAAAAGAATACATCAAATTACAGAAGCTGGAGAGAGAAGAGAGAAGTACAGGTTGCAGAACATTTTTCTGTTTCATTCTTGACAGTATTTGAACAAGAAATTAAAAACATTTTTTCTCTAAGATTAAAAGCTGGTTCTTCCCCAGTCTTTCACAGGGCTGAATTGTATGGAAAATTACTTATGCAGAGAAGATGAATGAGTAGCATCTACACTCTACAGTAAATAAATGTTTGCCAGTGAGGTTACAGCACATACAGCACTGTGGAAGACACTTTAGCAGTTAAGCCAGAGGATCAAAAGATTAAGCAGTTTAAAGTCCTGAGAATCCAGCTGTTAAACCTCTTAGAGCAGAATTTGTAGGTTAGATATAATTAAATGGA
Organism: Aptenodytes forsteri; assembly: GCF_000699145.1. Lineage (NCBI taxonomy): Eukaryota > Metazoa > Chordata > Aves > Sphenisciformes > Spheniscidae > Aptenodytes > Aptenodytes forsteri. Next base: position 13,202,462 of record NW_008794665.1, read on the forward strand.
CTTTTTTTGTGGGTGGGGAAAATACCTTAGACAAGCACACTGCTATAATCAATGGATATTTATACCTCAAATAAATCAATACAATGACCATTTTCCTTTCAGTTTAGCTCTTGGAGCTATCGTGTCTTCATAGCACGGGTGCCTGTTCTCTATTGGGGAAAATGTGTGTGAATTGTCCAGCCACTGAGGCTTTTCAAGAGGAACAGTTATCATTCCCAAATACCTGTATGGCTTCCATCATAAAACTTTGTCAGTGACATTTCAGCACTCAGACATCATTATACATTATCAAAATCCATTTCCTGTTTTTAAGGTGGTTTAAAGTTGTGAAGTCCAAGAATAAGTCATTATGGTCCGTTTGTTTTTCAGGTTTTGCTAAATAAATTATTGGTCCTTCAGTTTTCAGTTTGGAAACATACACATTCTGTTACTTTAGAAACTTACAAAGATGTTTGTATACTTGTTGTTATACCTGCTACAAACATTTAAAAAATCCCAAGATTGACTTAATTTTTACATATATGTATGTGTATATACATATATATGTACGTATATACATCTTTATATGCATATATATATATGTGCAAATACATTTAGAACTGAGTTTGAGAATACTTCTGATTTTTGGGACTAAGAGGTCAATTTTTTAATATAAACACCCATTCTTCAGTTAAAATGTAACTTCTGAGATAATAGGTCAGAAACTGATTTCTCGTAGGAGAAATGTCGCATAATGATGGGACTCAAAGATCCTAGTCTTTGAGAAAATATCAGATGTTGTCCATTCTGATAAAAGGCATGAGTTGACAGAATTTAGATGGGTCAAATGAAAAATAATGTCCCATGTTATTTTAAAATGAAAACTAGGAAAAAAAGATCAAAAATAAACTCAACATGAAGAGAAGAGAGGTATTTTATCATTTGCCTGCTCTTCTGTCACGGACTCAATGTAAAGAACATATCAACCTGGCAAAATATTTTTTTGCAAGCAAGGTAAATTCCCAATCATTTCATTTAATAGGGAGAATTCTAAGTAGAGGATGAAATTGTCTAGTTCCAGAGGAAGTTATATATGTGTTCACTACCTATCACAGTGGATATGGTGCAAGAAAGGAACACAAGGCCAGGAGGGATTCATTTTCTTTGTACACACAATAGTTTAGTATTTCATTTCACACATAATTTAGTGTTTCCCTGAAAGGAGAAATAAGCCCCTCTACACGTGTGGAAAAATGAGTGTACAGATGCACTTAGCATATTCTAAATCATCACACATGGCTTGAACCGCAATAGAGGAAAGGAAATCTGTCCAGAAAAAAAAAAAAAAAAGAAAAGAAAATAACTCATTTTAAGCAACTGTATTCTGGCTATTTTGAATAAAATAATCACTCAGGCCAAGATACCAAGAATCATGGATTAAAGCCAGTCAAAGGACACCATTTTTAAGGCACTTTTGAGAATTTGATAGTTTCTGCCACTGGAAATCAGTAGAGTTAGGTGCTTACCTGTTTCTCAGCTGTTCTAAAGGCTCCCCTGCAGTAAATATTTTGGCTGCCAGTAAGTTGAGCTATTTACTTTTTTTACTAATACTGAATGGCAAGTCCCAGCAGAACCAGGTGTCATCACTAACACAGGCAAGCTACAAGCTCCCATTGTTAACTGACTACAATTAAAGCCATTTGAGCACTGATAATCTTGAGTAGATACTGAGATTGGGTCAAGGAGTTTTCACAGCCCTGGCTGGTGCTTTCTTGTACCATGTACATCCAGTCTCCTGAGATTTGGATGACAGCCTTCTTTTGTTAGCTGGGAAGAGTACTGACACCTCCTATACATTAATACAGTTATCTACTGTGCTTAACACATTGTGTGTTCATTTCTATGATCGCTAGCCCTCCTAATTAGAGAAGCAGAAGTTGCCAAGCAAAGTTTAGGAACAGTAGCAAATGGCACATACTTTGGTGGCATTAAGCCGTAATGCCCCCCAAAAGCAGTAAAATCTCGTGCAAGAAGATACAATATATGACAGCTCACAAAGTGTGTGATGTAGTCAAATATCTCCCTGAACTTTAGAAGAGATAATTTTTGTTTTCCTGGTCAAACTATAAAGCACTGGTACTGTGTCTCATCTGGACCAACAGTGATGTGTTGTGGTAGGATACAGCACTTTACAGAGGGAGATTTCACTAGAAGTCTGTGGAAATTTGGGTAAGGCATAGAGAGGGCTTGATTTAGCAGGGACTACTGTAAGCACTGATGTGTGTTTCTGAACTGTGAACCTGCCAGGCTGGAATTTGCATTTTGCCTAGGGGCTTTGTGCAAATTCTGTAATCTGAACAGATGAAGCCATTTAGCCTCTTCAGTTGTTTGAGATCCTGGTCTCGGATAAACATCTGTTGCTCCATTCTTCTCTTGTTATGTTGATGTTATTTCAGTGACAAATAGGTTGTTGCCAGCTCTAGTGCCAATAAGTCAGCTTTAGATCAGGCATAGCTGGAGATGCAGGTTCACCAAGGAGCAGCAGAGCAACAGGGCATTATTTCTGACTGCCTCTAGATCAAGTGTCCTCTTTGGTAAAAGAAAAGTAGCAAGCTTGACTTAGTCATGTGGGTTGATTGGGACTGTGGGAGTCCGCTCCAAGTTTGAGGTTTGTAAGATCAGAGCCTCTTAAATCATGCTGCACATAACTCTCAGCTTTATCATGGAAAACACAGCCTAAAGATAGGTGGTTTTGTTCTTTCATACACTACAAGCTGTTTTTGTCAGTTGGCTGCACTGAACTAGAAAGTGTTTTGGCTTTTCTGTAAGTTTAATTTCCAGAGGTTTCACCCAAACTCTACACATATTTCTGGGGAAAGGCTATGCCCCATCTCTCACTAGTAATGCTCCACTATGTGCAATGATAGGCATACTCATAAGGTGCAAAGAGCGTTCAGTTCACAATTCAAAGGAAAGAAAACAGATCTGCTATTCCCCCTCCTCCCCCTCTGCTCCCTACCAATGTTTACTTCAAGCAGCCCAGCAAAGGTTGCAACATCAATGACTTCAAGGTTGTTACCAATCTCTGGTGCAAATCTCATATCTCAACTCTAGCAGTTTCATACCCATATATCTGGATTTATCCTGAAACTAAGGTTTCAGAGATTGGTGATATTAGTAAAAGAACTGCAGTAAAATTTAATAAAATCCTATTCTGTGATGATTTTCATGTAATACCTTAACACAGGTTTTCATTGCAAATAACAGGAGAGCTTCTCTTTTAAAAAAGCTATTAGCCACAATCACTGTCATCGCAAACAAATTATCAAGCAAGCTATTGACTGTAATCTACCAAAGACTTAGAAAAGTCTTCCGACAGAGAATGTAATTTATTTGAAAAACAAACAAACCACAGGCATGTAAAAGTTTCACTAGCAATTTCAGCAGGAAAGATGAAACATCATTTCAGCTTTCTTGTTCCATTTTGATAATGCTAAAAGATTTTCTTTGAATGATTACATGCAGATGATTATATGAAAGGATAATTAGACAAATGGTTTGATGTTCTTGAAAACATTTTGGTCATCCTAATCCAAGATTAGACATTTTAACTTTGAGAAAAAAGATGACATTTTGGTTTCTTGCTCTGTTTTGGGATAAAAACAGTATTTGGAGGCTGGAATTCCTTGCACAGTGAAAAATGTGACTTCCTAATCAGTTCTGCTTCTTCAAAGGCAGGATAAGTAGTAATTAGCTTAATTTACAGCACAGAAAATGAGGTTAGATATTAGGAAAATCTTCCTCCTGATACCAGTGACTGATATGCAGAGAAGTGGTGGAGTATCTGGTGACAAGAGTTTCTAAAATAGGTTTTAAGAAATGTATTAGTGAATCCAGATACAGTTAATTCTGTCCTAGATTCAAGGGGACGGTCTATGTGACCTCTTGAAGTCCTTGCTTTTCTTCATTTCTGTGACTAACCATTGTCAATGCCAGAACTGTTGCATGACAAAATCAGGTTAGAAGGGAAGGAGTATTTGTATGTGAAGCCAGAAGCATTTCAAAGGTTCAGGGAAGCATTCTCTAATGACTTCTTTGGGCAGATTTGTCCACTATACTAATCAAATCAATTGGTCTAGGTTTTTTTCTTTTTCTTGCCATCAGTTAAAGAGCAAGGAAAACAATCAGATTTACAGAGCTGCTTTCCTGATTAGACATCTGTGTTCCAAGCTCTTTTACATTCAGGACATTAATATTGGTAAAATTGATAATGAATTACTCTCCTTGAGGCTGTGGTTAATTAAATTGGCTACCCTTTTGTCTTTAGCATGGGCAGCTGGGGAGTTCAACTGCTTCAACTGATGAGTCCTACCTTGAGCAAATTCCTAGTGGACAGGTCCTGCTGTCAGACAGTCATGCAACTTAGATCACAAAGATCCTGCACTTTTTCAAACTGTTCACCATCCTTCAGGAGAAACAGTTCTGGGAGGAGAACTTGTTAAAAGCATTTGTTAAAATGCAATCTGTCTGTGGGATAAGGAAAGTCACAAAAGTGAATCAGGAGGTCTTTTCCAACCCTTGCTTCTGGTGAGATAGTGTTAAAAAGGACACATTGTCTCTTTTTATCTGACAGTCAGGAAGCGCTTGGGTCTTTAGCAGTAGGTGTTATTGCAAAGCAGTCAGGAAAGCATTAGGTGTATTTATGTTCTTACTTTTCGTTGGGATTAATACGATGGAAATTCCAGAACAGCATGGGGAAAGGCTGCCATGACTGGAGCACATTCAGGACTAAGGCTGTCCGACGATCATTCTTGTTGAAAGATTTTCCTTCCCCTGTCCTGTGAGGGTCACAGCAACCACCCTGAAGGAAAAAGTGTTCCTAAACACATATGAGAATGGATAGCAATGGTGCACCTCTATGCCAGCTGCCCCTCCAAAAAGTAGCTGAGTAACAACTACCTAAACCCAAGGATAGCCTGTCTTAGAGGCAGAAGAGTTGTAGCAAAATTTTGTGGGAGTACTACTGTCTGAAGCTCTTTGTACTTCTTCTGTCAAGAGTTACCCAGTTACCAGTGGCCTGACACACAACCCTGCACAGGACAGCAGCCAGCTAAAAAACTTAACAATATGGATTTATTTTCAGAAGGTTGATGAACACTGCTGAGAGTGGAATGCCAGACTCATTTGCAAGGTTATATTCCTAGGAACAAGAGTATCTGATTCAGTTGTCTTGGCTGTGATTTTAAAAGGTTTCATTTAGCATACCCTCACATGAGCTCCCAGTCAGTGTGGTCCTGGTGTCACAGAGATGCTGGATGGCACCAAACAGATTTGAAGTTGTCTTGGGATGTGGGATGCAGATATGGCCTTAACCCCTAGCTGTCAGTCTCACATCTGCTTACACTGAGAAAATCCGATGTCAAAGTCTAGCAGTGACTTCACAGTGGTGACCACCACATGTCACCTCTCTGCACTGGCAGAGCAGCATGATGGGCAGATCACTAGATTCAGACTAGAGAGGCATCAGAGTCAAAGCAGACAGGATCAACATCCTGTTGTTCAATAGGGACTTTGTCATAGGAATGGGGCCCATGCCAAGTGCTTTGCTGAAAACAAAGTGGCTGCTCATTGCCCAGAGGCACAGTGCTGACCTTCTTGGCAATCCCATGCCCACTTGCCACTTGACACCACTCACACATATCTATATGGGACTATCTCAGGAAAAAGCTGCCACTCTGCCTTTTGATGGCAGCTGGTATGATCCTTGTGGTTCGGGTGTCCCAGCCCTGTTCTCTTTGCTATGTGCCAGGTAGAAGGAGCACTTGGACAGCAAAAAGCACCAGCAAATACCTAAACACAATCCTTGGGTGTTCTGTGGGACAGCCCTAGCATCCATTTCCTGTCTTTGGTCTCTTCCTTCTAAGCACGTTGTAACTTCTCTCCTCGAAGATGTTATCCAGATTCCCTGTATGTGTCCCCTATTTTGCTACCTCAGGCATACAGTTGGATATGCCCCCAGCTAAGAAGTATACACCCCCTTGTCCAAGTCTTTTAATTTTTTCTCTTTATTCAAATCATGTTCAGAATAGTACATCAAATACTGTGTTACACCTTGCTATGGAGCAGCACAAAATCTGACAGCCTCTGATTTCTCAAAGCAATGCCTTATTCTCCATGTGGCAGCTGATGGGAAGTCTGTGTCACTGATGGAGAGCTAGTCCTGTATGTTATCATGGCTCAACTTTGGGTCCCCCATTTGTCACTACAATTTAGGGGTCCTGGTTGAACTAGTTTCCAGGAGGCTGTGTATCACAACAGAGAAGTGTACAGTGAAGTTAACCACATCAGGAATTAATCATCTGGTGTACAGAAATAACTTTTGTTCAGGTTGAATTGACATGAAATGAAATTTTTTTCTGTTTGCTTTTCCTGAAGGAAAATTGAGAAGTTTGTTGAAACTCTAATCCCCTTTGTGGAGAATTTGGATTTGTTACAAACACTTTCCTATGCTTAAATTTTCTTCCTTGTGTAATACAGCTAGCCATCTGTCCTGGTTTCAGCAGGGATAGAGTTAATTGCCTTCCAAGTAGCTGGCACAGTGCTGTGTTTTGGATTTAGGGTGAGAACAATGTTGATAACACACCGATGTTTTAGTTGTTGCTAGGTAGTGCTTACACTAGCCAAGGACTTTTCAGCTTCCCATGCTCTACCGACTGAGAAGGCTGGAGGTGCACAAGAAGCTGGGAGGGGGCACAGCCAGGACAGCTGACCCCAACTGGCCAAAGGGATATTCCATGCCATGTGACGTCATGCTCAGTATATAAACTGGGGGAAAGCTGGCCGGGGGGGGGCCACTGCTCAGGGACTGGCTGGGCATCGGTCAGTCGGTGGTGAGCAATTGCACTGTGCAGCACTTGCTTTGTGTATTATTATTATTATTGCATTATTATTATTGTTATTATTATTATTTTATTTCAATTATTAAACTGTTTTTATCTCAACCCACGAGTTTTTCTCACTTCTACTCTTCCAATTCTCCCCCCCATCCCACTGGGGGAGGGGGGGGGGAGTGACCAAGCAGCTGTGTGGTGCTCAGTTGCTGACTGAGGTTAAACCACGACAGCATTTCTGAAAAAAGTTTAAGAGCAACATCACTGTCACTGTGTCTGGATTCCCTGTAATCTCCAGCAGGAGAGCTATTGTGCTGAAAATGAAGAATCTACATACGTGCATTAGAGAGTTTGGCCTTATTTTCTTGAAAGGTAATTAAAAAATCCCTCCTATTTTCAGAAAACTTACTGCTGGTTTGGACATTGTGTCTGACAAAGTCCACTGTTTATCACTTTGGCCAGTTACAAATGTAGAATGGCAAAGAACAAATTGCCAACCGTATCTCCTGTTTCACTTGCTGAAATGAATTTAGAATCATAGAATCATAGAATCATAGAATAATTTGAGTTGGAAGGGACCTCTAAAGGTCATCTAGTCCAACCCCCCTGCCATGGGCAGGGACATCTTCAACTAAATCAGGTCCCTCAGAGCTCCGTCCAACCTGACCTTGAATGTTTCCAGGGATGGGGCATCCACCACCTCTCTGGGCAACCTGTCCCAGTGTTTCACCACCCTCAGCGTAAAAAATTTTCTTCCTTGATCTAGCCTAAATCTACCCCGCTTTAGTTTAAAGCCATTCCCCCTTGTCCTGTCACAACCGGCCCTGCTAAAAAGTTTGCCGCCATCTGTTTTATAAGCCCCCTTGAAGTACTGATAGGCTGCAATAAGCCTATCTCTTCTCTAGGCTGAACAACCCCAACTCTCTCAGCCTTTCTTCATAGGAGAGGTGTCCATCCCCCTGATCATTTTCATGGCCCTCTTCTGGACCCGCTCCAATAGCTCTGTGTCTTTCTTATGCTGAGGGCTCCACAGCTGGATGCAGTACTCCAGGTGGGGTCTCACCAGAGCAGAGTAGAGGGGCAGAATCACCTCCCTCAACCTGCTGGCCACGCTTTGATTTGACCTGATGAGTCACTGACTCAGCCGAATGCACAACAGGTGAACTGGAACGATCGTGCCAGTTCTGCCTTAGCATGGCCAACTGTACTGGAGTGCCTGCTTTGGGTTGGGATGGCTTCACCTGTACTCATCACCTGTGGCTTAAAGGTTTCTCTCTATTTTATTTTGCAGAGTGAAGTACATCTAGAATTATTTTAATAAGAAACAGAGAACTCGGGTATTTAAGTTCTGGCAATAAGGCCATAGGGACTTTCATGCACATGTAAGACTTTTTTCTGGCTTTTATTTTACCTATGGTTATCCAAAGTCTTCCCCCCCGCAAAAAAAAAGGTAAAGAGAACAAGCTCAAAGAAGTCTAAGTGTAGACCTTCTTTCTTTTTATCACTTAATAAAAAACAGAGCTATTAAATGAAAACAGAATTTACTTTCACAGATCATCCTAATCTTCATCAGCTGCAATAATATCAAGCAACATCTAGGGGCTCTTCGCAAGAACTACAGTCCAACTAACAGGAAAAAAAGACAAAAAGGTAAGCCCTCCCTCTGGAGTTCACAGTCAAGGTAATAACATGTAGAAAGATAGGAAAGCACAGGAGAGCAGTGAGACAGCAATGCTGGCCGTAATCACACAATACCACTAAACTGACACTTTTTTTTTAACAGTGCTTACACAGCATCAGGGCCTTTACTGCTCCTCACACTGCCCCACCAGCAAGCAAGCTGGTGGTGAATAAGGAGTTGGGAGTGGACACAGCTGGGACAGCTGACCCCATATGACCAAAGGGATACCCCGTACCATATGATGTCATGCTCAGCAATAAAAGCTGAGAAGAAGGGGGGAGAAGGATGTTTGGAGTGATTGCATTTGTCTTCCCAAGTAACCATTATGCATGATGGAGCCCTGCTTTCCTGGAGACAGTCCTAAACACCTGCCTGCCAATGGGAAGTAGTGAATGAATTCCTTGTTTTGCTTTGCTTGTGTGCATGGCTTTTGCTTTACTTTTTAAACTGTCTATCTCAACCCACAAGCTTTCACCCTTTTGCCCTTCTGATCATCTTCCCCAACCCATGGGGGGGAGTCAGCGAGCAACTGTGTGGGGCTTAGCTGCTGGCTGGGGTTAAACCAGCAGCATCCTAAATGTGCCTAGGATGATAAGAAAGAAGGAGAGCATTGTGATAAGGATAGTGTTCCAAAAATAGGGAAAGACTCTGTTATATCTTGCTACTTTCCTTTTGGAAGAAAATTGGGTAGATCTGCCACTCTTTCAGAAAGTACAGAAAGACAGTGCTCCACAGATCTGATAGTCACAATACTGAGTTAGCAAAAGGATTTTTCTGTGACCTGATTCACTGCCAGAGACCTTAACTCTGGCCTGTTGGTTACCTTTAGGAGCCCTCTGTGGGTTTTGGACATGGTTGGTTGTCCTTTTTGGGAAATGGAGAATTCCAACCTAGCCTAGTGGATATGGAAAAGAGCTAGGGGTCATAAGACTAGTTTTGCACCCTTGCTGTAATACGAGAAACCCATAATAGCTCAGGGAAGCCACTTTACCCCTTCACCTGCTGAAATGAGGAATTGGCATCCCCAGTCAATCAGTTTCAGAACTATGGATGAAAAATGCACTGTTAATGCTTCAGAATTATTTCCCATTGAAAGACACTAATATGTTTTTTTTGAGCATTAACTAATTTCCCCCATAAATACATGCTGCTGTTCTTCAACGGATAGACTTGGGAACAAATGTACTCGTCGTGGTTTAACCCCAGCTGGCAACTAAGCACCACACAGCCACTCATTCACTCGCCCCCTGGTGGGATGGGGGAGAAAATCGGAAGGGTAGAAGTGAGGAAAAACTCGTGGGTTGAGATAAAGACAGTTCAATAGGTAAAGCAAAAGCTGCACACGCAAGCAAAGCAAAACAAGGAATTCATTCACTCCTTCCCATGGGCAGGCAGGTGTTCAGCCATCTCCAGGAAAACAGGGCTTCATCACGCATAACCGTTACTTGGGAAGACAAACTCCATCACTCCAAATGTCTCCCCCTTCCTTCATCTTCCCCCAGCTTTATATACTGGGTGTGATGTCATGTGGTGATGTCATAACCCTTTGGTCAGTTAGGGTCAGCTGTCCCAGCTGTGTCCCCTCCCAGCTTCTTGTGCACCCCCAGGTTACTTGGTGGGGTGGTGTGAGAAGCAGGAAAGCCCTTGACGCTGTGTAAGCACTGCTCAGCAGTAACTAAAACATCCCTGTGTTATCAACACTGTTTTCAGCACAAATCCAAAGCATAGCCTCATACAAGGTACTATAAAGAAAATTAACTCTATCCCAGCCAAAACCAGCACAGTACTTTATCACAAAAGCTATCTTTTTAAGTGTTTCTTCCACTTAAGGGATACATTCTTACCCCTTCAAGAAAAACAATTTCTAGTTCCCATAGTGATTTCTTCTGCATACCCATCAAATTCCATGAAAATTAGCTCTTGCCTAGTTCTTAGTGAGTAGCTTAGAATGATTGCTCTACATTTGAGGAACCACTACATTTCAAGATAACTAGTTTTAGTAAACTCTGAAATCCCTTGAAGTCTAAGCAGCGTGGGAGTTATTTTTAGATCTTAGTAATTTATGTGTCAGATTTTTGAACCTTTACTCTTAAATTCTTGGCACTTTTCAGTTCAGTTCCTGACATTTAAGTGTGTTAGCATCCCCCCAGCTGTTATTTCCTAGGTATTTTCCTCCTTTGTCTCTTTATGCTGCATTGCATAAGTGCCTGTGTGTTTTCAAGATCATTTCATGTATCATCTGCTCCGTTCTGTTACAGTTTGTCTTTGTGTGTGTGTGTGAAGGCAAGAGAGGCTGGTTATTCAAAACATCCAGTTTGCTTCTTATCCTATCTAGCAGATCACAGCTTTTCATGAGAGTACTCTTCTTTCATTTTTCTGGTTCAGAGAAAGCAGTGACTGCCCCCTGAATGACCTTGCAAATAGCTTGCTGTCTTCCTAGTGATGGACAAAACAACTCAAAAAATCTGAACTTTTTTATGATTTTAAATATGGTGTATACTTCTTTTGTTCTTTTCTAGAAAAAGACTGCCACTTACCAAGCAATGCAGGTTTGGGGATCTGATTTTTTTTAAAGAAAAGGCAGTTAAGCTCTTCAAAACTCATTAAATAATTAACAACTTTCAATGACATTCAAGTCAGAGCTAATTACTATACATCTAGAAAGCAGTCCTTACAAAGTGGAATGAAGTATGAAGGTCAATGTTTATACTGGTTTATTTTTGAGTTTCTGCTTACTCCTTCATAGGAACTTCCTTTCTGTCCCTGCTTTGGGCATTGGCCAGACAAGGAATAGGAAAGTTGTAATGGTTCTTCCTGGGGTCTTTTATCAGTTTAGTAAAATTCAATGAAAATAACATTTTCGGAACTAAGTCTTATTTTATTATTTTATAGTAAGCAAACCTATCTCTGCCCAAAATGAATTTATTACAAAACAAAGCAGTGCATTTTTCCACCAGAACATAATTACTACTCTACTGAAAGCAAAATTACAACATTGTTGACTTTTAAAGTAAGCTTATATAATAATTAGAGATGCAACATTCTGTGATGGTATTTCAGTTCTAATAGGGATTTTTTTTTACTAGGAAAGACCTAGCTAGATCTATTTTGCTGTTGCTGCCTATTCTCTCCTGACATAATTAAATTAGACTACATGCTTTGCAAAATTGGAAATTTTTATAGTTCCACTTTTCTCAGGCAAAGTACATGTGTTTTTCAGAAGTGTTGTCCCAATTCATCTCCCACTGACAATGCTGCTAGGGCAGCTGGCTAAGAGTGGGAATGGGGTGGGGTTTTGCCGTCCCTGTGGTCAGGACCTCTAGGAGTAAAGCCCAAGTGACTGATTTATTTTCTCCTCATGGAGAGAACTCATGTTCTGTTTCTAAACTGTAAGTTTAGATTAGATGGAAACAGCATTACAAATGTGAGATCTACACCTCCTGTGGAAAAAATGACACACGGAGTAGCGTTTGTACTGCACCCATATACTACATCTCACTGGCTAAATCTAAAATGGTAGTTTAGAAGCACAGAGGAAGAAAGTGTAAACTATCATGTACTCCCTTTTCTGTACTTTGTGCATCCACAGTGATGGAGAGAAGATGCCTCTGTCTTCATCCTACTTATTCACATGGCAGCATGGCAGCTCTCCGCACAGGCTTTCCCCAGATCCCTTCTCTCCTTGCCATATGTGATGCTGGAACCCTTCTTCATTTGTTATGTTTAGCACTGATTTATATATATATATACACATATACATAATGTTTTAAAATTGGAAACCTTTCCACAAGGCTCTCAAAATAACTTGTCTGGTTAGCCAAGGCAGCTGTGTTATCTACTTACCAAAGAATAATATAAAAAATTGCAGGACAAACAATTTTAGCTTTAAGCAAATGAGCCATCTACTTGTATTTACATTTTTATTTTACAGGTTTTGCTGGTAATAGTTCTATGTTAATAAAACTCAATTAAAAAATAAGCTGAGAACTGGTTCACTGTTTCCAGTATGGGTGGAAAATGGAACTGCAAGTTCTATATTGAATCAGGGCTACTTAACAAAAACTCACTGTATGTGTCAAAATTAGACTTAAAATGTATGTTCACTATGTTGTCTGTAGAGATAGGGACTATCAAAACGTGTATCATTTTCAGGGAGAAACTTCAGGTTACTTTCTAAACTTGAGTTTGGCTTAATGTCGGTTTAGGATTCTAACCTAACTATTCACTGCTTGAAGTCTTTAGCATTTTGTAACCCGAATGTGTTTTTGTGGCAGTACCTTGGTTTGAATTTGCTTTTGAATGTATAGTCTTCTTTCCAGCAATATGTTGGGACATGGTAATGGTCATACTGGGTCAGCTCTATCTTCCTCAGCCTGCTGTCTCCAACCGTTGCTAAAAGCAGATACCTGAGGAAGTATAAGAACGAAATGATCATATAGTGGTATTTCGTGTGCAAACTCTCCTTGCCAAGAGACTTCTGAGCCAGGTGCAGTGTTTCTGCATTTTATAGCCTTGATGATTTCCACTATCATGTATTTGTCCATTTACCCTTCAACCAGCATAGACATCCAGCCCAACCACACCGTATTTTGGCAAGGCCATGAGATACCTGACTCAGCACAGGCTGCCTACACATCCCATCCACCCTTGCAGAAGAAGGTGTCAGGGCCTTTCCAGGAAGGATACCGAGTAGCTTGCCTGCCATTGCTGTGGGCACCCCAGCACTGCATTCCTCGCTTCAGGTATGTGTGTGTTCGGGTGTGCTCCAAAGTGCAGGAGGAACACAAGATTTTCCACGGGGTGTATCAGCTGCCCTAAGCCTGCACCAGAGCATTCTCCTGAGTGTAAAGAATATGAATAGTTAATCACCTCTCAAAACACTACAGCCAAAGCATAAAACTCTGCATAGACTTTGATGGGCAAATGAGGCACTTAAGCTTCCTGCTGCTAAAAAAACCCACCTTTGGGTGCATAGTTTGTCTGAATTATGTTAAGGAGAAGGAAGTGCAGGGATGTTTTCTTTTTGAGTGACAGAAAGCTTCCCTTTATTTGTTTATTGCGGAGCCTCACTGAATTCTTTCTTTATCACTGTTAGCTCCTAGCACTTTTAAGCTTATTTCTGCATGGCTTTACATATGCAACAGATCTAAACACAAAATGGAAATCTCTAAAAAACTATCCCCCAAAATCTGCTCCAAGTTTCTTAGCACATTCCCTGAATCTCATCACTAATTTCTTCATTTCAGCAGTTTTCAAGTACATTTTTGTAAATTTCAAATAGAAAATGAGAGACCTCCCTTCACACACACTGCTGATCCTCAGTGCTCCCCTATGGATTAACATTATTTTCATATGTTTAAAACATTCTTATTGACTGGACAGAGAAAAACTATTGATTGCCCCATAGCATAATTTTTTCATTGAGAATGAAACACATTTAGGCACTTCAAAATTCATTAAATAATTAACGTGTTTCAACTGTAGTAAAAATCAGAACTAATTACCAATATCTGCCTAGTGAACCTCGTACAGTTGGGCTTATTCTACAAGTACTAATGATTATTTTACAGAAGCCTAGCACCCACCTTCAAATAAGAAGCTAAGATACAGTTGTGAATAGTTTGAAAGCTTAACCCTATGTTCAGCCAGTAACAGCTCCTACAATTTCAGGACTCTCCTGCATCCAGCACCAGGAGTCTGGGTTTTATAGTAGCCTTGTACTGTTAGCAGCCCTTTTGTTTTTTTGTTTCTGGAAAATAAAAGTGAGATCCAATATCTGCTGAAGTCCCCAAAACAGTTTAATTGAGCTCATCCTGACACAGTAATAACTGAAAGTGGCCACCACAACCTGGCATACATCCATCTGTGCAGAACAAGAGCTTTTGCAAGTAAAATCCAGGAGGAACTAGAGAATGTAGAGAAAAATCTGCAGGAAGGGCAGAAAGATCCTCTCAGGTGATTATCAACAGAAAATGTTTCTTATTGCTAGAACTGAGCAGGGATGTATTGAGCCTTTGGTACCGGTCTCATAATTCTTGCCAATTTCAGAGTTTTTATCCATAAGACCCAGGGAAAATCAGCAGGGAATTCTCACTGCAAAGAGCCAGGGCAGAATGGTTTCCAGTTTTTAAAGCTGGAAGCATATGTGGAGATGCATGCAATGGGTGATGTCTTATAGCTGTGTCTATAAAAAAATCCTTCATGATGGCAGGTGCTTCAGGCACCTGATGCAACTTCCCCATTGTTTGGGTTTTTTTCTCAACTGGCCTTGTCTGCAGAAAAGTGTGGGAAAATTAAAGAGGTAGCTTATTTCATGTGTATAAAGAGCCTGGCTTAAAGATGGTGCTTAATGCAGTTCAGATAGGAAACCTGTCAGTCATGAAACCAGGACAGGAGTTTAGTACAGACAGCCTGGACCTGTCTGGGTGAGCCGTGCATCTGCAGCTGCATCCCAAGACATGGGGTGGTGTATTTCATCAGCTGATGCTAACAGGTTTAATGTTTCCTCCAGAAACATCCCTACTGGCATGAAATGAAGGGTAAGTAGAAGGAGAGGAAGGACCATTGAGTCCAGATATCAGTGGATACAAGCAGGGCATAACAGAAGTTTTTCAGGCAGACACAACAGCAGGGCAGGCATGCCCGTAGGTCATTGGTCTCTCAGCTTTTTCCCTTCTGGCAGAGAAGACATGCAGACATAGCTGTGGCAGAACTGCAGGGTACAGTGCTTTCTATGTGGCAACATTATCATTACATGCTTGGGGCAATATTATAGGGCATTCTCTGGCACAGTAAACCAGGTTGTCCTGACAGTGTTTGCATTACAACCCCAAATGACATGCTTTTTTTCTTCCAGTCTATCCACACTAGCTTAATCTTTGCTGGAAAGATGTCAACCACATCATCCTGATTCAAGCCCCAGTTTAATTAAGATACCACGTCTAATCTAGAAGTGTACTAATGGGCTGCAAGAGTTTCTGTGGGAACAACAGGTTACCAGGTAAAAAACAACACAAATAACTATTGTTTGTGCTAGGGTCTAGGTAGCTTGGGATAGCAGAATGGGAAATGCATATATCCAGTTAAAGACCACTTTGATTATGGAAACTTTTTTGTCTTACTGGGGCATATAAGAGCTCTAGTTATGGACAGGGTTCTGGTTCTTGCTAGTTAGTGTAAAGTTGTGGAGTAAAAAGATGATGCTTTTGAAACAGACTGATCACATATGCCCACTGCCTTTAGGGAAGTCATTAAATCAGGTCATAGTTTTGTTTTAATGATGGTGGTAACCATTTATTGTCTCTTCTGAACTATGTTGGGACAGCTAAAATCACCTAACTTGCAAAGCAAGTAACTAGAGAAATATTTATAGTTGTGTAAGAAAAGGAACTTTTGTACCAGCCAACCTTGCCACAATCCATAAAACCCAGGTCTCCTATGTCTCAATGTCATAACTAACCTGCTGCACCAGAGCTCCTTGGTGTTGGATTTCCTGTTTGTGAAAAAGGGATGGGGACACTTACCTAGTGGTCTATAAGAGCATGAATATTTGAAATCATGGGGGCCTGACTTTCCTCTATCTCCTTACTGTGTATAGTCACTTACATTAGTGTAATGTCCATGGAGAATAACGTTTCAGATATCATTTCCAGTGGGGTGTTTAGTATGAGATAACTGATGGTCCAATCCCTTATGTAAATAAAAGACAGGGCAGATACATGGGCAGTGTCTGGACAGGATGCTACAGACATGTTGACTATCTGAAAGCAATTGACAGTCAAGGGACCAAAAGCTAAAATACCATCAGGAAAAAGCTGTCTGTTTCTTGCCCAGAGTAAGTTTCCTTTTTCTTTTGCTGGTCCAGATAAATGAGTGAGCTGCAGTGACAAGAGTTTGCTAGAATTGTGGCACAAGACTGTAAACTCCTCCAGAGTCTCTCTGCACACCACCACAGATGGGATAAATGGCCTTGGTTTGGCTCTCGGAAGAGCAAGGAGGAGACAGAAGACACTTTTCTCAGGAACCGTAGCCATCATCACAGTTCCTTTTCAAATAAAGCTGAACTGCAGCAGAATTGATAGTGTCTCTGAGAGCTCAGGGAATCAATAAAGGCAGCAGGAAAAGGAAAAGGCGAACTGCTGTAGCTTCTTAAATGAGAATTGATTTTTATCAATTGTCCAGTCCCATGGCAAAGGAACAAGCTTATCACTTCAAACCAAGAATAGAAAGGAGACTAATTCTCTGTCTTGGGAAAGGACAGGAGCTCAGCAAAAGGTCACTGAGAAGATCAACACTGTCATAAAGAGATTTTTTTTTTTTACTTGACTTCCTGACAAAGAAAGTGGACTTGGGCTACTCATCTGTATGGCTTTCCTCCCATTTTGCTGTCTGGGGCTGCAAGGAAACCAGGGTGCACTACCAAGGAAAAAAAACATGTGTACAAGCATTCCTCAGGGATTCACTGGAATAAGGAGAGTTTGCAACATTTGCAGGCAGAGACCTATGCCTCTCCTGGGAGAAGCCCTGGAAGCACCAACAGCTCTGTGTTTGGCAAGAGTCATCAGCATGGATGACAGAGCTCTGTGGGGCTCCCAGATACCCCACCATGATACTGCCTCAACAACATCTCTGAAAGAAGCTGTTTCCCCTGCCAACTCCTTGTGGCATGCCAGTTCTCCCATATGATAAGCAGCCTAAGTAGGGAAAAAAAAGGTTTGCTTTTTCAGGGCGGACAGATGAAGGGCAAACACCAAACACACCCTTTAGTTTGTTCCTTTGAGTAAGCTTCACACAGCCCTAAAACTCATTGCATTTTTCCATAATTGCACACCAACTGTCATGATTAAAACAAATACCATCAGTCCAGCTTTGCTTGTCTACATCTAACAATTCTGAATTTCCCTAATGCCTCTTGCACTAGGAAAAATAATTATATATAGATACACATATTTCTATATAAATTTATTCAAAAGGATGCTTCACAAGCATGGAAGGGAGCTGATTTTTCACTACAGCAGGTCAAAGGACTAAAATTGCTTGTTTAGCTCCACTGCACTGGATCTGTGGTGTGATGTGTGCAGAGAGCACTCCAAGCAGTTCTGATGTGGAACGGAGACTAGACAGAGTCTTAATTCTGTCACAGAGGCGATCAACTCTGGTGCAGGTGCGTCCCACAGTGGAGCAGTGGATCGTGGCGTACAAGGGGGTTTCCTGAGCCAGGGAACCCACAGGGGAGCACAGAGACCCGCTGGGAGCCGGCAGCTCTCATGAGGGCAGCTGATGAGGTGTGGGCGGGGCCAGGAGCAACTGGCTGCCACCCCTGACACCCACTAAAGGCAGCCCCAGGGAGAGCTAGCGACCAGGAGCGCTGTGACCAGGATGGGCAAACAGGGTGTGGCACGTCAGCTACATATGGCACGGCAGTTTGCACAGAAGGGCGCGCAGGGAGGGCACCTCTTCAAAGGAGAGGCATTACATGGGCCAAGTGGGGGACTCGGTGTACACATAACCCAGCAACTGGGCACAGGTCAAGGGCACTCATCCTACCCGACCCTCAAGGCAGAATGGTGGGCACTCGTTTGAAGGTAAAGGCTGCAGCTCCAGCTGGGGGCCAGCACCATCTACCCCAGCGGTGGCCAATGCCTCCACGGAGACGGAACTGCTGAAGGGAGAGGCTGCAGTGCAGACCTCAGGCTGCATGAAGTGCCTGGACCTCTCTCCTGAGGCTGAGCTGCAGGAGGCGGTGAGAAGACTGCGTAACAACAGTGAGGTAGAGAAGGAGCTAGATAGCTGGTTCAAAGTGCAGTCTGCAGTGGACCCGCAGCCCATGGCCAAACAGCCAAAAACTCCCTCACCAGCACATGCAGAAGGCAGTGGGGGGGCCAATAATGCAGAAGAATGGGCAGTTGCAAAGGCAAGGACCAGCAGGAGGAAGAGACTTCCCCTGAAGCCTGAGGTGCCCTTGCAGAACCGCTTCACCGCTCTGCAGGCCA
>NW_008794665.1:13223430-13239237 GCF_000699145.1 Aptenodytes forsteri
CAGACCTGTTGGAGCGGGTCCAGAAGAGGGCCATGAAAATGATCAGGGGGATGGAATACCTCTCCTATGAAGAAAGGCTTGAGAGAGTTGGGGTTGTTCAGCCTAGAGAAGAGAAGGCTTTGGGGAGACCTTATTGCAGCCTATCAGTACCTAAAGGGGGCTTATAAAACAGATGGCGGCAAACTTTTTAGCAGGGCCTGTTGCAACAGGACAAGGGGGAATGGCTTTAAACTAAAGCGGGGTAGATTTAGGCTAGATCTAAGGAAGAAATTTTTTACACTGAGGGTGGTGAAACACTGACACAGGTTGCCCAGAGAGGTGGTGGATGCCCGATCCCTGGAAACATTCAAGGCCAGGTTGGACGGAGCTCTGAGCAATCTGATCTAGTTGAAGATGTCCCTGCCCATGGCAGGGGAGTTGGACTAGATGACCTTTAGAGGTTGCTTCCAACCCAAACTATTCTATGATCCTATGATTAATGACATTCATGAGATTGCTGAGTTTGTATCAGTTCAAAACCCATCAGAGAAGGTCTCTGATGCTCAGAAATCAAGTGGTGTTCATTCGCCGTTCATGTATTGGTGTACTTTCCTCCTACCACAGTGGCATCAATCTTTATGTGTGATGAAGTTGGTGGTCTCATTCCTCAGGAGACCATGAAAGAGAAGGGCACATTTTCCGTGCAGGAACTGGAAACTTGTAGAGCTGTATGTGTTGTATGTGGCTTTCAGATTGGCTGCAGAAAACCCCTTCTGGAGGAGAAGAGAGAAGATACTGTTCTGCTGAAGGGGACTTCTAAAAGTTTATGGTGATGGTGGTGTGGTTTTTAACGAGATCGGAACACACCCTTAACCCAACTTTCTTTCTTCATGGCCCCCAAATCCTTGATCTCTCAGCTGAGAGCAACCAGCATGTTCAGTTCAACTCTGAGTACTTTGAAGTGTTCCTCTGGAGTTCCCAAATCCCTTTTATTTAACCTTCTGAGTTTGTTAAATTTTAAAGAAAAGAAAAAATGCCAGTGTAAATTGTTCCTTCAGGAAAAATCATAAGAACATTTTGGCATTTCCAAAGTTCATGTTTTCTTAGCTAATGTGTCCAAATAACATATTTTGATGTTTGTTTGTTTTGATTTGTGACTCTTTCCCTGCTGTTTTTTATGTGCTAGAGTTGCTCAGTGAATTCTGCCTTGAATTCATGACTAGTCTCCCTGAAATGCAGATTTGGGGCAAAAAATGTGAAAGGTCCAAATCATGCCAATGTAACTAGAGTTTCACAGGTGAGAGCTGTGAGTTCTATGACTGTGTTGGGAAGACTCTTTTGTGAGAAACATTTCTGAAGAGACACATTGTTTATAATAGGCTTGCTGCATTTGTGTCAGTTGAAAACCTATCAGAGTTCTCTGAAGCTCAGAAATCAGGCTGTGTTCATGTGCAGTCTATGTATTGGTGTGCTTTCCTCCTACCACAGTGGCATCAATCTTTATTTCTTCTCAAAATTATTAATGGATGTGCAAGAGTTTGGGGGCCCTTCAAATCAGTCTGCTCAGCTGGGCACCAGCCAGTGCTCTGTCAGAAAAGTCTTGCTACAGGTTTAGGTGTGGGGAAAGAAATGCAAGGTATGCAGTCAGAGAATCGCATCCAAGTACCTGAGCAGCTCTTGTTGTGTTTTTGCTGCAGATTGATTATTTTGTCATGTAGCCTGTTCTATACTGTTGGGTTTTGTTTGATTAAAAAAAATAAAATACATCTCGTGCAGTGTTAAACAAACAGTTAAAAAAATTGCAAGGAGTTCCTGAAGATGCACAGGAAGATTAAGGGAGATGCTTTTCAACCCATGACATGCACTGCAATATACAGTGGAGGAATTATGTTTCCAACATATTTATTGCAGGAAACAGTCCTCTTCTGGTTTGTGGTTATGATATCACATTTTGTGCTGTGGCAGACAGCACAGTAAGCATGGTTTCTGCTCTCAAAGGTGAGTTTGGCCTTGCTAGACTTATAAAAAACCCTAGTGACATCAGCGGCCACTCAGGACCGCTTGAATATAAGATTTGGCTTCTGTTGTTTTGCTAGACCCAATTTCTTCACTTTTCTTGTTGTTTAGAATGTGTAAAGCTCACTGATTTCAGACCTGTGATTTAGAACATTTCATGGACCTGCAAACTCATATACGTTTGGTGAAATAACTAAATACATGTTTATGCAATGACTTCTATTTGCTGCAGTTTAGTATTTTCTGGGTTAACTTGATAAATAATGCTACAAATTAAGATGACAGATTCTACAGAGACCTCTATGCATGTATAGCTTCAACCACGATGAGTAGTCTCACAGAAACAACAGTACAAGTCACAGCTTATAAAGTTTATTTCATCAGGGCGAAACACAAGATTCATGAGAAACTGAAGATACTGTTGACAGGGTAACAGAAGATCATGTGAAAGTAAGGCTGGCATTTGCTCTTAACATGACTTTTCTGCATTATTTACCTCTCACAAGACTCCAAATTAAGTAGGCACCAATGTTAGACCGCTGTGATTTGTCAAGGTTTATGCTAAAATCTAATCTAATCTAAAATTAAAATGCCTTTTAATTTTATGTATATATATTTGATATTTCAAACTCATGGACTGATTTTTTTTTTTTTTTGAAGGAGCACAGGCAGAGCACAGATATAACATCAAATATTTTTCCAAAGAGCCCAGATCCTAGCAATGTCCCAAAGAGCTCATGCTCTTTGTAGGTTCTCCTTGCAGATGCTTTTTGTAACTCTACCTGTATTTCTTGTGGGAAAAAAAAAAGCTAATTTTTGACAGGCATAACATTTTCCCTCTTTGTTCAGTCACCTCTCATCCATGCAGGATTCTGCCATTACTGTGACTAAGTAGGAGGCATGAAGCATATTGCTTGATGATGTCATGAGTGTGATGTAAGTTTTGAGCTGATCCATGAAAGCAGATTTCCCTATGGCACGAACTACCAACCAGAGCATCTGAGTTCAGAGGCAGAGTGCTGTTTGTCTTACTTCTTTCCTTGTTCAAACAAACTGAGGAAAAGGGAAAGGGAACGTCCTTAGAAGTTTTAAGGCTGCTTCCATTGTGTCTGTGTGAAAGAGAAAAGGTAAAAACATCCTATGTGATGATCACTGTGGCATCTTTTTTCTCTCTATATTTGACAAATTGCTGACACAGATCATATGAAACACTTATGAAACGCTGGCAAATTTGGCAGTCCTGATGGATTCTGGGGGGATGAGGACACACAGGTGAAGTAAGGGTCAACTTCAGAGAAGTTTTCTAACCCTTACTTGCAACTACTCTGGACAGCAACTACTCTGTCCTCAACAGTGCTTGGCTACAAGCTTTGCCATAGTGACGATCAAATCAATCCAAGATCTCTGAAATAATTATCTAGAGATGTGGGTTCACTAATGAGTGAACTAATACAAACTGTATATTCATGGAGGGGCTACATGGCATTCTATGCCTATACCATTGGTCAGAAATATCGGTTTCACTATAAGTACCTGGAGGACTGGGGTCATATTTCAACCTGTCCTAGTTAAATCTTAGAGCCTACTTGCCACCAAATGTGATGGACCATGGGTTAAAATAGTTTAGAATTTTATTTGTCTTGGGATTGCTCTCCAGATTACCAATAATTGATTAAATACTGCCTTGTGTTTTCAAAGTGGAGTGAATGAAAGATCCTAGTAGCCCCTAGTAGGCTACTGTAATTTATTTTTTGTATCTGAACTTGAACTGTCTGCCATTTACAAATAGCCTCAGCAATTCTGTCACCACTGCCTCTATCAAAGCACAGAGATTCATTGGCATGCCTGTGTAACAAGTACCAAGTTTTTAGAAATTCGCAAGCTCCTCTCTTATAACTCTCCTCATTAAAAGTGATGGTTAGGCTTGTATTAAAAATCCTAGATCTGTTATGACCAGCTCCCTATGGCAAAAGCACATGTAGAGACTACTTTGGATTTTGGGGAGGAGGGTGGGTTTTTTGGGGGAATCCTCCCAGAAAGCATGTTCTATCAGTATCAGTGTCTGGGAGAAAAATATTTTGGGTGGGAGATAAATCTGTCACAAAGCTGTCACAGCTGACAGCCATTTTTGTTGATATTATTCTGTCTAGTTTGGTATCTTCTTCTGACAGGAGTGTGTGTCTCATAGTTGTTTGCAAAAAGCTTTTCTGTCCTATAAAATAATTAGAGGCGATCAGTCTAGTTTTGTGAGTGGAGGTATGCCAGCCAAGACACAGCTTTCATGGCAGAAAGAGAGGAAGATAATTAAAAGGAATTACAGACCTTCTGGATTAGCTCTACAAAGTAATTGTTCTTCCCTTATCATGGGAAATACTACAGACCCAGCAGTTTTGGTCACAGCTTTTTCCTTACATTTGTTCAATGAACTAACCCAATGTCACGTGATTGGCAGATTTGATTACACAGTAATGATAATTGATATATTCAGCAAAACCAGTTCATAAACTGCCAGATAATCAACCAACTCATTAAAAATCAGCATGTTTGCCACCAGAGATAAAGGCGCTGGGTTCTGTTGACTAAATTAAAAACAACTAGTAATTTGATTAGATAACCAATTACATAGAATTAAAACAAACAAGTAAAAAAGAAGCTGATTGAAATTATGTATACCTTTTTAAAGCCAGGAGGAAGAATTTTCATCAGCTAAGCCTAACTGAAAGCCAAATGATACTGCTTTGAAGTATGTGACCACAACAAGACATTGCAACTCATGGAAGATTTAAAGGCCTGATGGGCATGGTACCACACAGTCCCTGATTTAAGATTTCTTTATTAGCAACAAAAAGTCCGCCAATTAATTCCAAACATTTTTAGTGGATGATGAAATGCCACCGTATTGTTTTGTAACCATCATGGAATACAAGCACTCAGGTGCTACTTCTGGCATCAGAGCTGGGACTCGGGGATGAACCAAACGCAGTTAAGATGCCCGATGCTGATGCTCACGGGATTAGTGCTGGTGCCAGTGTATGTAAGGAATTAGCTCATGACACATCTTTACAGGCTCTTTGCAGAACTACTTATAGTGGTAGGACCTTGCGCAATGCACTGCTCATTAAATCTCTTTATGTTTAAGCACAAACCTGTTTAATAGCCTCAAAGGGTACAATAAAAATTCCCTAACACATAAAATAGAAAACAAACTTTGGAATCAACTAAAATCTATTTGTCAGGGCCCTTAATATACACAGGAACTTACAAAGTAATCATCTGCACCACTTAACACACATCTAATTACTGAAAACTATTGTATGAAAGACACACTACAGGCATGCTTTCTTTCCGTACTTTAGACAAATTGTTGACCCGAACCTATGCCAGCACTCCATGAACAGCATTTTTCTTCTGGAGTTGTTCCAGCCTACTGTGTAAATAGGAAAACACATCTGTTACTCAGAGAAAGGGGAAGAGGTTGTGCTCTGTACTAAAGGGTGTCAGGGCTGAATGGTTTTAATTTGTTCACCTAAAAACTCCTTAGAATTTAAAACATGTTTTGAACATGCTTTTGATTTGGGATATATATCTAGTTAGCGGGGTTAAAGCTTTGATACCTGATTGTATAGCAGTTTGACCTGTTCCTCCTTTTGCAATTGGTGTGTTCTGAATTAAAGCATTGTATCATTTGTTTAATGCACGAGCTGAGAAATTTGATCTAATATTCACTGAAAGCCTTTGACTGTCCTATCAAGTTAATTACTCCTGAAATACTGATGGCAGAAGAGGCACTCCCTGAGACTGCAAGGGTAATGGTCTTTAACTTGAAAAGCCAAAGGTGCCAGGAGCAGTGTTTGAGCGGGGATTGCTCATTCATTAAGTAAATTCTGTATTTCCTCTACTCAGAACCAACTACTTGGACCATCAGGAGTGGATCAAGCAGCTGTGCTCTATCAGCTCTATTTTACAACATGCAGAAGCATATTAACAGTGTTACCAGCTGACTGACCTGCAATTCCTGAAAATACTTCTAGTGTGGTAGTCCCACATTTACAGTTATCTAGTTTTATCTTTCTCAGCCATCAGACATGCCTCACCATAACAGCACAGCTCTGAGCTGCAAGAGCAAACCTGTGTCCTTCACACAGCCATCGTGGTGGCAGGATTTGTTTTGTGTTGGTACTGCTGAACTGTCTGACAAAACAACAGATTGTTGTCATATTTGTTCTTAATTTTCATGTTACTGTGCTGGTTGTAAGAATGCAAAGCACTGGTTTGTTGAGAAATCATTTGTAGGTATAGTTAGTATTTAGAGGATGTAACCAGGAGTATAGTCAAAGCTTTCCTGCTTAATTAATTCCTGGATTAATTTGGAGATGAGAATTAAGGCTGTAATATTGCCAATCAGCATGCTGGAAGGGTTCAGCTGGGCCATTAAAGATATAGGAGCTCTGGACACTGGTGGAAGATTTCATGGGTCTTGTATCTGATGGTGGTAGGTGAGCCTGAAGGAGAGCTGAGCCAGGATCCCAGCTGCAAGGAGATGCATTTCCTTCTTAATTCCTAGGTTCAGCTCCTTCACTCTCTGACTCACTGCCAGAAAGCATGGGGAGCTCTGGAACAGGGACCGGGTATCGGGAACATGTTCAGGAAACCTGCTCAGGGCCCAGGTGGTGAAGCTCTATTGTCTGACATCCTTGGTGCCAGGCAGGCAGTGAGCCAGCCGCACAGCATGGATGGGATCCTTTAGGTATCTCCAGTGCTTTTGCAAATCAGGACCAGAGGGGCAGGTGTTACCTACTGTGTTTGTAGGTAAAGCCTGCTGTGAATTGAGTACCCCTGTACTGACAGCCCAGGAGCTGCTCTGCCTCTCTGGCCAACATGCATGGCTTTATTAGTAAGTGACAGGCACTGGGAGTCTCTGCAAATGGCTCCTGTTGCAAGTTCACATACATGAGTGGCCAATTTACGTTGGAAAATTTGATTGCTTACTTTTATAGAAACTAAAAATAGCCACAAGGAGTTTGCATGGATATAATTCGCATATGGATTGTATTAATTTGCATGTAAAAATGTGTTTTCTGCACAATCCAAAATTAATGGATTGTTGAAAAGTATTAACAATTAAATAATGTCAATATCAAATGTTTCAAGGTCTTGATTGCTGCTAGAATTCAGTAATGCTAAGGTCTTTAAACAGCCAGTACAAAAGACAAGGCAAAATGGAGTTACATAAAAGGGACCAAACAACATTTCTTCAGAAATGAAGAAAAATGTATATGAAAGCAAATTAATGTACACTACACCTGAAAGAAATGAAAACTTGGGTAGAGCTATCAGAAGGATGATGACAGGGATATAGAAGACATCAGAATCACATGCAAAAGGTTATAACTTTTTTTTTTTTTCAGAAAACACAGAATTTTTTCCTTCAAAACATACTCATTTCTGACTCACCCCTAGCTATTTTTACATTAAAATGCTTTTCACAAAGCTGAATTAGTAAAGACAAGAAATCTGTTTTCTGACAATTGTTGGAAATCACAAACTGACACATCACGTATATGTTTTCCAAATTAAAACTGTACATGCTCTCAGCTTCCTTTATCCAGCTATTTATTGTATTCACAAATCAGGTTTATATGGCTTATATTTGGCCAGTCACTTCAGGACAGCTAACAGTTGCTTAGAAAAGAAAGATTTGTACTCTCCTATCCTCCCATCCTTCCCAACAATATTTTCTTCTCTTTCCCTATTATGAGAACTCAGAAATCACTGAGAGGACAGGTTATCACAAAGTTCAGGCCCCCTGTAGAAACTGAATTTTCTTTGCATGCTTAGTTGTTTTTAAATTATATAATCTAAGTGAAAGGGCTCAGCAATTGAAGAGGGGAAGTTTGTATGCAAAGAAAGCAGGAAAAAGTTACAAATAAAATTTTGCAACTAGCACTTCTTTACTTTCTGAAAGTAATTTTATCCTAAACAAGGGTCTGATTCTGGTAGCATTTATGGATGTCGGGGAGCATCTTTTGCAGATGTGTGTTTGCTGGAGTCTTTTGATTTGAGTCTGTGTGACTTTCAGGGAATTGCTTGGGCATACCTGGAAAAAAATATCAGTCAGCAATGTCCCACTGACCCTAAATACAAACATGCAACGAGCATTAATTAAAGGATTCCAAAACTGCTAGAATGTGTTTGTATATGACATATTTTTGTTCCTATCAGCAGCTGCAAAGATCCCTGTAGCCCAGAAGAAAGGGTGATAGCTAACTTCCCACAGGAGCCCTACCTTCACCAGTTTGGCTTCTGTGGAGTGAAGAAGAAGCAAGGGTCTTGCAGACTGCTTTCCTACTCTCTGCCTTCCTTCTAGATGTATTTGAGGCTTACTTCCTGGTCAGTCTCTTGACATCTCTTGACAACTTTGTTCTGGATATGCTTCTTTAAAAAGAACAGAATACTCTCAAATTAAGGACAACTCTGCAGAGTACCTCTCTTTCACCTGATAAGGGTCTGCCACAAATTATACACCCTCATGGGACAGCTGAGGGTCCCTTGTTCATCTTAACTGGCGGGAGCTGCTTCTGGAGGCCAGACTTCGCAGTAGTTTTAAGCTACTTAATTTCCTTCAGCTTGGGATGGTGTTGGGTCTTTTGTTTTCTGTCTGGAGGATCCTGCACATAATTGAAATAAACTTTTTGCCAGAGCAGGTACTGTCAGTAATGAGACTGAAGAGTAAATGTAAGCTCTGACTTGGCACTGGTTGTCCTGATGCATTTTGACTGTCCTCATCTTGTCTGGTAGCTGTGGTGAGGTTTGCAGAGGAAGCCCATTGGAGATATAATGCTAGAGTTAGGGCTTTTAAGTGCAGGGTCACCCAGCATGGTTGTATGTGGGGATACAGAAGAAACCACTACAGCCTATGGTCTGACCTAGTCAAATTGAGGACTAATTGACCTTAGCACTGGCTTATTCAGTCAGCATTATTGTAAAAAGAACTTGTAAAAGATCAAGGTAATTACAGCCTTGTCCTTGCAAATAACTAGCTAAGATAAACCCATGCATGACATAATCACAATTAAATTTTTTTTTGGTCAAATGGGGATTATCACTACTTCCATGTGTGCAGGCTAGTTTTGTTACAGTCCTGAAATTTGGAAAACTACAGTTAACGTTAAATAACTAGCAATGCTAACATTATCATCATTGTTCTTATTGTTTAATACTTGCATTATCACATAAGCAAGAGCCGTTGTGTTCAATATTGTACAGTTTGTCCAAAAATATGGTATTTACTTTAAAACACAACTGTATGAGGATGAAAGGGGGAAAAAAAAGGGGGGGGAGAAGCATGCACAGCATTTATAATCTTGCCAGCATGTAACACAATTGAACCTATTACAATGGAAATTATATGAGAACTCTTACACTGTGATACAGAAAGGATTAGAGGTCAGATTTTGATAACCTTAATTCAGAAAGAAAAAAGCCTTGCAGACCAGGGACTTTCACAGAAGTTGAGGGAAGCTTTTATGGAATATAACCTTGCTTAGTGTGGAGGAGGGCAACTGACTATGTTTAGCATCCTCATGGCTGCTTGAGTCACCAATCTGTGAGCTTTGGTCTCCCACCCAGTTGTCTATTGGTGGGAGGTAAGCACAGCTTGTATCTCAACAACTTCTTCAAGACGGTTGACAGTGCTGGTGGAAAAATGCGCCCATTTCAAACACCAGCACTTCTGACCAACTGATAAGTATGCATTCCCCCCTCCTATCCCTGGCTAGTAAGCTGCTAGACTCATAGTGCTTTATCGTCTCTGTTTGGAGCATGGATGCTGTGCTTGTGCTGATGGCTGTATGACAAGTGCTACAGCAAATAACTGGGCACTTCCATAAAAGGATGGGTCCTTATCTACCTGCGCAAAAGCAGTAGATGTTGGAATTGTGGTCAGGAGTGCAGTGATCAAGTGATACCTCTCTTCAGCAGGGACTGAGTGAAGAGCAATGTAGGATGTAAAAGGAGTAAGAGTGTATTTTGATCCAGAATATAGTAAATATGGCATCGTATAAGCAAGAAAAAAAACCATATATGTATATGCTCTTTGGATGTGTTTATACCTTTCTAACAGCAACATTTTATTTGAATTTTCTGGTGTATTTTGATTTCAGTGGCATAAACCTAGAAAAACACAAGTGTGGATGAAACTCATAAAGCCCTACAAAGTTAGTATCCTTGAAGTTTCCTGATACACATTTAATGTGGAAAGATCTTACTGTTATTTTTAGGTGTTCCTTGTCCTTAGATTCATACATACATCTCTTTGTACTACTTCACCTTCCAGCAAAAAAAGTTTTATTGATTCCCATTCAGTATGTGTTGTTATAATAAATAATAACAAACTTCAGGCTCGGCAACATATAGCACAGGAAATGCAGGGGAACTTACCCTGTAAGTGTAGGGTTGTTCCTTGTAGTTAGCAGAGATAACCTTGGATTCTGGGTTCAACTACTTTTCTTCTTCTGCTTCAGTGCTCTCATGTAGGATACTGAAGGAGCTTGGGGCCAGATGTGTAAAGATAACATTGACAACATGATTTGAATGTTAATAAGTATATAAATAAATACCTAAAATATCCTGGTATCACCAAGCATAGTAGTGCTAAGGGAAGTTTTGATGGGGGGGAAAGGGTGCTACTGAGACTTTACGATCTCTGTGGACATACAGACCCCCTTTGTCCCCCATGTAGCTATTATGCTTCTGCTTAGCAGGAGAGAGGAAGGAGCATTGAGCTGGGAAGAATAAAGAGGGTGCATTCCACATCCATCTCCAGTGCTGGAGCAGAAAAGCTGACAGTCATCAGCTGACAGTCATCCTGCTCTTGGGATGGTGACAGAGAGGAAGGGAATGGGAGAGAAAGAGGGAGCTAGGCAGACTTCGACAGAGCATGAGACAAGCACTGTAAGCATTCGGGACTGTTGATGCTTGGTAATTTTGTTCCTGCACACAGTTAAAATCAAAACACAGCTGTCATATCTGTGTACTGACCATCACTGTTGTAAAGGTTTTTAAATGCTTTTTTTCCCACTGACTATTCATTTGTAGGGGGGGGGCAGAAAGAAGACTTAGCCTCATGTCTGTAAAATGAAGACTTCCTTCCCTTCCAAGTGCAGCTTAGCAATGCCAATTGCAAGTCTCATTATCTTTGTACACTGCTTGAGATAAGGATTCAAATGAGGACTCAAGTGCTGTAGTCACACAGATTGTGGATCAGTCTCAACAGGAAAGTCACCAGGAGCCATATGAAGACATAAACGTGAAATCAAATGGCTTCTGTGCATGTGCCAGAGACATCTGAGGAGTGATTCCCCAGACATATGACCAATGTTGATCAACTGGTTTTATGGCTGAAAAAGCACAATTACCATATATTTGCGAACATAACAAAGGTCTCAAATACTCAAGACACTATAAAAAGCAAGGCCTCTGCCTGCTCACAACACTGTGTATCATGCACCATATCAGAACGAAGGGAACTTCTGGACAAAAAGATTATGGACTTCGCCTTCCAGTATATAGCAGGAGCCCAATGGCTGATTCAGAGTTTTTAGCATTTTTTATAGATACTGCAACACAAAGATTATTCTCATACAAGCAGTTCCACAGCACTTTGCTTCTGTTGTCTTGTACTTAAATGTGTATGGGGTTTTTTTCCTATCCCGTTCTCTTCTACTTTCATGAATACTTCTACCATGATGCACAATCTTGTCCTCTAAATTCAAAGGTAAGTTCTGCAAGTACTGCTGCCTGTAAACAAATGACAGAGCCCCACATAATAATAACAGTAACAACAGACATTGCATCAAATAAAGCTAGCTGAAAATTTTCTAAGGTGATCTGTTTGAATTGGAAAATGCTGCTGTTACAGAATGAAAATATCTTACAGATAAATGTTATTTTTGTCCAAATTCTCAGTGGAAAATTATTGTTAAGTCTTACTATCAGAAAGTTGAAATGTTTCATTTCAAAAAGGTCCAAGCATTTTTTTTTCTATGCTGTGTTTTGACTATATAACAGAATAAGTCTATCAGATTACCACCTCTAACCTTACTGAAATGAGATGCTGTGTATGATAGGAAGAAAACATTTCTGCATATTTTGTTTGCAAGACATTCTAAAATTTTCATCCCAACTTAAAACAATGTAGAATTTTGAAATCTCAGTATCTCAGATGGCAATTCCTTTTTTCAGCCTGATGTAGCCATTGGAGAATAAGAACAAAGCAGCAGATATGTCAGAGGGAAAAAAGGAGAAAATACAGTGGCTGGTAACTAGAAACACAACTGACTGAGAAACAACTATTAGCTTTCCTGAAGCACTGTGACCCTAATCAAAGGAGAATCTTTGTGACAGTGATTTTATTAAATGTAAATTCTGATTTATTACCTGGGTTGGAAGGCATTACTATGAGATTCTCAATGTGAGTTAATGAATTTCTGTGTTAATTTACTTTTTATCCTCTTAATGCATTGAATATTTCTATTTTAATCCCCACACATTTTCACCAAGGAACTATTTTAACCTCCCACTGACTTTGCTTTCACTGAATTGTCTTTCCCAAGTGCAAGCATGGTCTCATTGCTGCATCGAGTAGTTGCACGAGTTCGTTCACAAAACAGGAGTCCAGCATTCATGCACTGGTCTCTGTGCACTGGAGTAATACTTCAAACAGTGTGTGTGTGATGGTTCTCAGCGCGGAGTCTACGTGGATGGGAAGGCCTCAGAGTGGCAACTTGTGGCCTCAGAGTGGCCCTGGGTTATGCGTAAAACACCACTATGAAGTTGGGCTGCTCTCCTTCCTTCCTTTCTCAGATCCCAAAGGTGGGGATGGGGAAGAACAGGAAAGGGCTTGTTCTTCCTGACCCAAATAATCTGACAAAGGCATCGACCGGCAATGGGCAAGGAATCTAAGTGTGTCAGACTCTCAGCACATCTCAGTGCTGTCTTGTTTGCATGGTATGCTTTGCATTCAGCTAAATATAGAATTATAGAGCCAGTACCATCAGAGACTGTTGCAGACGCATATCAGAAATCTCACTAACAAACCTCTTCTCACAAGGTTTTCCAAACAAGGAAGCCGGGAGTAGTTTACTCCCATATCTGAAAGCAGAGGGTCTGATGAGGACCTTTACTATATATACTTTTAGTGAGGTACAAGAGGCAAACCACCTTTTTTCTTGCAGTTGAGTCTGTAGTTTTTTATCCACGTAACCAGCCAGTGAACCATAGAGGTCTGATAATCACTTATTCAGTGCAGAATTCCCTGCTGAATGGAGAATTACTCTATAATCTGAAGTTGCCTATTTCATACTTCCATTTCTGACACAACTTCTCCCTCTCTGGACTAAGTATGAGGAACCAGAGAAATTCCTGGGAATGAAGGACCTGAAGCTGTCAAAAAATGCCATGATATCAGGTATAGGCTGAGGACAGAAACTCTCCTCCAACTTACTTGTCTTCATTGCCCACAAAATTTCAAATAGAATTCTAAGAATATATTCCAAATGTACTCCGAACCAGAATATTTAGTGATTAAACTCTGGGGCTAATTGGGTTATTTAATCATCAGTGTAGAATTCCTAATTCCAGTTCCAACTCACAGGGTTGAGTGGCTATTTTTAGAGAAAATAAATGAAAGGAAAGAAACATCTGTTGTCTTGCTAGAGTTCTGTAAAATTATGTTACTGAAAGAAGAGCACATTTGGGATTTACTGCTGTATCATTTTTTGTTTCATTAGAAAGGGAAAAAAATGTCTTCGCAGCACATAGTGCTTTCAGGAAAAACATACCTAATTCCTTGCTTTTTTCTCCTCTGAATAAAATTCGTTGTTGTTATTTCTATTATGGACATGCTTAAAGGCCCCAGCAGAGATGGTGTTGCCATTGTAAAAAGTTCTGGCTCAGAGAATGAGAGACATTCTCTGCCCTGGAAAGCTGAATGTAAGTGGATAAAGCAGGCAGAGATAGGGAAAAAAAGAACAATTGAGATCTCATTTTACAGATCGGTTAACTGTAACTCTGAGTTTCTTGTGTCAGGTAATACACATCAAGCTGGAATTTGAATCCAGGTTTCCTGAATCCAAACCTGATAACTTTGGGAAACTACTCCCTCACCTGGCCCTTTGAACTTCAACTGCTTTCAGACCATCATTGGTTTTCTGTGACTTAATTTCAAACCCTAGAAATCAGAATGTCATAGTAATCTAGAGTTAAGAAGTGAATTTTAGATCCTAAGAGTGACTACTCAGTATCCTCCACACTGCAGGGCTGTTCAGCCATACGCAAATTAGCTCTGGATCCAGGACAATATGATCATAGTAGTATAAGACTGTTCCAGGGCGCTGAGTCACACAGATGCAGCTATACTGCCAGGACCCAGGAAAGCAGTGAATGGGACAAAATTGTTTGACATGAAAAATGCCTTTGGTGGCAGCTGTGATCAGGTTGGTCTCACCTCTGTTGTAATCAGGAAACTCACTGACCCCCAGGCTTTCCACACCTATTGCCTTCTCTTGTCACCTTGTACATCATAAAAATAACACTTAAAAAGTGTCTGACTGTACCTTGTTTCTCTTTCATTTCCTTTCAAAGAAAAGGTGTGGGAAGTTAATCAGACCACAAACATGAAGACACTATCATCATGATAATGGCATTAGGCTGGCGTTAGGTCTGGTCATGGTGCTGTGAGATGCAGCTGAGGTCAGTGAATAGCATCTTTCTAGGTCGCAACTAGGAGCTTGTGACCTGGCCTCGGACCCCCTTGTACAGAGCTAGAACAAAATTATGTCCCCTGTCTTTAAGTGCTCAACAGTCTAAATATTAGAGATGGGAAGCAAAGGCACGGAGAGGAAGAGGGAGCCTGGAGACTCTCTGAGGAGCAATAATGGTGAGCATCTCACCATGCAAGCTACCTGGTATGGCCCACCCTTCTCTCCCCAGTCCCTGCCAATACAATCCAAGTGCTGAAAGGGAAGCATGCTGCCACAGCTCCCTCCTTTAATAAATAAACACATCTATGCAATGTCACAACAAATTAGGAACTACTTATTTCTGTTCATTGAGCCAGATGGAACCAATAATCCGCAGGGAGATGGCACTGGATTCATTAAGGCAGCTCTCAAGGCCTCAGTAACAGGAGAGAGCAGTGACCCACTAGCTAGGTTTCCCTGTAGACAGGAAACTGGGCTAAAATAATTCTCAGCTCAAGTGAAAATAATGGATAATACTCACTTTATGTTGCACCCTTTTACTATCTAAAACAGCTGAGCTTTTTCCTAAATAATATATGAAAGGCTGCTCAATGCCCATTACCTGATAATTGTACTGTGCAGTCTTGTGAAAAGAAACTGAAATAAAACCAGGGAAACAGTCCTTAGTCTTTCATGCTTATTTTTGCCTGTCTGAAGCCCATCAATCCATGTAAATAGATTTGTGTTTGATTGAAACGAGACATTACTAGGAAACTCCCTGGTCTGGTACGGCCTTTCGACTACTACCCGCTGTTGGTTATACAGGCTGGCAGTAATGAGGTTCCGGAGAGAAGTCCTGCAGTGATCAAAAGGGACTTCAGGGCACTGTGGCGACTGGTTGAAGAATCAGGAGCACAGGTAGTGTTTTCCTCTATCCCTACAGTGGCAGGGAAGGATACTGAAAGGAACAGGAAAACACACCTGATCAACACGTGGCTCAGGGGCTGGTGCCATCGGTGGAATTTTGGCTTTTTTGATCATGGGGAGGTTTACACGGCACCGGGCCTGCTGG
>NW_008794665.1:13243041-13247826 GCF_000699145.1 Aptenodytes forsteri
TTCTATGATTCTATGATTCTATGATTCTATGATTCTATGATTCTATGATTCTATGATTCTATGATTCTATGATTCTATGATTCTATGATTCTATGATTCTATGATTCTATGATTCTATGATTCTATGAAACCTGCGTGTTCCATTTGGCCAACTGCACGTTAGAAATTCAGACCTCTGCAAAGCAGGTGTATCTTCCTTTCTTTTGGTTTACAAGTGTATAATACTAGAGCTTAATATTTATTAGAAATGGCCAATCAATCTTCTGAGTCTGCAATCTTATGGTTATATCATATATTAACAGGGCTGGTAATAAAAGTCAAACACAGTACCAAATATGAAATATGATAGTGCTGTGAAATGATAAAGAATAGATAGATCTTCTCACTTTATTACTATTATTACAAACTTTTTTACTGAGGAAGGCACAAACAGGTTGAAGAATCTGTTGTGCTGGGCACCATTCAGGTTCTTAACTGGGGAATAAATCTCATCCCAAATATTTTTCAATCCATGGCCTTGTAAGCATGCACTTGCTGACCTTACTCCTAGAGCAGCTCCACTGACAGCAGTGCTGTCATAGTGATAAAGTTGTGCTTGTATGCACTGCAGAATTGGAGCTTTAAAAGATGAAACAGGGAAAGGGCTTGCAGCCTACAGTGATCTGTGTTCCCAATCACATTTCATGGCTGGGAAACCAAGGCAGAGATCACTTTGGGCCTTCATGGTCAGAGGTCGTCATTAGCCCTGGCAGTAATTGGTAGACATTTTTTTTGGCATTTTTAGCAGAGACCAAAGATCCAAATGGGCTCTGTAGACAGAATGTCCCTTGGTTATCACGTAAATTTAAAACTTATTATAAAATTAATTATGTTTTATATTACTATCTCATTAAGTTTTAGTAATAAAAGGAGATGAAGAAGGTTGATCAGCAGAAATGTGAGTACTTTTCTGGAAAGGTAATAATCCATCTGTCCTTGAAATGTTGTTCTCGATAACTAACCATTGCTTGATATTGCTATTCCCACACACACAGACTTTGGGATAATAAAAAAAGAATCTAAATATATTAATTGTAGCTATGAAGTGTCACCCGCTCTCCAAATTGTTCAAAGCATTTTTCTGCAGTGTAACCATAAAAGCACAATTTAAACTACATTAAAGGAACGCAGGAAATTACAAGTTTTGGGTTAAGCATGTAAATTACAGCTTTGCAGATGTTAAAATTTAACCAAGGAAGGCAATGCAGACAATTGGATGGAGCATTTGAAGGGGTTAAGAAACCTGAGCTCTGGTCCCAGCTCTTTGCCACTGACTCATTTAATCTTCTTGTAGCACCTGAGTGAGCAACTGTTGACTTCAGGAGCTATTTCCTGAAGCTTCCACATCACTGTGGTTTGAACCACAGAGAAAAAAACATCAGTGTCTAGGAAAACCCAGAGCCATGCTCAAATGCCTCTATCATCTTTTTTCCCTCCATAGTGACATCTGATAACTAAGGACCTAACTACTAGGTCCAGCATAGCTGGTCCCAAAAGTAAGAAGACTTCAGTGGGAAAGGCACCAGGGCATCACTGAAAGGTCACAGTGAAGGTTGTGCTCGTGGAAGGGACAGGAAGAATTGTTTGACTGAGGTAACAAGAAAAGCATTATTTAGACATAGGTCTGGTGATCCATGTTGCTAGAAACCATCCATCTTACTCAGTAGAAAAGGATCCTGAAGAGGCACATACTAAAAGGATAGTCGAGACACTTGACATGCCAAATGTCACATGGCAGTACGCCGGTCAGAGGAGGATATCTCCCCTGTTAGCTGGCTCTTTTTACGGATTCCCATGTCTTGCATTGGGAAGGTGCTGGCCCTTCACGTTGCTCTTTGCCCATTAATTGCAGCCACTGTACTAAACTTCTAGAAAGTATGAACACTGATCCTTTGTAACAGCTTTCACAGCCACGCCTCCTGAGTAAACTACTCAGGAAACAAGAATACCAAGCTGGGGTCAGCTGTAGCTCTTCTTCACAACCCAAAGGCATTCTTTGGTAATAAAAGAAGTGTTAACACTCCTTAGAGTCTTGTCCAGCATCTCTCTTTAAAGCATGATTAAATGAACAGCTGAATTCAATTCTAAAAACTGAATGGTATGAACTGATAAACTGCTCTGCAATCTCTCCCATGAGGACAATCACCTGAGCTAAGCCACAGAGGAGAGTCAAGTGAGAATATTAACTTACTAACTCCTATCATCTGTTCAAAGTCAATTCTGCAGGAGTGAGCACATCTTCTGAGCTGCTGAGTCAGGTGCTCATTATGGCGTCAGCAGCACGTATTTTATTAGAAAGGAGGGCAAATGGATGGCTCTGGTTGTTTTTTTTCCTCTGTGGGAAAACGTTATTTGAACCAACTGACTTGGTATATATATCATGAAAATCTACATCCTCTTTTATTTTTTTTCTTTTTTGGCAAATTCTTCCAGTCTCTCACTAGCTAATCCCCAGAGGCCAACAGATTTGAATTTTGCAATACTCATTATCAAATAACTGCTGTCTTCAAAATGAACTTACAACTGTGCTGACATCACAGCAACAAAGCACTGTCACCCCCTGGCAAGATAAATGAAGTAATTTCTTTGTCAACTTGTGTTTGCATCTTGTGATTAAACTGACTGAAATTATCTCCGTTAAAAAATATGCAGGAGGGATGAAAATGGCACCAGGCATATAGATAGGATGGCAGTCAAATGGGGGATTGTTCATTCCAGCTGAAGATAAGTCTGAATTTGGCTAAAAGATTCACGGTTCCTACAGCATTCTGGTGCATCCAACTGGAAACTCTGTGGCAGCTACAGATAACTTCAGAAGTGGGAGGTCTTGAATTAAATGAAAAGTGAAAATGAATAATCCAGTCAGAGCAGTGTCCCTAGTGTTATTTCATTTCATATGCAAATTTGGTTCATTCTAAACTGTCCCTGGTTTGCACGGACCCACTCAAGCTAAATTTAAAAGCCTGTCCCTGCACTGGAATTATTGGGGACACAAGAAAGATATTAGCAGCTGCAGAGCAAATGAGCTGAGCTTCTAAGTGGTGGAGTGGGTACATTAGCTGTGAGCAGCTTTAATGTGCCTTCTGCGATGACCTGCTGGGAAAGCAGTCTCTGTGCTGGGGTACCCAGCACTAGCATGCTTCTGCCTTAGCAAGAGAGGGCTGGTGTGGAGAGACAGTGATGCGGCTGGCCTTCATGGTCCTGTTCTCCTGGGTACTGCAGGCAGCGTGGACATACTGGGAAGTGGTGGCTCTTTGGTATTGCTTGGCCCTTTTGCACCTAGCGTCGATCCAAAGAAGAGTCCTTCACACCAACTGTCTTGTTTTCCAGGGATTTGGAAGCCACCATTTCTCAGTGGGAAGCAGGAGGAACAGAGATGCAGTTTTTCTTTCACTCGCAAGAACTTTCTCTGTTGTTCCCATTTTTCACTACTGTCTGCACGGTGCAATGTCTTACATGCAGAAATACACAAGGTAGCAAGAATTATGTATTAGGTGTCAGTAAATGGGGTAAAAATAGTTTTGAATTGAACATTTCTTTTATAAATGTGATTTCAGATGAAGGTATATTGCAAACTGCCATGCAGCACATTCAGCAAGTACTACCTTGCTATCATAAGACATTATTCTTCCTCCAAATTTGATTTGTGTGAGGAGGGAACCAGGAGAGAGTCCCTCATAAATTACATTGTTGACTCATTTTGCTATTGAATTCTGGCATACCAAGGCTGCATCACTAAACAATGTTTAGTTGCATAACCTTTTAAAGATTATACAACCATTATGTCTCATTGCGCAGTCTTCAGAAAATAGGGAGTTTATTTCTTCCACCAGAGTTTATGTTTATTTAATGTCAGTATTTTGGCTTTTAAGAAAAATGTTAACAGTACAATCTCAGTCTCCCTTCTTCACATTTCACATTAAGTTATGCCATTTTAAGAATAGTTATGCTTAGCATTTCCATTTCTATGACTTCCTATTAAATACTTTTCATTCCAACCTGCCCTTGTAAACTAACCAAAATGGCTTGCCTTCTTAAATTGATTTACCGTACTTAGACCCTTTTTACTTTGCACTGCACAATACTGAAGTCAAAAGCGTTAAAAACAGAAAAGAGGGATACTGAGCCCACCTTTATCTTTATTTTGTGTTATATTACTTATTGTAAGGTGTAACAGTGCATGGTATAGAAACACAGAATGATGTCTTCGTAGGCAATTTTTCAGTAGTTCTGAAACTATTTTTTTATCTAAATAGGTTTGTGATGAGATATATACAATAATTCTCTTTCACAGAAAACTTAGAAATGTTTGGCATTTCATTCCCAGAGTGAAGGGGATGAAGATACATTCAAAATTTTAAAGATCTTTGGGAACTGGGATTTCCATTCTCTGACCAGAGTTTCTCATTCTCCCTTTCTATTATTTTTAATGTGTGTGTATTGCAGATTTCCAATATAGGACTCAGGTAAGGTCTTTTCTCAAGCAAAAGGCAAATACATGCTTGTAGTCTTAGAAGCAGACCTGGAAGTGGGAGTTTCCCTCTCGCTCTGAGTAGGAGCTAAACTGGCCCTGCCCTTAGCTGTCTGTCGTGGTTTAATTTCAGTCGGCAACTAAGCACCCCGCAGCCGCTCACTCACTCCCCCCCACCCGGTGGGATGGGGGAGAGAATTGGAAGAGCACAAGTTAGAAAAACTCGTGGGTTGAGATAAAAACAGTTTAATAATTGAAATAAAATGATAATAATA
>NW_008794665.1:13254818-13258636 GCF_000699145.1 Aptenodytes forsteri
CTTGTGCACCTGCAGCCTTCTCAGTCGGTAGAGCATGGGAAGCTGAAAAGTCCTTGGCTGGTGTAAGCATTACCTAGCAACAACTAAAACATCCGTGCGTTATCAACTTTGTTCTCATCCTAAATCCAAAACACTGTACCAGCTACTAGAAAAGAAATTAACTCTATCCCTGCCAAAACCAGGACACTGTCAGAGCGCAATGGGACACCTTAAGTTAGAGAAGCCTCTGGAGCACCTCACTATATCAAGTTTGAGGTTGAAGAGGTTTTTACTCCCAGCTTTCCCTGCAACTCTCTACTACAAGTTGCTTCCTCCTAACAGAGGCAGCAGAATGGGTGGTATTGCCATTGCAGTCTTGGGACAATTATGCACCTTCATCTGTTGCTTTGGCTGACAGTGCTGTGACAGTGTGCTCCCCCATCCAACCTGACCTTTATCTCCTGTAACCCTGCTCAAGCCATAACTACCAGGGGCAGTCGTGAATGGATGCTGATAGTGATAGCTTCGTCCATTCAAAGAGGATTCAGGAGCCAGATAACAACACAATAGCAAAAGGGCTATTGTGAGAAATACACCCCCCTAACCACAGTTACCGGTATGCAAACATGACTATGAGTCAATCATCTTACCCCTATAAAGAGTGAGCAGCCCAAGAGCCCTTTGAGCTCTCCTGCACAGCAGCGGGCTGTATGCCAGGATCTCCCCTTGAGTAGGGACACCTCTCAGGGTTACTCCTCGAGGTTGAGAGATTCCTTGCCACAACAGATACTCGGTAAGTGACTAATAGCATGCTAAACTTTGAAAACTTAGCTAAGTGATA
This sequence comes from Aptenodytes forsteri, assembly GCF_000699145.1. NCBI lineage: Eukaryota > Metazoa > Chordata > Aves > Sphenisciformes > Spheniscidae > Aptenodytes > Aptenodytes forsteri. The sequence continues at coordinate 13,255,639 of NW_008794665.1, forward strand.
TAAAGGATTGATTGCGCATATATAATCCTTTAGCCATAAACCGTTGACCAAGGCTGCGACTAGGACTGGATCCAGCCGCACCTAAACTCCTCTCTGAGAAGTTTAGAAAGTAAGGGGGTCCTTTCTGAACCTCATGACTCAACGGGAGGGTCTCCCTGGCAGTTTTGTCTGACCCTGTCCTCTATGCAGTAAATAATCAAGTGTGCCTTGCCATGGAATCTTGTTCATTGTCGCATTTACCATTGAACTTTGTTAATTCATGCTTTAACTCACTCATTTACCATGAACTTTGTTAATTCATGCTTTAACTCACTGTTTTCTATCAATAAAGTATTGTTGCTTCTCTCTTATGAGTGAAGTGCAGTCTCACTCCATCCGTGACAAGCGCATACTCAGAGCAATGCCTTTGCTTTGCTGTACAACATATTTGGAGAAGGGGTGGGAGGAGCCTGGACACCTGTACAGAAAGAAAAGCTACAACTTCACTTTCTCAGAGCTGTTTTTGTTCTTACAGTGAAAAGCAGCCAACACAAAATAGCACTTCACACCTGCTTCCTCCTTTGAATTTTATGTAAAACAGCTTACAACAACATCCCAACATAATAATTGATTGTGGGGAATCTGTGTCTCTAATAGAGTGATCTAGGTGAGAAGGGACCTCTGGACTCCTTTTGTCCAGCCCTCCTACTCCAAATGTAAATCACTTCAACATGAGATTAGGTTGCTCAGGGCCTTGTCCAGCCAAGTGCTGAAGATCCCCAAGGGCAGAGACACCACTGCCTCTCTGGGCCATTTCCCAGGCCTGCACCGCTCTCAGTGTGATTTTTTTTCGCTCGTGTAGCATAATCATACTGAGGTATGAATCAGTTTGTGCCTGTAGTTGTTTGCACTGTGTCATTCCCACCACCTTTCTTTTAAATGAATGCCAGACAATTAGCCAACTTGAATGTTTTATCCTGGCCACATAAACTGAAACAGAGACAAAAACTCATGGTGCCCTAGGATGCAGTCTGATCAATATCCTTGATCTTTCACTGTCCTGGCAAATCATTTGGCTGGACAGCCTCTTTATAGAATCTTCTATTACAGACAAATTCCATAAAGTATATTTATTATATCAACAGACTGCTATCTTCTACCAACACTTTTCAGATGCTTAAGTACCCTTAACTTGTTATAAAGCAATAAATGTGCTTTAACACCTTCGTATACTTTGATAGTTCTCCCACTATGCAAACTGCTTGTTACGAAAGGATGGGAAATAACAATAGCTTGTAAGACTTCTGCTGAAGTGGGAAGGGGTCTACTAAGTTTGGTACTTATCAGCCCAAATTCCCATGCATTTCTCAGACTCTGTTGGTCACAGACATTTGTGTTTCTTCAGGTTTACTATGTATGAAGAAGTTTCTTTAATGAAATTCACCCAACAGTTTTTGTTAATAGCTCTACAAGAACTTCATCTGAAGCTGGGAAATGTCAATGGAAAAAAATCCAGCTGAGGTGAGTAGAGGAGCTTGTGCTAGTGACAATGATCAGGATGGGTAGATGGGTGTCAAAATATTTTAAGTGACAGATTTTAGCCATTTGATGAACAGAGAAGTTTGGAGATTTTAGTAATGATTTCTATCCTTTTCTTGCATGGGTACATATTTTCCTCAAGAAAGGCATTAGCAATAAAGATTTGCTAGAACTCAGGCATCAATAAGCCAGGTGCCAAAATGTCTAGATGGGCTCCAGAACCAGTGGTGGACTGAGGAGAAGTTCCCCTTTCAATCCAGGAGATCCAGGCCATCCGTGCGATGCCTCTGGTTTAGTTGATTGACACGGTTGATTTGGTAGCAGAGGTAACCATTCCAATTCAGATGTATTTGAGTAGTTATGCAGCATGCTTCTATATGTATTCAAATTCTTGCTTTTTATACTTCATGTTTGGAAGTGGTGAATGGCTGTGCTTCTTACCTACTCTGTGATAATTTTTTCCTGTGAATTTTCATTTAAAGTAATTGATGCACTGACCAATGGGGTATTTCTGTAGTTATTCAAATGAAGTGATTTTTTTTTCCAGTTACTGTGGCCTTTGAGACCAAGGAGCTGATAGATCTCATCCTCTCAAATACCATGTTTATTCTAAAATTAGAGAGAAAAACAAGCTGCCTTAAAATCCCATTTTATCACAGAATGGACTAATCATCAGTCCAGCCTACTTGAATAAACTTCTCTGTGAAACTACTATACAAATCTGGTGTGGCACTTCAGCAAACTTTGGTTCCTATGCTTAACAAGAAGCCTTTAATGGTTTGGCAGTTTGACTTAAAACTGTTGTCAGCAAATATATGGATTATTGCTTTAAAAAATATTTCTATGAAATACAAATTTTTAGATTGTTCTTGGGTTTTCACAAAATTATTGCTCCTGCTTTAATTGGAGATCATTATGAAAAGTTAATTTCAGATAAAAATATACTTTATTTAAAAGATCTCTTTTAAATAAAAATCCAATTTCTATGTGTACTTTAATCTTCTGTGTTCGTTCCTTTTTGCCATTAAGCTTCTCTATCCACACAAGTTCCTTTGTTCTTAAACAATACTGCTGGTTTCAGTGAGACAAATCAAGTATTAAAGAACTACCTAAGAAATGTACAGGTATCCAGAATATGTTCTTTGAAATAAGACCAGTAATTTTGTATGGGAAGCTGAAATTAAGAAAATGGGACTAATGCTGGATTGAGTATCTTGACATTTCAGCGAAGCCACCAAGGCGAAGGGCTCCGGAGCGGAGGATTACACCGGGGAACCCTTCCTGAAGCGGCAAAACTGCGGCCAAACCCGCGAAAAGCAAAAGCGCAGGGAGCAAGAGGGTGCCCCAGCCCCCCCATTCCTCGAGCCGGAGGAGGGAGCTCCTGACGAGCGGCAGCTCTGACTCAGCGTGGGCGGGGACAAGAGGGGCGGCGGCCAAACCCCCTCGCTTAGAAGAGCAGCCCCAGGGAGCGCGCACGAGC
>NW_008794665.1:13261640-13279105 GCF_000699145.1 Aptenodytes forsteri
CTGGATGGCCGGGCCCAGAGAGTTGTGGTGAATGGAGTTACATCCAGTTGGCAGCCGGTCACGAGCGGTGTTCCCCAGGGCTCAGTACTGGGGCCGGTCTTGTTTAATATCTTTATCTTTAATATATTTTTATAAAGCAGTGAGTTAGAGTTCAATGGTAAGTGCGACAGTGGTTTAACAAGATTCCATGGCAAGGCACACTTGATTATTTACTGCATAGAGGACAGGGTCAGACAAAACTGCCAGGGAGACCCTCCCGTTGAGTCATGAGGTTCAGAAAGGACCCCCTTACTTTCTAAACTTCTCAGAGAGGAGTTTAGGTGCGGCTGGATCCAGTCCTAGTCGCAGCCTTGGTCAACGGTTTATGGCTAAAGGATTATATATGCGCAATCAATCCTTTATATCACTTAGCTAAGTTTTCAAAGTTTAGCATGCTATTAGTCACTTACCGAGTATCTGTTGTGGCAAGGAATCTCTCAACCTCGAGGAGTAACCCTGAGAGGTGTCCCTACTCAAGGGGAGATCCTGGCATACAGCCCGCTGCTGTGCAGGAGAGCTCAAAGGGCTCTTGGGCTGCTCACTCTTTATAGGGGTAAGATGATTGACTCATAGTCATGTTTGCATACCGGTAACTGTGGTTAGGGGGGTGTATTTCTCACAATAGCCCTTTTGCTATTGTGTTGTTATCTGGCTCCTGAATCCTCTTTGAATGGACGAAGCTATCACTATCAGCATCCATTCACGACTGCCCCTGGTAGTTATGGCTTGAGCAGGGTTACAGGAGATAAAGGTCAGGTTGGGCAGGGGAGAACATCATCACAACATGGCACCATGGCGTTCATTGGGGCTGCTCAGCAACGAGAGCACTAAACAGAGGAAGCAGCAGTGAAATGAAATGAGAAGAGAGGTAAACATAGCAGAGGAAAATTCAGGAGACTTGGGAAGGGAGGGCAGATAAAAGGAAAGTCAGGGAAAGTGGAGACTTATCACCCTACTTTCCTCAGAAAATGTAAGGCTGTGTTTGGAAATGGTGCCAATAACAGCTGAAACAATCCTGAAACTGTTCATGTATTACATGAAGAACATGTATTACAGCAAGAAAAACAATGCAACTTTCCCTTTTCCACCTCCTTGCCCTTTTCACCTCCCTGCACAGCTTCTCCGTGGAGCTTCCCACAATCCTTGGGCTGCCTTACTCTTTCTCAGAGCTGCTTTCCCTGCTTTCCCTCTTGCAGCTTTCTCCACACAAAACCACCCCAAATGCACACATGGTGAGGAGGGAGTAACTCCTCAATACACAACTGACTTTCTCTGTATGTAATAAGAGAAGCTGAAAGCAGTAAAACACACCAGCCATCCTTCTCACCCTTCATGGAGTGTTTATGTAGTGAAGAGCTGGCAGGTGTCACGTTATTCAGCTTACAAGACTTTCCAGGTATAAATAATGGTCATTCTTTTCTCTGTGCTACATGAGAGTCAGTGTTTATTTCCCAAGGCCCAAGTTCCTCTCTTACTGCTTTCACATGGGACATTCCCACTTCTTGGATCCTGGAGAAAGTTGTCTGATGAGACATATTAAGGCTGTGAGACCTCATATGCAACAGAGTTCCCCTCCTGAAATATTTATGGAAAAATTGAGTTCTTTCCTCCTAGTCTGAATGCAACACAGAGGCAGCACAGCATCCCTGTCCAGGAGGGTGAGGACAGAGTGTGTGTAAACCCCAGAGAGAGCTCAACAACAGGCACAAGAAGAGAGGGGTTACAAGAAGAATTAAGAGCAGTAGCAAAATATCTCACCCAGCATAACAAATACATTTTAGTTGGAAGAATGGTGCTCTGGCCTGCAAGAGTCAGGTTTACCTACCCTCTCCAATACTGTGAAAATTTGTATTAGAGGCATCATTCCTGGCCATATCAGTATAGTTGTGATGAATGACATCAAGCAGGAGAGATAGTGACAACCAATCCCATTGAAATTTTGCTGTGACAGCCTACAGGAATTGCAGCGCAGAGACAATTTTTCCATTGATGTCACTAGTTACTCATTTTTTCTCTCAGAGGAAGGCGAGTCATATAGCAAGAAAAACTTGATCTCTAGGCCGCACAAGCTTTTCTGTGTGCAGAAGTCCATAATGGTGGACTCAGAAATACTGGGGTGAAAGGTCCATTGTCAACTCTCTGGCTCCCATTTATATTTCTTATTTCTTGTCCCACTTGCTTATGACCCTGTTGTGGATGCAATTTGATTGTGTTTACTTTATTGAATGGCTTTGAAAAGCTAAACAGATTATGTCACCTTTACAGCTAAGCAAGGAGTTCTGCACAGAAATTAAAACTTGAAATTTGCCTTGTCACTTGTTTTACAGTGTTTATCCCAGCCCTGCTACCCTTGTCCTTCCTGACAGAGATTTCCTTGTTTTTGCTTTAAGCAGAAAGGCATTCAAGAGCTCATGAAGAGGAAAGGGTCTGTGCTTGATGAGCTGATTGTAAAGAATTTACAGTACCCTCCACAAAACTCTTGCATTCAACCTGTGTCAGGGCTATGGGCAGGGTTCAATAGAGCAAAAAAAGAAATAAACAGAAAATCTCAAGCCTACTTCAGCTTAAGCACTTATCCTGCAGACTACTTAAAGGCCAATGTTTGCAAGTTATTCATTTCAGAAGTAGGGTTTTAGAGCTTCACAAAGACAATTGTATTCACTATGTTCTAATCCAGAAAATCAAAAGAGGTTATTTGTGTTTTTAAAATACTTGTTCATCTCTCTGTGAATGAGACTGCTTGATTTTGCAGTTCTTATCCTTGCCTAGTGGGAGTATCAACATATTCTAAAATCTAGAAAGTGGATTGAATCAAATTAAAATTATTCTCCTCTGAAAACAGATGTTTTAAGAACTTTTTTGGTCTGTCTCCCAGCTTCAGACAAACAGGAATTCTCTGCTAGGATTGGCAAACTTACCCTGTGAAGGAGATGATAGTCAAAACACTAAAGAACTTTGGCAGCAGTGAAAAAAAATTAGGGTGGTGTTTGCTGCATAAGATTATTAAGGGTTAGTGATTGACTTGAGAATCCAAAGCAAATCCAAAAAATATTCATTTTTGTTGCTGGGGAAAAAAAATCTCTTTGAAATAACTGTACTATACTCACAAATCTTAGGAAGCAGGCGGGTATTCTCTGACTAGAGACTATTCTTCTGACTATGTTTTGCTAAGCCAGGAGATATCAGAAATTAAAAGGTGAGAGTTTTAGGGCTCCTGGAGCAGCCGGTAGGCTAGTATGGAAGACCCTTGTACTCTGTGGCACCTCATTTAAAGAGGAAGTAATGTCATCCTAGAAGTCATAACATTTAGGTGGGGCCCCATGGCTGAAGTTGAAATGGACAAAATGAGCTGTAACTTGCCATTTTGTTTTGTGTTCTTGATATTTGCAGATTCTGAGACCATTTGTAGATAATCCCTTTTCTTCTACATCAGATCTATGAGGAGGAAGTAGTATTATTTCATGTACTTTTTATGGTGTGTACTTTTCAGAGACAGGATGTGTGGTAACTTGGACTGAAGCTAGTTCATGTCCTACAGCTAAAAAACAGAGCATATCTGAGATCACTTTAGTCAAAAAAATGTGCAGCAGTGCCAGCCATTCTTTAAAGCTTTTCAAACAATTTTCAAACAATTCCTTTGGTACTTTGTCCTGTTGTGACTCCTTAATACTTGGGAGATGTTGGAAGTAGATACTATGAAAATGTCATCTTTGTTGCCTTCCCAAAGCTTTCTTTTATTGTGACGCCCATGAAAAAATCTGAAATCACCTGAAACAATCTGAACAAAAACAAAATCTGAAACAATCAAGTAGCTGGTATGCTGAGCTCCCCACTTACACTACTATTGTCTCACTGTTTCCTTGTACTCACCCATCAATCTGTATTTGTCTTTTATCTGCCTTCTACTGTAAACCAATTGGAAGAGGTAACTTTTTCTGATGTGTTGTCCAATTGGTGTCCACTAGGCACCCTATCGATGACCAGGGATCCAAACTGTTTCAGCACTATGAATAAATGTAATTGAAATATCTCTGCAGATATTTTTTCAGGTATCCCACAAAATATACATAGTTGTAAGGGACACTCAAGAAATGATGAGGAAAAACTCTCTTTCTTGGTCTCTTCTGTACTATTATCTCATGGCAGCTAGCAAGCATTGGGTTAAGATAAGGAGAAAACCCCATCATTTTCCTTTTGTTTTTCATTTTGATGTTAAAGTTGGAAACTGCTGGGCTACACAGAGCTTTTCTCAGCTTTATAGCTAGATGCCCAAGTAGCTTGTGATACTCTCTCACAGTGTAGAGGACTTTCACCTATGCATTCTCTTGTCCCTTAACTTCATGAATTTCTCCTTTCTGTCCAAAATGTTGCTAATGCTTTAGTCCAGTAGATAAATACAGCCCTGATCTGGCAGGGATTAAGGGATGGCTACATACTTTGAAGGGAAAAGTACCTGCTTAGGACTTCCATTTCTCCATTGATGAAACTTTGATCAGGCACCATGAATAGATTTAGAAGATCTTTCTAGAGCCAGGCCCAGAAAGCATGATTGTACCCCCTCTCCTGCAGGTTTTTCTGTGGAAGTCATCCTGTTTTTTCTCCTGGGAGCTGGTCAATGTGATCTGGACAGATTGGACACAACCAAGACATTGTTCTTGAAGTCTGGATTGTGTCAAGGATGCTTAGGACCTGTTGCATATGATTGCTGAGATGGGCAGTGCAGAAATAATCCAACACATTCCAAATGTGTTGAATTTCACCACACACCCCATGCAGTCAAATGGCACATGCTCAATGCCTATTTGTCCTAGATTTCTACCATTCCTACTCCAACTAGTCTACCAAATATCTGTAGTCCAGATCAGTGCACTGCACTGATCATAGAAGGATTAATATTAAAGCCCTGTAATCCTCCTTGGTAAAGGTTCGCCATACAATATGGTTTGGTAATGTCTGGAAGTGGCAAAACTCATGCTTTGCACGCTTCTCTGTTACACAAATAAATCCATCAGGTACCTAGAGAGTCTGACACTTTCTTTGTTTATTCTCTCAGGGGAAAATTGACAAGCAGCTCAAACAAGGGGTTGTATGAACTTGTTCTGCTAATGCAGAGACAAGGTACTCAGCTAACATTTGTGTTATGCCTTTCTTATTGTTTAAAAGTATTATGGAAAGAAGAGAAAAACAAGTTCGCTTAGTCTGCAAAAAATCAGAGTTGAAGTTAGATACAAGGTCAGACTACATTCCAATGGTAAAATTTATGTTGGCAAAAATAGAAAAGCTAGTACAAGGAAAGAAATGGTGATTTTTTTTTTCCCCCTCTATGAGATACAGTTTTGTTGAAACTAAAAATGCTTGTGAATTTGTAAAGAAGTAATGAACTCAAATCAGGGTGTTTTTTAAAAAAAAATACTTTCTTCAATGTTTTTTACTTCTTTCTAAATCTCTAATTCATTTACCATCACATTTCAATTTTTATGTATTATGACATACATATATCAAATGTTACACATTATCACATATTATCAAATGTATTGGGTCTGGCTGGGATGGAGTTAACTATCCTCATAGTGCCCTCATAGTGCTGTGCTTTGTATTTGCAGCTAGAACAGTGTTGATAACACACCAACGTTTTGGCTACTGCTGAGCAGTGCTCACAGCATCAAGGCTGTTTCTCCAACACCGCCCCCCACCTGACCAAAGCCCAGTAGGCTGGGGGTGGGCAAGAGGTTGGGAGGGGGTCGTAGCCAAGACAGCTGACCTAAACTGACCAAAGGGATATTCCATACCATATGACCATATGACTCGGCAATAAAAGCTAAGGGAAAGTAAGAAGGGGGGGTGGGCATTCGTTATTAAGGCATCTGTCTTCTGGAGCAACCACTGCTGGGGCCCTACTTCCCAGGCAGTGGTGGGACGTTGCCTGCTGATGGGAAGTAGAGAATAAAATCTTTTTGTTTTCCTTTGCTTCCGCGTGCGGCCTTTGCTTTTCTTTATTAAACTGCTTTTATCTCGACACACGAGTTTTTCATTTTCTCCCCCCTGTCTTGCTGAGGAGGGGAGTGATAGAGTGGCTTGGTGGGCACCTGGTGGCTTTCCCATGGGCTGCAGTTCTTCAAGAACTGCTCCAGCATGGGTTCTTTTGATGGGGTGCAGTCCTTGAGGAACAGACTGCTCCAGTGTGGGTCCCCCACAGGGTCACAGGTCCTGCCAGAAAACCTGCTCCAGTGTGGGTTCCTCTCCATGGGTCCACGGGTCCTGCCAGGAGCCTGCTCCAGTGTGGGCTCCCACAGGCTGCAGCTTCCTTCAGGGCATATCCATCTGCTGCAGCGTGGGGTCCTACACGGGTTGCAAGGTGGATATCTGCTCCACTGTTAACCTCCGTGGGCTACAGGGGGACAACCTGCATCACCATGGTCTTCATCACAGGCTGCAGGGGAATCTCTGCTGTGGCACCTTTAACACCTCATCCCCCTCCTTCACTGACTTTGGTGTCTGCAGAGTTGTTTCTCTCATATATTCTCACTCGTCTCTCCCAGATGCTGTTGTGCAGCACTTTTTACCCCTTCTTAAATACGTTATCACAGAGGCTCTGCCAACATTGATGATGGGCTCAGCTTTGGCCAGTGGTGAGTTTGTCTTGGACCTGGCTGGCAGTGGCTCTATCGGACATAGGGGCAGCTTCTGGTGACTTCTCATAGAAGCCACACCTGAAGTCCCCCCCCCCCTACCAAAACATTGTCATGTAAACCCAATATACATGCATTTCACTGTGTAAGTGAGAGCACGTTATGGCCAACATTGATGATGGGCTCAGCTTTGGCCAGTGGTGAGTTTGTCTTGGACCTGGCTGGCAGTGGCTCTATCGGACATAGGGGCAGCTTCTGGTGACTTCTCATAGAAGCCACACCTGAAGTCCCCCCCCCCCTACCAAAACATTGTCATGTAAACCCAATATACATGCATTTCACTGTGTAAGTGAGAGCACGTTATGAAAAACTTCAAAAATGATGAACAAATTTTTTTACTTGGGTTGATATAAACATAAATTGATACTTACAGAACAAAAAGGACTCTTTTAACATCTAATCATTCCTTCAGGATTTCTATTTTGCCAAAAAATTTGAAATCCATTTCAATTATATATTTTGAGAACTGTTACTGATTCTTAGCCAGCTGTAGCAAAGGCAGTTAATAGTATACTGGCTCAAACTCCAATTCTTCCAGCTTTGCTAGAGGTGTCATGGTTGCTGACATATATATTTCCCAATATTTTCTTTCAGATACTAGTCACCAAACTGATGCATTGCAGTTAAACCTGAAAGCTTACATGAAACACATAAAAAATTTCCTAAGACAATGAATGAAAGTTGTCTTTATTTTAAAATGCTTTCTTTGACTTTCAGGCTTGGAAAAACAATAACTGGAACTGCAATTTGTCTGAAAAATTATTGTGCTATTGGTAAGCCAACTCCTGCATGAATTAAGAAATACCTCACCTTCAGACCTCCTAATTTGTCCTCATTTTGGGGATATGGTATGTTAATTGTGTCTGCCAGGTGCAGAGGGGACACTGGTTTTGTTGCTTCTTTTCCCAAACTGTGAGAGTGAAATAAAATCCAGATAACACAATTGTGTCTTTTAATTAACATTCTTTTATTTATTTTTTCCAGTTTCCAGTTTTCTCTGCAGCCATGAGGAATCAACAAAGGTCGAGATCCTCACACAATCACGTGGTATAAAAGGGCTCTAATGGCACCTCTATATAAAATGAGATTTGTAGGAATGTCTAAATAGCAGACAACATTGGCATTGACAGAAAGATTTCACAGGACAAATGATTCAAAATTTGGGTGCTTAAGGTTAGGATCTGAGCTCCCATCAGCTTCACTGGGGCCCAAACAGCTTCTGACAATCGGGTCACCTTTATAGTCACCTCTGGCTATTGTATGTTGGGTACACATTGAAATCTATGAAAAGACAGACAGACATATGGGCATAAATCTCTGAAAAGAAAGCTTGAATTTAAGAAGGGAATTTTGAGAAAGGGGACATAAGAACATCACAGAAGGAAGATAAGAGAGGGGTTTTTAAAAGAGCAGAGGGAAAGAAGAGGGAAGTAGCCACTGAGGACAGCAGAGGGAAAGGTCATTTGCAAAGAGTTACAGGCTGAGGTGATGGGCATGAGTTGAATACAGCTGTTGTCTGTGTGTTTGTGTATGTGCTCCTCATCCAACACAGTAAGACCATACACTTCTTCCCTCACAGTGCTGCCAGAATTACCAAAAATTTTTTTTGGCTGCTGCTGTTTCAGCATGCTGAGCCTTGCTTTTTTGTACCCAAAATAATCCAAATCTCCAGGACAAAACCAGTGAAAAAAGAGCCTACCAGCTGTCAAAGAAATGAGGTTTTTAGTTTCTTAGGGCCTTTTGAAACTGCGACTTGAGTCACCTACAGCAATCAAGCTTGGTCTTTGTCATCTCAGAAGGTTTGCAACAGAACTTTTCATGCAATTTCTCTGTACTCCACACACAGTATTCATCTCTGGCTGGGAGATATTTTTTTTAGCATTTTTCCATATTGTCTGAAAACCTGTTATGTTCTATGAGAGCAGAAGCCTTTAAAACTGCAGAACTTCTTTGTCAAAGAGAATCTTTTCTGCAGAAGCTCTGTATTAAGCACTCTTTCCTTTTACCTGGAACTGTATTGGTGCTCTGCCCTGTTTTATCCTAGCTGTATAGGAGATAAATACTTATTACTAGCTCCATTTTAATGAAACACAAGTAGGAACTAAGCATGCCAGGCCATCCTTTATGCCAGGATTCAGTGTTTTAAAAAGCTCGTTTGTCATGGTTAATCCTGCCAGGTGGAAAGCAGTGCTTGTGCTCAGTAAGTCTTACCATAGTGTATGTCTGGTGTGGTCCAGGGGCTCAGTGTGTCTAGAATGACTCTGCGTTTGTTTTGTTGCAGATGCTGGAGTGAAGAGCCATGCAAAAATGCCAGCTTCCCTGAGTCCTGGGCCATCATTTCTATTGGTTTTGGTACACAGTTGGCCTGAAAGTGAACTTGAGTTATGGTGCTAGACAGGTAAGCAACCTGTCTTTGAAAGGTACCATTCTCAGTAGATGGTATCAAACATGTGGATGGACAAAGCCACGGTCTTGTTGAACCAGGTAGCTGTTGGGAAAACAGCACTTTTGCAAAACACTTTTATCAATGCATACTGAAATAGTATTCTCAGTTCTTGGTTTACAGCATGTTTCTCTGTATCCGTTGTTTGTAGCTCCATTTCAGGGCTATTTGAGCCTGACAGCTTGTGCTTTTTTGCGTTTTTTTTCCAATTTTTTGCCCAACCTGTGAAATTCCAACAGACTGGTTTCAAAGAAAGGCATCTGTTACCTTCAGTGCAGAGCTGTCAAGAAGCAAAATAACTGCTATTCTGTGCCTTTGAAATAGTTTTTCTTTGGCTTCTCTGTGACTTCTATGAGTCAGGATAAGGGACTTGCCACATGCCAGCTGTTCATGAGCTTTCTATTTCTTCTGCTGTGAGATTAGTTGAAATAAAATCAACCTAAAACAAACTCAGCCTGACTGCAGAGGAATATACACAACAAAATTAAGAGCATGTGTCATGCAATGCCTGATGGTTCGCAATATCATTTCTCATTGTGGAAGTAATTAACTGGGAAGATGCTGAAATGTTGGCAGGGCTGGACAAAGTGAGGTGATTAAAACATTTCTATTTTACCAAAGGAAGTTAACATACCAGCATTGGTATGTTAACATGTATCAAATTTTTAACTCAGGTTGAAGTTAAAATATCAATTTGCTTTGCAGTTTTCAATGCAGAAACTGACATGTATTTTTCATTTGAAATTTTTTTACTTAGATACAGAGAATTGCTAGCTGTGCTCCATGCTTCAACTAGCCAGTCTGTGGAGAGTGTCCAGTTCATCTGTTGGGGTTTATGGTTCTAAGTGTAAATTTTTTTTTGTGGCAGGAAATATCATTTGTACACCACCTTGCACAATAGAGACTGTTCTCTATGCCTGGAGTTGTTGAATGTGACAGCAAAATGTATGTATAAGTGTTCAAGCTCTTCATAGGATGTATGCAGTGCAGATCCTTATGAGGAGGATATTCCACCCTAACTCGGCTGTGTTCAGCCTTTCTTCCACCCTCTGCAGGGTTTAACACTTCCCTTCAGGCTCCTTCATCCACCTTCCTCATTATTCCAGGCACTGAATAAACTCCTGCATCCTCCTCTGTCACTCAAGGAAAGCCTATAAGGCAGTCAGCACTTTCATGGGACAGCTGAGAAAAGTAATTTCTTTTTCTGAACCCTGCTGTCCTTCACATTGCAAAGGTAGAGAAAAGATTGCTGCAGGTGTTGTCCTACTTGTCATAGCTGCTACTATTTTGCCCACTTTCTTGGGCAAATTGAAGACTGAATTGGAAACACTGAGACCTAAAAGAAAGAGCAATAGCTGGATGAAAGCTTCTCCGGCTCTAGAATGAGTGTTGAAGGAGGTCTGACGGTGGTGTTGCTCTTATAGCAGGGAACCTTTCCTATCCTATCTCATTCCAGATGTCCTGTCTCATTGTTGGGTTACATTACCATGAGAAGGGGTTCTCACTTTTACTGTCGTATCTGTTCCTACTGTGACTTCCTTATGCATCAGGTTCCTGGAGAACTAGTGGAAGATTTTGTCCAGAGAGTCTTTGACACATTTTAATCTCCAAAATATCAGCCTGTATACAGTGGAATGAGGTATCTTTATCTGTTAATCCAGTCTCATGCAGTTCACAGCTGTGTGATCAAAGCAGTGTCTCAATACAGCTTAACAATATGTGAGCTCCAGAACAGAGAGGAGCAATCTATATTTTTGAACTCTGCCTTTTGTAGTAAATGAAGAAGGAAGGGCATCCCACTAATACCACTCTATCCCAATACAACTGTCTTCCTCTGTGCCTACATTCCCTCCAGTCTTCAATTCACAACCAGGAAAACATTTTTGTCTCTTTAGCTGTTTCTCAGCCCTATTCACTGTACTAATTCTGCCCTCCAGCAAGGAATACCATGAAAAATTTACTTATTGAGCTTCATTTTATCTTTTCATAGCTCAGTTCCTTCTCATAGGAAGATGCTAGTGTCTGAGGCTAGAGGGAGCTCAGAAACAGTATGAAATCTCATCCGGGTTGGTGGATAAAAATCTAAATAGATGGATAGAGCAAGGTTATTGAGTTTTAGATAGGACAACAGTTCGTTTCTGCTGTGAAGTTAAAAGTAGTTCTAGATTTTCAGATAAGAAGCCAGACTTTTTTTTTTTTTTTTTTTTTTTTTTTTCCTCCTCTTTTTTAAAAGGGGGTTTTTTTTTTTTTACTGCATCTGTTAGAAAGAGGGAAAAAGAAGTCTAACCTTGCTGGAATTCAATTTTTTCCAGTGATTAATTTAATTTAATTTAATTTAATTTAATTTTTCCTCATACTGAAGTGACCTACAACAAGATTTTGTTATTTTCAGGTGAAATGTTTGGATCTAAGGTTGTGGACTATTTACCAGTGAATACTTTCCAGCTCAAGTTCTAATCTGTTTTCACTAGTACAGGCAGTCTGAAACTTACCATCAAGGTATAAATGAGCAAACATTTCATTAAAAATGAAGAAGCTTATAACAATACCTATTCTCCCAAAATGGAACCACCTGAGCTTTTGTAATAGCTGGTGACATCCATTAGCAGTTCTCTCAGAGATTGAAAACATTTTCCATCTGTTCATACACACTCATTACAATGTAGTTAAGAGCCTGTGGGATCACACAGGCGTGTTTTTGCAAATTACAAAATATCAGAATGAGTTATTGAAGAAGCAGGGATGACTTTGTAATAAGCAGCTAAACCTTCAGCTTTCTCTTTTCTCAGACGCTGAAGACACCCCATTAGTTGAAACCCATTTAGCCTGTAACCTTCCAGATCATGACATTTTGAAACTCTATGCTATACATACTCTGGGAAGGCAAGCCAGCTCTGCCAGCTTACACTACTCTAACAAAGAGCAGAAATCAGCCTTATTCTTTGGCAGACAACATCACTGAGGCCAAGTGATTAAGAGAACTCAAATAAAAATAGAGCATTTATATAGATAATGAGATCAGCCAGTATTATATTAATAAGAAATAAACTTCATGAATTATGTGCTTGCATGTTTTCATGCCTGATCTCTAAGCAGGAAGCTTGGATTGGCCTTTCCTGTAGTAAAGCTTATTGGGTATGGACATTTTTAATAACTTCCTCCAGTCACCTGCTGCGAGGTGATGGAAGGTTAGTGAAAGCCTGCTACAGGGGGGCTTCTATAATGGCAAAGAAAGCTTGGTTGGAGACAGATAAACATGTCAAACCAAGTAAACACAGTATCCTGTTGCAACTGAAATCTGTTTAGAGAGGTTCCTCAAAAATCAGTCTTGTGGGGATTGGCTCCAGTACCATCTTATTCCATGCATGTTTCTCCACATAACTAACCTCTTGGTCAGGTCTCCAGCTTGTACATGTTTCCAATTGATTACTGAGTGTAAATTGAGAGTTACCATATTTTACATTGTTGGGTCTTAAACTTGACTCAGAGCTCCAAAACCCTCTGTCTTTGCTTTTCAGTTCAGTGATTGCCATGTGTCTTGGTCCTGTGTCACTGATACACAGGAAGGTTACTTGGTTTGTCTTCCTGTGATTTCTCATGGCTTGAGAGATCTGCACATCATGTGTTTTTATGCTGAAATCGGATTACCTTGCAAGTAATCTTTAACAGGGAATTTTTTCTTTGTTTCCTCTAATTAGTAATTTAGTCCAATATTCTAATAAATGCAGTTCTTTCAATTTCAAAGATTCTCGTAGCATTTAACAAACCATAGTGCCATATTATGGCTTGCTACTTCACAGAATCACAGAATGGTTGAGGTTGGAAGGGAACTCTGGAGATTATCTGGTTCAACCCCCCCTGCTCAAGCAGGGCGACCTAGAGCCAGTTGCCGAGGACCATGTCTAGACGGGTTTTTAATATCTCTAAGGAGGGAGACTCCACAACCTCTCTGGGCAATCTGTGCCAGTGCCCAGTCACCCTCACAGTGAAAGACTGTTTCCCGATGTTCAGGAGGAACCTCCTGTGTTTCAATTTGCACCCATTGCGTGTGGTCCTGTCACTGGGCACCACTGAAAAGACCCTGGCTCCATCCGCTTTGCATGATCCCTTCAGGTATTTATATACATTAATAAGATCCCCCTCTGAGTCTTCTCATCTCTGGGCTGAATAGTCCCCACTCTGTCAGCCTTTCCTCATAGGAGAGATCACAGAATCATAGAATATCTCAAGTTGGAAGGGACCCATGAGGATCATCAAGTCCAACTCCCTGTTCCTCACAGGACTACCTGAAACTAAACCATACAACTAAGAGCATCGTCCAGACGCTCCTTGATTTCTGACAGGCTTGGTGCTCTGACCGCTTCCCTGGGGAGCCTGTTCCAGTGACTCACCACCCTCTCAGTTAAGAACCTTTTCCTAATGTCCAGTCTGAACTTCCCCTGACACAGCTTCATTCCATTTCCTCACGTCCTATCACGGATCACCAGAGAGAGAGAAGATGAGCACCTCCCCCTGAGCTGTGCCCCTTGAGGAAGTTGTAGACTGTGATGAGGTCACCCTTCAGCCTTCTCTTCTCCAAACTGAATAAACCAAGTGATCTCAGCTGCTCCTCGTAAGTCTTGCCATCGAGGCCTTTCACCATCTTGGTTGCCCTCCTCTGGACACACTCTAATAGTCTGATGTCCTTCTTCTATTGAAATGCCCAAAACTGCATACAGTATTTGAGGTGAGGCCGCACCAGTGCAGTGTAGAGTGAGACAATCACCTCCCTCGCCTGGCTAGCTATGCTGTGCTTTGTGCATCCCAGGACACAGTTGGCTGTTTTTGCCACCAGGGCACACTGTTAACTCATATTCAACTTGCCGTCAACCCAAACCCCCAGATCTCTTTCTGCAGGGCTGCTCCCCAGCCTCTCATCCCCCAGTATGTACGTGTAACTAGGATTACCCTCTCCCAGGTGGAGAATCCAGCACTTGCTCTTGTTAAATTCTACTATAACCCTCTGAGCCCAACCCGTCAGCCAATTGTTCAATGTATTATGGACTTGTCTAGCTGTGTGCTGGACAGTTTATCCAGAAGGATACTGTGAGAGACAGTATCAAAAGCTTTGCTAAAATCCAAACCCACCAACTCTATTGGCTTCCCTTGATCAACTAGATGGGTGACCTTGTCATAAAAGGAAATTAAGCTGGTTAAGCAGGACTTTCCCCTCGTGAACCCATGTTGGCTATGACCAATGACTGTGTTGTCTCTCAAGTGTTTTTCAATAACTCCCAGAATAACCTTCTCCATAATTTTACCAGGCACTGAAGTGAGACTGACAGGGCCTGTAATTACCACAGTCTTCCTTCTTACCGTTCTTGAAAATTGGGACAACATCTGCTTCAGTCCCTTAATCATCGCTATGGCCCTTCATTGAGCTCTATCCAATATGTCCCTGTTTCTCTTGTACTGAGGAGCCCAGAACTGGACAAAGTTTCCAGGTGTGGCCTCACCAGAGCTAAGCAGATGGGAAGGATCACGCCTCTCAACCTGCTGGCAATACTTTGTCTAATGAAGCCAAGGATACCACTCACCTTCTTTGCTGTCTCATGTTCAATCTGGTGTCCACCAGAACCCCCAGGTCCTTTTCTGCCAAGCTGCTTTCCAGCTCACTTGAGTAAGCATTTACATAAAATCTTGTATCCCAAAGCTTTATATACTATGCATTCATTGATCTGTTCACCCATCATCTGAAACTCGGTGACCTCTGAGATGGAGAATAGGAGATAGGCAACAATGCTCAGGAACAGAACAGGAAAATTTAGGGTACTAAATTCAAGGGGTAATTAATCATATTAGCATGTATCTGGGTTGACAGGGCCCCAGGTTTGCATTCATTACTTGCTCAAATTTCTCACTGAGGTCTTCTCTGCTGCAAGAGTATTTAAGGTTATCTTATGCCTGTTAACTTTCAAAAAAGCAATGACATCTATACTTTATTCACTTCAGTTTTCCACCTGTATTTCCCCCTTTTCTATTGGGAAAGAGAAAGAAAAATGGAGGAAGGTAAGGGGAATTGCTCAACCTTCAGCTACTTCTTCCCAACTGAAACAGAAGACACTGCCTCTTTCACACAATTATTAAGAGCCACGTGGCCTTGGTTTGAGAAGATTCATTTACAAGCCTTTTATTCTTCCTGATGCAGGGTTTCTCTGAAGGCTTTCTCTGAAGTTTTCATGGAGGTTTCCATTGCACAGCTGCGTTCATGTACAAAGTACCAATCAAGAGAATAGCAGTGACAGCATGGATGATAGCACAGGGCAGGTGCCATTGTAGCTGCGCTGACTGATCAGATATTCAGTGTAGTTTTCATTCTCCTGCCTTTCAGCACCCTATTTTACCCATTCTTTTAAATATTTTCCCTTGTTCCGTTACAATGGTACTAAAGAAATAGAAGTGAAACTAAAGAGATGTGTGGTATTGTGCTGTGCTCTACCTAACAGCAAAAGCGATGCAGCTCATTTCTTGTTCCCTTTGGGGACTAATGCATCTGTACATTAAGGAAGATAGTATGCCATTACCAGTCACATGCATGAGAAGGTTTGAACATGAGAGTGCTCAAAGAACATGATAAACCAGGCTCATTACTGGTTCTTGTGCATGTAAAAGAGGGAGGTCCCACAACAGTCTGTCCCACATGGCAGTGACTTACTTACATTAATGCTGTGGTGAACTAGTTGTATATTTATAAACATGATCACACAAAAGAAGGTAAAGCAAAGTTAAGGTTCTCCCAGTAACTTGGCCATTTTATACACTGTATTGCTAACCTTGGAGGGAACAGAAGCCAGTGCTTCTGTTTGGGTGCTGTATCCCAGCCAAAGAGCTTGTCACAAAGCAGAGAAGAGAAGTAATTGCAATTTGGTATCATGTCCCTGCTATAAACAAAGCTGGACCACTGTGGAGCTATCACTGGTCAGAACAGCAGGTGGAAATGACACTGAATGGAATCTGAACTTTTATATCTTTCGGGTATTTTTACTTTTTTTTTTTCTTTTTAAGATTTACCTCTTTAAAATGGCTGCATTAACATGAGCTTTCAGAGAAAGAAAGGAGAAAAAAAGCCCCAGGCTATATGAACCCTTATGCAGATCTCAGTTTTTAATTGCTATTAGGAGTAAATTTAAACCAATCACTAACAACAGATATTACATAAAATTCTCAAACTGGAAAAAAAACTCTTCATCTGCAATCAGTCATTATAATTCACTAACTTAGGCCACATACAGAACTACACATCATGTAATTTATGAAAGCCACAAGTCTCCTATTAATCATGAAAACACATGCAGTTATAATCAATAGACAGAGCTAGAATAAAAGCTGCATCTTGACTATTCTTGAGATATATAAGAGGAAGAAAACTGCAAGTAAAAGAGGAAACAAATTAATAAAATATAGATGAGGGTCATGAATGACTTAAATGTTTAGTTACTTGGTTTTTGTGGCTTGCAAAGCAAATGCTTTTCTATATGAAAATAACATGACAAGTACTTGCACTCTTCTCAGTTGGATTGGTTTACCTGGTTCTAAGTGATGGTTTTCAGTTTTGGTTCTGGTAATCTCAGGTACAAGCAGGTCCTTTCCTCAAAATTTTACTGGCAGTGGTACCCTTGGGAATGAAATCAAAGCAGGGAGGAGAGGATTGAGTTCGCTGAGATCACAAGCTCTATGAGACATTGGCCCTGCATTTCTTTAATACCTATGCCAATCTTCCCACTGTGAGGTTATCGTGCTAGCTGTTCTCCCTCATTTTCCTCTGACAACTTTTTTACTTTCCTATCCTTTATAATGGGCGAAGAAGGGGTTTTGTTTCAAAGGCAGATGGCCTCAAATGTGCTTTGAGTCAGGAAGCTCTGCCAGCGGTAAAGAAAAATGAATGCGTAGAATGGAAGGGTTAATATTGCATAAATAGGACTTAATTTTCATTGTCATACCTTTTTCTGTACTTTCTTCATAGAATCATAGAATAGTTTGGGTTGGAAGCGACCTCTAAAGGTCATCTAGTCCAACCTGCTGTGGGCAGGGACATCAACTAAATCAGGTCCCTCAGAGCCCTGTCCAACCTGACTTTGAATGTTTCCAGGGATCGGGCATCCACCACCTCTCTGGGCAACCTGTCCCAGTGTTTCACCACCCTCAGCGTAAAAAATTTCTTCCTTAGATCTAGCCTAAATCTACCCCGCTTTAGTTTAAAGCCATTCCCCCTTGTCCTGTTGCAACAGGCCCTGCTAAAAAGTTTGCCGCCATCT
>NW_008794665.1:13282732-13286655 GCF_000699145.1 Aptenodytes forsteri
TTTGCAGGCAGGTCTGCTGCCTGTCCCTACCCCAGGAGAGAGGTCTAGGCACTTCATGCAGCCTGAGGTCTGCACTGCAGCCTCTCCCTTCAGCAGTTCCATCTGCGTGGAGGCATCGGCCGCTGCTGGGGTAGATGGTGCAGACCCCCCAGCTGGAGCCACAGCCTTTACACTCAGACGAGTGCCCACCCTTCTGCCTTGAGGGTCGGGTAGGATGAGTGCCCTTGACCTGTGCCCAGCTGCTGGGTTATGTGCACACCAAGTCCCCCACTCGGCCCATGGAATGCCTCTCCTTCGAAGAGACGCCCACACAAATTGCCGTGCCACGCTCTATCTGATGCACCACGCCCTATTTGCCTGTCCTGGTCGCAGTGCTCCTGGTAGCTAGCGCTCCCTGTGGCTGCCTTTAGTGGGAGTGGTGGGTGGCAGCTGTTACTCCTGGCCCTGCCCACGCCTCGTCAGCCGCCCTCATGAGAGCTGCCATCTCCCAGTGCGTCTCTATGCTCCCCTGTGGGTTGGTTCCCTGGCTCAGGAAACTGCCACGATCTGCCACTCCACTGCAGGACACGCCTGCACAGGAGCTGATCGCCTCTGCGATCATTCCACTTAGCTAAGTGGAAAATATTTCAGTATAAGTGTATCAAAGTATGGAATAAAGATGATTTTTATGAGTCAAAGGATGACTGTATGACAGCAGAACCAAATAGGTAAAGGGAGTTTTTGGCTGTGATGATGGAGGAGGACTAAGAAGCAAGCTTCTCTATGGCCTTGATGTTATCATATGTATGTGCACTGTGGGCAGTACCAGATTTTCAAAAACTTTTTTTAGGATCATGAAAATAGAGATAGTTCTTCCTGACTGTTTAACCATTCAAATATATGCATACACACATGCATACACACACACATACATATATAATGCCTTTGGCCTTCAGACATGAGGGTAGTACTACCACTAATAAGGAGAAGCAATTCTCACTAGTTTATAATTGCCTGAATAATTTATTACATAGTGTGTTCCTTCATAGGAACTTGTGTAGTAATGACAGCTGGAATTTTTTTCCTTTGGAGACTCCATACCTTCATATTATTTTCTTGGTTGATAGAAGTAACCTAAAGTGTGAATACTTTATTAAGAAAAATTATGTTTGCACTTTTAATCTTTTTTTCTTTTTCAAATTATTTCTTAGCTTAAACTGTAACTTGCAGGTGGATTTGGCAAAATTTCCCTATGTTGATTAGATGCAGCAGAAGGAAGGGCTGGAATAATGCTGAGCTGTGCTCAAAATGATAGTGCAAGTACCATGACAGTGGATCTATAGAGTTGTGTAAATGGTTATAACAGTTATTACAATTTATAACAGTAAATTAAGAGCCCACCTTATCTAGGGCCTCATTTTGGGGAGAGTACAGAGGAGAGAAATCAGAAAGATCAGATGATCACTAAACATGACCTATAAGGAAAAACTGACTGTTTAATCAGAGAATGCCAAGGGAGGTCATTATACCCAGAATGGGAAAGGTTGCTTTGTTTAGTTCAATGTAGCAGATGGTTTGGAATGCCTTTCTGATAGAACGAGGAGTACAGCCCTGTGAGGGGTTGCCTCGAGTAGCTGTTGAATTTGCACCACTGAAAATCTTCAAGAACAGCAAAGGCAAACATCTATCAGAAATGGTTTATATATATTTGATCATGCTTAAGACAGTTGCCACATCGGATGGCCTCTAGGAGTCTCTTCCAGACCTGTTTTTCGTTGTATAACATTTAAGAAACCTGTGGCATCCTTAAAGGAAAGGACATGATGGTAAGTGATGGACCTCATAGAAAAATTGGACTAAAGCTGGATTTGCATCTACTGGATGACATCATGCATAAAGAAATGAGGCAGCAGAGGTGGAACAGCTGTATTATCAGATACATAACCTAGTTATTTATGCACATCAAAATACTGTCCTGTAACAATTTTACAGCTCTTTATCATCATCCAGTCAGTGCTGAAGGCAGTATAGTACTATATTGGTTATTGTGTTTGCTCATCACTTTATTGTCTGGGAAGAAGTAAAAGTAACTAGGAAGGAAATACAGCAAGGAAGAAGAAACCTCCTAGTGGGGGAACCTTGGCCAGGCTATTAGTAGTGCACATGCTATGCCTATGCTTCAGTCCGAAGTTGGTGTGTGCCAAACTCCAGGCTGTAGGCAAAAGATCTATATGAGCTCACCTAGTGAGACAAATGTTTTGAGGTGTCATACAAATATACATGAGCATGAACAAAGAAAGCAGTATAGAACAGAGTGATGGGTCATCTGCAAGCTGACATGAAATAGGGTCCAGATGTTCTTAGGATTCATGAAGCAACAGACCGACTAACATACTTCTGCAGTCTCCCAATAGTTTCTGAGCTGTGTCATGAAGACATACCTTCCAGGTCCAGGATTTTCTGTATTACCACACCATGTGCTGTTTGGAAAGTGATTGGCTTGTTGTATTATGTGAACACTGAGAACCAAATGTTAACTTAAGTCAACATCAGAGCAGTGAATTACCTACCTCCCATTTTAAGTATCAGATTTTCTCAGTCTCTGTTACAAACGAGGAGTTGGTATTGCCAGGACACTCCTTTTTTTAACATCACTTACAACATTTCCTCTCAGTGGCCACACAGAATGCAAGGAATCATGTGTTACATAAAAAGTCATAGAAGGTGGCTATGCTAAAAGACTAAAGCCTTGTCAAATGTTGATATGTTGCCAGTAGCTTATGGTAACAATGGAGACAGCTGGAATTAAGGGCACAACGTGACATTGTGTGGACAGTAACAGCAATTTGAGCTGTTGGAGGATACTGTCTTTCAATTGATTGGCTCCATGTGGAGAGAATGAAAAGACTGAATGATGGGGGGAACTGACAGCCCTTCCATCAGGTTTGATGTATGAGGGAACCTTCTATAGCTTAACAATGAAATCCTCTTCAAGCATTACAGCCACATCAAGTAAGTGAGTCAAAGAGAGGTGATGTCATCCATTATAGAAATGATAATGTAATAGATTGCTTTATGGGATTATAACCAACATTTTCCAAAAACTATTCCCTCTGCTCTGTATTTAGTCATCTGAGTGATCTTAGCCAAGATTTTAAAATACAAGTACCTAAATTGAACCTTTAGTAGTGAAGTTTTCAAAAGTGCCCAAGTCACCTGAACATCTCTGTTTCATTATTAAAAGGGAATTGTACTTCCATTGCCTCTTGAAGAAAGTCTTGAGTACATAATAGGGTGGACACATTTAAGAATTTCTCTCCTAAATTTGTGATTAGGCTTCCAAATATATTTGGTATCAGTGTCAAAATTGCTGAATATCCTCATGTCCAAATTACTTGTTTGGCAACAGAAATTTCCTTCAAGCACTCTGGATGCAGAGTGCTTTTGAAAACCGACCCATTCATTTATATATATTTTCATGGACATTAAGACTCAAGTTTTTAAAATTAAGGTTCCAGTTTCACAGTCCTATACCACTCAGCCATATCACTGTGACCTTTGTGCGTAGGATCTTTGTAAGAAGGAAGTTCTCCAACACCTGGGCCAGACTACATTGAGGAAGATTTACTTTTTGTTTTAGAAAGATCAAAATTATCTTTACCCTGCAGGTACTGTATTTGGTGGGTGTATTGGGTTTCAGTGGCAAGGTTGGGGGGGGGGCTGCAGGTGTGGCTTCTGTGAGAACCTGCTAGAAGCTTCCCCTATGTCCGATAGAGCCAATGCCAGCCGGCTCCAAGATGGACCTGTCGCTGGCCAAGGCCAAGCCAATCAGCGACAGTGGTAGCGCCTCTGTGATAACATACTTAAGAAGGGGGGAAAAAAAAAACCCTGCACAATTGCAGCCAGAGAGAGGAGTGAGAATATGTGAGAGAAACAACTCTGCA
>NW_008794665.1:13286913-13296603 GCF_000699145.1 Aptenodytes forsteri
CCATGGAGAGAGAGAGGAGCCCACGCTGGAGCAGGTTTTCTGGCAGGACTTGTGACCCCGTGGGAGACCCATGCTGGAGCAGTCTGTTCCTGAAGGACTGCACCCTGTGGAAGGGACCCACACTGGAGCAAGGGAAGAGTGTGGGGAGTCCTCCACCTGAGGAGGAAGGAGTTGCAGAAACAATGTGTGATGAACTGACTGCAACCCCCATTCCCCATCCCCCTGCACCACTGGGCAGGAGGAGGTAGAGAAAATCAGGAGTAAAGTTAAGCCTGGGAAGAAGGAAGGGGTGGGGGGAAGGTGTTTTAAGATTTAGTTTTTATTTCTCATTACCCTACTCTGATTTGATTGGTAATAAATTAAACTAATTTCCCCAAGTCAAGTCTGTTTTGCCCATGACAGTAATTGGTGAATGACCTCTCCCTGTCCTTATCTCAACCCACGAGCCTTTCATTATATTTTCTCTCCCCTGTCCAGCTGAGGAGGGGAGTGATAGAGCGGCTTTGGTGGGCACCTGGCATCCAGCCAAGGTCGACCCACCACATGGGGATTGCTTAAGGGGAGAAAAACAGATTTTAAAATGATGAGACAATAACAGGTTCACTAATTAGGGGCTAATTATGTCAGACTCGGAGTTATAACAAGAATGAAGAGATAAAGAAATGGCCATTTGAATTTGAAAGAAAGAGTGCTGGTGAGGGACAGGGAGAGAAGGTATAATCATTCTGTTTTACCTTATGGACCTTGTTTCAAGCTATTTCCCTCAGGCTTCTTTCCTTTAAAAGAGGCATTGGCAAAATGCAGATTGGACTGATTACTTTTATCCAGCTGCTAGAAACCAGTTTTAAAGATCCTGCTTGCCCCTGCTAATGATTTCAGAGACTGAGTGTTGTCACACCACACAGGAAGGGCTATTTAAGTTCTGTTATCAGAGAATGTCATGATATCTGGGTGTTAATTAGTTATCAGGCATCCTTAAAATCAGAAATATTGCTGCTAAATTTGGATGTTTGGTGTAACTATTTATGACCTTTTAAATGGACACTTTGCTGCACAGTTTGTTGAGGGGGAACAGATAACTGTTCTGTAAAGTCTGAGGCAGCCTTGAGGAAGAGGAAGACACAGTTGTGCACTGTGCTGACGTTGCAACACCTTGCATTACAGTGATGCTAACAAACGAGTGGCTCAGTCCTGAAGTGCTTAGTCAAGCAGATTTCCTGTTATTTCCATCAGGTGCATAGCAGCAGGGAACAAAAGTAAAAGGCACCTCACTTTTCATATCCTACACAGAGTCCGTGATTCTGAGCAGACCACCTGCATATATCGAACATTCCTGCGAGGAAATGGCAGCCCACATCTTGACCTGCAGGTGTGCTGAGTAACACATGTTCTTTGCAACATCCATGAATAGCTATTTGATCTCATTCCATCCCAGAGATCCAAACTAAAAAATCATAGCGCAGTTGGCCACCTTTAATAAGAATAGGGGACGGTGCAGCTGCACCTGTACTGGTGATGTGAAATGTGTGATTATTTCTGTCCTGCCCAGAGGAAAACAGAGGACAGAGCCTTCTCCATACTTTCCTCCTCTGGGCCTCTAGTCCCTTGCTTGTGCCTCCACCCTGATTCTCTCCTTGTCTTTCATGGTGACCCAGCTGAACTTAGAACTGCTTGACCAGGGGAGGGGAAATAATAATGTTTTGCCAGGCAGTGCTTCCTGCAGCCAGGCACTCCCAAACTCAGTTGGTACTGAGTGACAGATGGATGAGGGGAAAGTTCCCTTCAAGGCTTCATGCAACACATCTCAGGAGCGAGGATAAAAGCCCAGGCTTTATCCCATGTGATCATCCCCAGTCAGCAGTTGTGCTATGATACAGTCAGGGAGGACTCAGCAGGCAGGGTTTGACCACATCTCTCCTCACTGAAGCAGAGATCAGAGCTGCCAGGGGTGTGACATTCAGAAAAGGGTTCGTGTAGCTTTCCTTCACAAGAAAATGGCTGAGGAGGAAAGAAGGAGAGACTTCAGTGTTTGCTCATTGAGAGCCTCCAGGCCTCTTTTTCCTCTAGGGTGCTTCCCAGAGGGTAGGATCTTTCCTCCTGAATGCAAATCTCAAATTCAATTGACATTCAGCTCTCTTGGATTTTTGCCTGAAGCATTTCCTCTACCTCAAATAGCATATCTCAATCCTCTTCAAAAGTGCTATGTTGCATCAATGTCAGAGAAAGAAAGACCCAAAGGGAGCTTTGAGAGATCCCAGTCACTTTTCCTACATTCCCACGTCACTCATGCTTCGCTAGGGACCTGAACCAGTGTGAAGCATAAGGAACAGCAAAGCACATCGTGAAGCTTCCACAGGTGGAGCTGTGCCAGTGCCCTTGGCTTGAGCTTCATGGTGCCACTGCTGCATCTGGAGTCAGTGGGACAAAGGGGGAATGTAGTAGAGCCCTGAAGGTCATGGTTGAGTGGGTGAGGAAGATGGTGTCCAGGTGTGCTAAGGAGGTGGCAGTCCAAGAAGGACACTGGGAAGGAGAAGAAGGTGGCAAGTGTGGGGTTTGATAGAGATGGGACATACTGCCCCCAATAGCAATCTTAAGCAAGGCAGACTGATAAAAGCAATGCAAATTCCCCTAGTTTAAAGACCCCTTAGAAGACAAGATGAGCAAGGCAAGATCTGACTCTGACACTAGGTGGCTTATATGTAGTAAAGGAACGTAATTACATCTCCCAGGGAGAGAAAGAGAAGTACACACAAGCAGAAAAGTGAGATGCCCTGTTTTGGCCAATAAGACAGAATGCATGATGGGGCAGGGAAGAAAGGAAAACAGTATGAATTGTGAAACTGGCATGCAGGATCAAGGCACGATCTTTTTAAAAGACCCATAAGGTCCCAGTGTTGTTGACAACATTGCTACATGTAGTTATGCCAGCAGAATGGAGAGGCCATGTGCTGTGGGTCCTGGGAACAGGCAGGGTGAGGAGATAGTTTGGGAATATCCTGCATGGGTATTTCTACCAGAACCTGTCTGTGCTGGGGCTGCAGCCTCAGCTTTCAGAGCTGTTTGCCACTGTTGACATTTCTTCTTAAAAACCTTCCATGTTGCATAAGCAATAACTGAGCAGCCCTATTCTTCAATGCCAACAAACCCCCAGTTTCCTGGATTGATAACTGGGAGTAGCCTAAGAAACCTGCAAGTCCAGAGCTTCATTTTTTATGAATTGATGTATTTACACTGACTTTAATTGATCTGTATTAATTTCTATCTGCTGAGTATAGATATTCCTGTTTAGGCAGAACCACATTTCTACCCTGCCTGTGAAATCCAGAGCCTGTAATACCTTCAATTTATGCAGTGACATGGGACCTTCAGGGAAACTGTGTTTATTTTACATGATTTTGTATTTAAAGTGAAAAAAGAAAAAGTAATTCAGCTACTTTGGGGCAAATAGTGCTGTGAACTTAGTGTGACCACTCTGCCAAATTTATTTCAGGTTGATACATTTGCTCATTAATTATCACATTTTAAGTAAATATCATACTTTTCTTTATCTGAATGCTTAACAGGGCTTCAACATTTTCAGCAGGTTTTCCATTGAATTGTTTCCTTGCGTAAAAGTATTGGAGCCATGCCTCACTTTTCCTTAGAAATACCTCCTGACCCTACTGCCAGCTGGGAGAATAGATTAAAACACCTGAGCTGTGAGTTACATTAGTGAAAGCTATGCTTATCTGTGATAAAGCAAAGTGTTGGCATACCGCATGAGGAACAGACCTCTTTCTACCTTAAATAACCTTTTCTTATAGGCGATGGAAAAAACCCTGACAGAATCATAGCAAGATTTGGGTGGGAAGGAACCTCTGGAGGCCTGTAGTTCACATAGTTAGATCAGGTTTCTGAGGGTCTTGTCCAGGCAAGTGCTGAAGATATCAAAGGCTCTGGATTTCATTGCAAAATGGTATCCATTGTAGGAATGTCATCCTACAGCTGAATCACATAACAAGCAAATGCACAGCAGGGCTACCATTAATTGAAAGTGAAAGCAGGGTCCAAACGAACCCTATTTCACTCCAAATGAAGCCAAAGATTTGAAATCCTACTTGCAGTGCATCAAAGCTTTCATCAACTTCTTTGTGGCCAGTATTCAAGCCATCTCTTCATTGGCTTGAAAGTAAAAAGACAGGGATAACAAGCAGGTGAAGAAGGAGGACTCTCAGTCCGTAACCCGAGTGAGAACCTCACAGCACTAATGTGCTAATCCTGCTGGAACATAGAAAAGCCTTCATTCGATAGCCGTGAGACTGATTTCAGATCTGGAAAACTGCTTTACAGTGAAGGATGTAAAGAATGAGGTAGATTCTTAATGTACAACAAAGCCAGTGTTTTTAAAATGAGTTAGAGTGGTTATGTAGGAGCTAGTAGGTTATGTATGCAGTATTACAGTCCTAAACAGGAACTACAGTCAAGAGTCAAGATTGCATGATGCTAGGAGCTGTGCCCATAAAACACACAGGAAGACATTTTCAGGCTTGTATAAAACTCTTAGGTATTCAGTTTGCCTTGATTTTAAAACCTTGTTTTCTGTCCTGCCTTTGCAAACCACACTTTCTCAAAACCTTAGCACCCAGCAACACCCAGTGTGTAGAGGAAATCAGCAATCATGAATCACACCTGGATAAAACACAGAGACCTTTGACACAAGTGTGGACACAAAACACTCTGTCCGAGCAATATAATTCATTTTTATTGTTGTGTTTTTGAAATCCTGAAATTAACTGATTACTTTTGCTTACATGTATATTTAAAGAAAAGCAAAGCAGAAGGTTGGCTGAGTCTATGTAGATGTGCATTTATGCCTTTGCTAAGAACAGACTGTTAAAGATGTGCTCTTCTTCTTTCTAAATGTCAGCTTTTACTGAGCAATCCATTCTGCTGTTGCAATGACTTATTAAAAAGAGAGACACAGTGAAATGTTAAGCAAGGCCAAGAACCCGGAAAGCTGCTTGTATCTATTTATTTATTTATCTAGCATTTGTCTTTGCTCAGCCAGCTTAACTCCTGCCTAAGAGACCAAATGAACTGCAGATGCATAGCTGATGACATTGGGCCTAACAGAGCCTTAAAAAATAAGACATGAACTGTTTCTGAATTTTCAAGGAAATAGGACTTTCCCAGTCTGAGTTCAGTATAGATCCTAAAATTAGTCTTAGTCCATCCAGTATGTGCTGAAGCTATGAGGCTTCAATGCTTTCCAAGTAGTGGTGAACTTAATGCATGTGCTTGAAATTCACTGCATTAGGTTGGTTTTGTGAATGACTTTTGCATCATTTTACTTCTTTTGTTGTCCAGTGTGTAAAGTTTTTCTTCTTTTCCTATTTAAGACACCTGAATTAATTCCCTATCTAATGCTTTTTCTCTGTCAATACAAAGCAAAGTATTGCTAGAGCTGATGCTGCTGATTCATATTTTAAAATAAAAACAAAAAGAAAAGCCATCATGTTATTTTGTAAATTATGGGCCCATTTCTGAATTGCCCTTTCTATTACACAATCAAAGTTTCTTTACCAGAAATACAAATCCATTTTCTCCTTTAACAGTGCCTCCCAATTCCTTTTTTTCCATAATACCACCAAGAACATAATTTCTTTTATCTGTTTCAATTTCAGCTATAAGTTTTTTGAATTATACATGAAATTATTACCAACGTCAGGCTGTTACTTGCACCATACAATGAAACTTGTTGCCAAGAGCGGTGTTAAATCTATAGACGTACTAATGACAGGCACTAGTTCACTTTTTGACTTATGGATTAGGAGCACTAGAATGAAAGCCGTCTTTCACAGTAGTCTTTAATTCAGTTGTTGAACTAACAAGGAAAGTGAAGAGCAAAATTAGTTTGTTTTTGTAACTGGAATCAGTAAGCCAATGGCAGAAGGAAACTCATTCATAACATGCTACACGCAGAAAGTCATCACATAAGGCCTTCATACACACAAATCTATACTTAGTGGGTCTGGCTTAGGTGTAGAGGCTTACATTCATGGGAGTAGTTGGTGATGACAAGTAGAAGGAACCGGGATGGAGAGGTTCAGTTCAGACTTTGCCTTCTCTGTCCCAACCCTCTTCTTCCCAGGCAGCACTCAATCCCTGGCTTTCCTTCCCTTCTCGTACCAGTCCATGTGCCTAGCCATTCCCAAGACCATTTATCCTTCCTCAATCCCCTCCCTTGAGCACTTGTCTCACCAGCTTCTTGTCCCACAGTCATTCAGAGCACAGGACAGCTGGGCTCCCAGCTCAAACACCAGGACACTGCTCCATGCTTACTAAGACCTGATGCTACACATGGTTGGAGCATCAGAAAGTACTGTGGGGATTTACATCTGTGCTTTTACTACTCTTACATTCTTCCTTGGACCTGCTTTTGGCCACTGGTAGAAAGAAGGATAGTAGGGAAGAAAGGCTTTTGGGGTGTATGTCTGTGCTTCTAAAAGTCTTGTGCCAGCCCCACTCTTGCCCAGATCAGTAAGGAACAGCCACCCAAGCAAGTGTCCTGCTTTGTTCCAGGGACTTTGGTGCATGCACTGAGTTTTTGTCTTCTAAAACTGAGAAATCTCTGTTCTGTATGTACATCCTGGGGCGGGTTAGTTTCCACCCTCCAAAATTACTGTGCAGCAGACTGACTGAGAAGAGAGTCCTAGGCTGCACCTCGCTCACCTCCTGCTATCCAGAAACATGCAGGACCTTAATCAAAATGTAGACGTCACCTGCTTTCTGTGGGCATTTCTTCCTTTTAAAAATCCAAAGTGAAGTTGAATGGAAATGTTTTATGTAATGATTTTCATGAACAACTAGAAAACTTCATTAATATTATAAAAAGCCATAACCATTTTGATGGAATCCTATTTTTAAGGGGAAGAAAATCAGGCTAAAAGGTTTCTGTTAGGTCTGATGATTTCATTATGGTTTTATGTTCTGCTACATGAAATTAACTTCAGTCACTTCAAATTAGTTGTTATGCAATAGGACTTTTGTATGCATAAACAATATGTTGGTTCTTCACTAACAAGCACTTCTCAAGTACAGGCATAGAAAGTCAGGAACAACTGTGGTAAATTCAGCAAGCATGTGTAAGATGTTGATGACTAGAAGCTTTTTACTGCAAAATGAAAAGACAAACAACTACAGTCCTACCGATCTCTGGAACATTAGCACCAAGAATGGCAAGAGCACAAACAATGGGATTAATGAGACATTACTAAAAGCAATTAAGTATATGCGTAGCATTACCATCATTTTTTGACATCACTAAGAGCAGAATAACATCCTTATGGCACATTCAGTTAGCATCTGTGATTGTGAAGAAAAACCTGTATTATGAGGGGACGGACAGTCTAATTTATTTGGAGCACACTGTGGCCAATTTTATCTGAAAATGATGTAAGATTAATCACAAATCATATTTTTAAGAGAGGTGAGCACTACCATTATAAAATGATAGGTGCATATTATACTTCATACAAAGCCGTGAGTTCAGAAGTATGTTAATTCACACACAGCAAAACACAGGGCTGTACTCCAGCAGGACTACCCCCTGGCCTACATAAATAGGGGGCTGTTATGTCCTAAGAAATAAACTAGATGTCAAACAGGAGTTCCCAGAGGTGGGTAGAGTACCACTCACAAGGCAAGGAAATTACTGTACCAGAGAGGCAGTTCCCTGTTCCCCAGTGTGTGAACATCACACAGCTGAGCATCAGATTGCCATCTCCTGTAGGACAAAGGCAGCAAGACAATATTTTTATTTATTTATTTTAATATCATTTTGAAGTAGCTCATGGCATGTGTCATCATTCTTTCTAGGTGATGGAGGCAGAGAAATGGCTTGTCCTTCATCTGTCCTTCTGCATCTGTACTGTTTTTTGACTCCAGGCCCTGGGCCAACTGCTGCAATCTCGCCTAGACTGAACAAGGCTACCACCATTTGGAGGAGAGAAGTATCTCAAGACCCTTTCCTCAGCTCTCAGAATTGCCCATGTTACTTTTTTTTTAATTTATTTATGCTGAATTATTTTAAATGCTTTTCATGAGAATTAAAAATAATTTTACTTCCTCATTCTGTAAATCAGGGGAAACTTCCCTTAAAGGTGCTTGGCCTGACCTTCCACCTTCTTGAGTCACTGATTCTTATGCAAAGTGGCATTAAAACATTACTGAATAAGGATGGCTCAGCTCTCATCATTTGTTGATCTGCACCTGGCAGTGTGAGTTATGCTAGAGGAAAACACAGTGGATGGTGAATGTTGAACAAAAAAAAGTGTGATGCCCTGGAGAAATCATGTCCTAGACTCTAGGTGGGGTGCCAAAACTGGTCTGTGTATTTATACAAGGAAAGAAAAGGGGACCAGTTTTCCCCAATGTCCATAGTTTTCTGTGTAGACCTCTCTGGGCCAGCAAGCCTTGATAAGGTTTCAATCCCTCTGTTTTTCATAGCGGTGCCATCAGGAGTAGAGTGATTTACACCAGCTTTGCAGATACACTAGCAACTGAACAAGGCAGGAGTATTGCAAGGTTTGGCAGTGGATTGGGAAGAGTTAAAAGAGCTTAAAAGAAAAGTTAAATGGACAGAGGCATAGTTTTGTTGTCCCTGCTGGTCTTCAGGAGCTGTCTGCTGCCTGACAGGTCACTTCTGGCATGCTGACATACCTGTCAGTCGCCCATTACAGGGTGACCGCCAGCTTGCTCACTGGGAGGTCTGCAGCTGTCTGCAGTCACCAACCTCCCGGTGCCCCGCAGTAATTAAGGAACCACGGGTGAAATAACAGTAAATTGTTTCCATTTCTTTATAAACAAACAATGTTAAATTGATACTGGAAAGTGTTTTCTTAATGCCTTTTTAAAGCCAATTCTAAATAAAGATTTCAATAGCAAAATTAACATCCAGGGAAAATGTCTTCAGTAATGGACAGTACTCAGTACAGTACATTAGGTAGTAGTATTGAGGAAGAGAAAAAGCAAAACAAGCTATTTATACTTTTAAGAAATTTTTGTTACTTTACAATTTGAGGATTGCCCTGAGTTAATGTCAACAATGAAAATTCAACCATTTGCATCATGCTTTCATTGTTCTCTGGGTATCTACAGCAAATAGATGTTTTTTAACAGCATTAATGATTTTCTCCTTGAATGTCAACTTACAAAGAAGCCAGTAAGTGTAAACTTGATTTATGAGAATGTAGCCTGAATAAGCATGGTTCAGAGCAAGGAAGCTAAAAGAGGAGACAGCCATGGGCATACTGACTTCAGATGTGAGCCCACTTCAGGCATGAACCTGTGTTCATATCTGAAATATTGTTGTGCTGTTGAAAAAAGTTAATTGCAGTATTTCATAGAATCATAGAATCATAGACTAGTTTGGGTTGGAAGCGACCTCTAAAGGTCATCTAGTCCAACTCCCCTGCTGTGGGCAGGGACATCTTCAACTAGATCAGGTTCCTCAGAGCTCCGTCCAACCTGGCCTTGAATGTTTCCAGGGATCGGGCATCCACCACCTCTCTGGGCAACCTGTCCCAGTGTTTCACCACCCTCAGCGTAAAAAATTTCTTCCTTAGATCTAGCCTAAATCTACCCCGCTTTAGTTTAAAGCCATTCCCCCTTGTCCTGTCACAACAGGCCCTGCTAAAAAGTTTGCCGCCA
>NW_008794665.1:13301119-13309847 GCF_000699145.1 Aptenodytes forsteri
TTTTAAATTATATATTAAATTATAATTTCAGGTTATATCATGTCAGCCTTTTAGTGGTAGTGAATATGTCCCTCTGTATTCTCATGTAAAAGTGGAGAACGATTTTCAAGCAAACTAATAATCTATGTTTTCCTCATGTGGAGAACCATTTGAATGATGCCATCTTTGATTTAGGCTAACTTGTAGTGTGAAGTAACTGGGTTAGGAATTATGAAATGAGGTGTGTTTCAAGTGAGTATTTTGCTGAAACCAATAAAAGAGTAAAAGATGTGCAGTGAGCAGAGGAAGTGTGAACTTGCAGATAGTTGAAAATAAATGTTCATCCTCTTTTTACAAAGGAGAAGCTATGAATTAAATATGACATTTGGATGTTGAAGCAAAGGTTCGATTTCTGAAAAAGGCACTGATTTCAGTAGTAGGGTTCTACCTGTGGTTTCTCTCCTATTGTCACCATCCTGTCTAAAACCTGCCAAATCCCTGTCTGTTTTTCCAGTCTTGGCTAACTTAGATTAAATTGAATTATGTCATAGTTTTTCTCACATTCAAATCAGTATTGATTTTCCAGACAAACTGCAAAGCAAATTCCTGTGAGCAGAGTCTCTTTCTTCCACATACAGGGAAATTTCAGGAACTTGACATTATGGTGAACTTAATCACTTCTTCACAGTGGCCCTGAATCCTTTCAGATTGGAAGTGCTACTAACAGAAGCACCCTGAACAAAAGAACTTAGTGCTTTGATATGTTGTGAATGCCAAATTTGCAAATTAATTTAAGAAAGCAATTGAACAAATTCATGGAAGAAAATCCATCAGTGTTATTTAACATTAAGATACTGCTACTTGCTCAGCTGCACGTTGCTGGTAGCTGGGAAGGTGTATCTAGGGAAATACTACTATATAGCTTGCCATAATACTTTTTTCCCCAGGCATCCACTACAGTACATTATTGGATGCATAATGCAGATCTAGATGATCCAGTGTGACCGTGTTAATGAAATCCATTCAGCTATGGTTGAGATACACAGATTATGAGAACACAAAATGGGTATATGGGTTATTTACTTTATTCTATTGCTCACATGCCAAAGTTAAGCAGACTTTCTTTAAAGGAAATGGAATGGAAATTCACTCAGGATAGACCCCAAATTTAACAAGTCTGAAAAAGGTGGGATTAAAGTCAGGGCAGTAGTTCAACCTTGACTATATTCTTTGCTCTGTCTACCTCTGTAATCATTCACTCCCAAGTCTTGGATGTTGGCCCTAGACTGACCAGAGTGTAAGAACTACCACTGGGCCCATGAGGGTCACTAGGATGAACGGTGATAAATTAACATGTTTTGCTTCCACCAGCTGTGATGGAATAAGAAGCTAAGTTTTTTAGTGAACATTGTAGTTATTAAAATCACATTTGTCACAGGAAAAAAAAGGAATGGAAAAATAATATAGTAAGGACTAAAAGAGTAGCAGGAGACCAAGACACCTATATTTAAGTCATCTTTATCTATAAGGTAGCTTATTTTCTTTTTTAAAAAAGAGATCTCCATTGCATTGGACTGGGAGAAGATGAAAAAAAAACAGGTGGAAGAACCAAAACCAATTCCAGTTTGTGGTATTACTTGCTCTCTTCTAGTCCCAGTAGCCAATTGTCATACTTATACTGGGGCATGCTGCAAGGACAGCTGAAAATAGTTTACAGCAGGTAATGTCTATAGCATCATTTAGATATGCAGGCTCCCTCCACTCTTCATGGCTTGTTTATCTGTTTGAAAATAGTTTCCTTGGGGATCAGGTTATGCGAGTGTTGAATCAGTTTTTTGTGTGGCATTAAATTCTTTGATAGGTTACTTGTGACATAGAAATGAGGAAGAAAAGGGAAACCAATGCTTTTAAAATCTACCACCCAGGTGGCTTGCTTATGAGCAAAGAGGCCAAGCTGTGTCCACAGGGTATCTTCTAATTCTCTCTGATGACAAGGAAACCTGAGCTGAATAAAGTGTGCACACTCAACTGTAGCCTGATTTGCATACACCCATATCAGCAATATTCTCAAGCAGGACTAAAGTGCAGGAAAGGCAGGGGATATTACTTGTATTTGTAACATAAAACAGTCTTCAGACTGCTCTGAATTAAGCCAAGGGTTGAAGAGGATGGAGAGGCAAAGTCATCTTAGAGCACACCAGCTCTTTTAGGTCCTGCCGTGACTCCCCTGGAAATCTGTTTCATAGACCTCCAAATTGAAGCAATGGTGGGATAGCAGACAGGAAGCAGAGAGCTTCCCTCTTCCACCAGTGTGGGTAGGAATTACTGAATGCTTTTCTGAGTCAGGTTAGTTTGTTACTTTAACATGGATCTACAATCCTGGTTTTAAGTGAGTTTAAAATGTAACAGTACTAATTTTCTTGCAAATTAAATGTAGAAATGCTGATGAGGCTTTTTCTGAGAATAATTGATTTTTTAGAAGGTACGTATTAAAGAATGTCGCAAGCACATTATATGAAGGGCAGATTGTTTTGACCGTGCATGAGTCTATAGAAATTTGGTGTCTGCATCTGAAGTAGTTCCCTTCAGCTCCTTCAGTCAGTGGAGTGCTAGCCAGTACAACCAGTGGAGCTGAGGAGGTGATTCCTCCCTTCTTATGGGAGAAGCTGGTCAAAGAAATCATACTTTAGACCTTGCTCTGCTAGTAACTAGCTCACATGTAAGACACCACGCTGGACTCCTTGAGCTGGAGTCCCACCAGAGGTGTCATATTTGCATATTTTTCAGTGCTTTTTGCTCAGACTGTCTTTTTATCCACTTGAGTCAGCAGAGCATCCTGACTCAAAAAAAGAACCAGAGAGAAGGTGCACAGCATTCCCTGGCATCCTTGTGAGCTAGGGGTTTGAGTCTTACAGAAGTATTACTGACGGATATTAGCGTGCTTCAAAGGCAGCTGCACAGCATGTATATTCTTAGCCATGCTTGGGCAGCAAAGTTTTAAGCCTCACTTCTTATTCAGACCATGCACTAAGAGCCAGGGCAGATACAGATCTCCTTGCTGTGGGTTCAGTGCCACTGTGAACAAGTGGTGGTAATCACACCACATGTGTCTCACAGCACTATGATGAGAGCATTGTTCTCTTTCACTTAGGACCGCTGATGCTGTCATTATTCATATTCAGAAAGCAGTGCTACCAGAGGTCAATGCAAATACAACCTTCCCCAATAAATTTCTACTCTCTCATGCAGCTCACCAAAGGAAGATTGAAGAACAGAAGGATTTGATGTGTTTTGTTCACAGTTAGGGCCATAAGTTCAGGGGGAAAATGTGACCTATTAGTTTAGTCTAGGTTGATGAAAGTGGTCATTACTTCCACTAGATAAGACAAATTCTTCAGCCTGTGCTTCTTTTGTGAAGTGTGTAAAAACACACCAGGCTTCTTTTGTGTCTCTCTTGCTGTTCTGTTAAGTTGACAATATTTGCATAAACAGAATAATGTGTCTTCTTTACTCACCATACCCAGCCAGGCTCAAACTTTCAATCAGTACAGAGGAGTAACCCATACTATAGAGCCCTTTGCCTTTTTTCTCAGGTCTGATTTTCAGCTGACACCACAAAACTCAGAAAGACAAATCTCCTGGAGTGGATGCTGTGGAGAGCAGGGGGTAACGTGCTGCATATCTGGTGGTGTTTCAGAAGATGAAACTATCTAAATAGCCTGTAAAGGGCCAGGTTTTCAGTAGGGGATGAGCACCTAGCAGGTCCCTTTTCTTTCACACACTAAGGGCCTTGGTGCACTGGTCATACTTGGTATTCTGGGTGCAGACTTGATTTGAAGAAACCGGTTCACATAGCTTTGATATCACTAGCCATGTAAGCAGGGTCTGCCCTCATGCTGACAGCAAATGGCTTTCCCCAGGGCAGTAAACCTGGTGTCAACTACTCAAATATCCAAAATGCTGTTTAGGATTATGGAAATTGTGAAGCAAGGATAGGATTTTGAGAACTGTGCTAAATCCCATGGCTATCTGGACAGTTAATTCTGTCTGAAATCAGGGGAAACTGAGGGCCTAATTAACTTTGAAATTGGGCCACCAAGTCTTCCTGTCATGAGGCACTTAAAGTCTGTACATATGGTCACTAAAGAATTAACCTGTCCTGAAGGATGGGGTTAAATTTAGGCTGCATAGCAACTGGAAAGATTAAAGAGAAGAAGGTTGCAGGCCAAGGTGGGAAAGCCTTGCAGAGGTGGAGGAGTGACTGAGAGATATTCAATCAGAGTGAGAGTGGTTGCAGGTAAGGAAGGTGAGAATGTGAGTAATTTTGTGAAACACAAAGGAACCAGCTCTAGAACCTCAGATAAGGAGCCCTGCCCAGTCCTGGAGAAACAGAGCTGTGGTAAAGCTGCATCACTCCTGCAGAGTCAACAGACTCAAAATGCAAAGGTTGATGATCATTGGGTTTGATTTCTGACTCCAGTTCCCCAAATGCTTTGTGAGCTTGATGGGGAAGAGACTTTTAGGGCATCCCCAAGGGGAAAAAGATTACTAGGGAGCTGACTAGAGGAAAGGAGTCATAACCAAACCTTAATCTGGGTAGTAGTGAATGGTAGTCATCATGGCAATAAGGTGTCTTTGGGAAAAAAGCTAGTGGTAGCCATACATGCCTCTAAGTTAAAACAAAACAAAACAAAACAAAAACAAAGTGTGAAAAAATCACATACATGTGTATGCACATACACATTTTAATCCCCTTTCTCTTGCAGTTTTTCTGAGTTATCCTCCCTTCTACTTCTTTTCTGCCTCTTTTCCTCTCTTGACTATTTTTCTGCTGAATTTTTCTCCTTTAAGAGGCAAAACCTGTCCCCTGCAATTGTACTGAAGTCAATAGGCAGCTTTTCCTATTTGTAGGCTGAGTAGAGATTTCAGCATTTATGCTTTTATGTGTCTTTTCTACCTTTCAAAAGGTCTATGGACACCAGAATAGCCTTTACTTGAAAACCAGTGGAGTGGCTTTCATCAAGTGAACGGGAGCTGTCTGAGAGAGGTCTGAAAGCTTTCAGAGTGGCTTTATAAAAACAGTATTTCGTGGGCAATTTTCATTGCCTTTATAGGGGGGCCTTTGAAAAAACACTCCGTTCACTCATGGAAATGACTTGGGCTCCTTTCAACCTCAGTTGCTGTGTTTATTAAAGCCCAGTTCTTTGGGTCTGAGCACTACAAACAGTATAAATGTAAGGATACCCTTCTGAACTTAAAAGGAGAAGGCACTAAGTCTTACTGCCCAAAAAGAGAGTTCAAACAGCCACATCTCCAGTGCAGTAATTCTCTACATCTCTAGACGGCAATGATAGTTGTGTTTTAATGGCCCTCATGGCATGGGCCTGGTTGCTGTTTGGAACAAGTAGCAGGATTTATGTTAGCATGGGTCTTTTCCAGGTCAAGTGACCCCTTGCAAATTCTTGTGGATGATCTGGGCTGGTTCAGGGGACAAAAAGCTTCATCTTCTTCAAAGGTTTTTACAGTTGGAAAGACCTTCAGGAAGCTTTAAAGAAGCTCAGCATGGACGATCTGTCTATTTTGTATTTTCAGCCAGGAACTAGCTAGCTTTGCTAATGACCCCTTTCTGAATCAGAGACTAGGTAATCATGTTACTAGAGTGCTGAGCACAAATAAAAGATCTGTAGAAGTGTGGCTCAATGCCTTGGTAAAGACTGAACAAAGACCTACTTCATGAGAAGATAGTAATTTGGTAGGTAAGGTAAAGATCTGCAACAAAAAACCTGCAGCTGTATTGCCACTGCTTTTTGCCATCTGGGCTGCCACAGCCATTACATCTGTTTCAGAGAAAGTAAAAGTATATTAATAATGCATTTTGTGAGTCTGTCGTGTTCCATCTCCTCCCTTAGCTTAGGGACAGAAGCACCTCTATTTACAGTTACAAATTCGCCTGCTAGATTCATTCATCCCTATAATATTAGTGGCTTGACCTTGATACATCTCCTAATGTCATGTACATCTAATCCTTACTTCCTATCACTTAGATGTCTCTGGCCTCTGGTGTATCTCTTCCTGTTTTAGTCATAAATCCTTTCCTTTGAGTTAGAAGTTGAAGGTATCATGGTGTCCCATCTTATAAAACATAGCTATGACACTGCTACTAGAGAATGCACTGTAGTAAATTTTCTGCCTGAGATTTTTTGGGGTAAAATATATCTATTTTTCCTATATCCGTCCACATATCCATTGTTAAAAAGGGACAGCATATACATGGTTGATTTATAGTCAATCCATCTACAGCACCGAAGTTTAAGTTATATGCCTAAAGTACTATATGTC
Source organism: Aptenodytes forsteri (assembly GCF_000699145.1). NCBI lineage: Eukaryota > Metazoa > Chordata > Aves > Sphenisciformes > Spheniscidae > Aptenodytes > Aptenodytes forsteri. Next base: position 13,307,438 of record NW_008794665.1, read on the forward strand.
ATTGAGGATGGTAAGCTTTTATCTAGCACACTTGAATTCAGTACTGCAGTGCACAGAAGCATGGTGGGGTGAAAAACAGGTAAGCAGAACTTCAGGTGCAAGTTTATCTCAATGTGTATTTGGCCACCTTCTTCCTATTAACACTAATAGTGTTGTTGCATGCATACATCAGACAGTAAGGTCACATTTTTATGGCTTTGGAGCTGGAACTAGCCTTGGCTTGAGGAAAGCCTCTAAGGTAGAAGAAAAGGCTGAAAATATTTAAAACAGATGTGAGACTGTTGGTGTATTCAGCCTATCCACTGTTTCACTATTCTAGGTCTATCTTGCCTTCTTACCCATTATCACCTCTTTGCTTATCTCATTCTTTCTTAAGAGCATATGGGACATTGAAATTAAAATTACTTTATTCCTACCTTAAGAACACATTGAAGTGAAATATGCACTCTTCTTTGTAATTAGTTTTAAATGTACTAACCTGGGCAGCGTACCTCTTAGTATAAACTAAGTGAAGTGTTATCAAGAGATCTACAATTTGCATGATACGTCCTTAATATTGTCAAAATACTTAGCAGCATTCCTGCCAGATTTTATAATTTCTGTGTGGTAATTTGTGCCATTTGGTGTGGTAATTTGAGTCATTTATTATTCTGGAATAAATCCTTTCAATTCATTATGTTTGTGGGTTTTTTTATGACCAACGTAATTGAGGTGTAGCTGTGCATTGTGAATAAGAAAGGTCCTTTTTCCCATAATGTCTATGATGAATACATTAATGGAAATAGCAATAAGAATATATGAATGCCAGTGTCATAACAGAAAAATAAACAGATGTCCTGGGAAAAAGTTAAAATTGCTGAGTTATCTTAATGTTACATCTGCCTTAAGGGCTTATCCAAAGCAGAATGAAGTCAAGGAGTAACCCACTTGGACTTAAAGGGTATTCAAATCAAGCTGCTAATACCTCTGTTAGATAATGTCATGGGTTAGAGCTGATTATAATAACAAGACAAAGTCTGCACTTACGGCTTCTATAATTTCCTTCCTCTGTGGATTGCAGTGCATGTTACAATATTAATTCTCACTGTCCTGCTAGGAAAATTATTATTGTGCCCATCTCCTCAGTGAGGAATACGCTGAAGCATGTTGAGAGCTAACTCGGGATATCCAAGGTCATGCCATGGAATGGGGAAAAATTAAGCATGGAATGAGAAGGGCTGGTTGAATAGTTTATTCTTTTGTACTTTTTCAATAGAAAGCCTTTTTTTTCTTCTTCTTGCCTTTTAGATCATTTGCGCCTGTCTTGAAGGCACTTTTAATTCGAAATAAAGCTACTATTAGCCAATACCTTCCCCCCTCCCTTCTTTTCATGGTTGACAGCTATTTGCCAGCATTTTATATGGGTGTGGATAAAAGTTTTGCCTCTGATCCCTCAGTGAAGTTGTCATTCCTAGGAAAACAGTGAGGTCAGGTTCAGGTTCAGGTTCATTACTGGTGGGTTTAGTAACTTACAGGCAGCTTTTTTTCTGGTAGGTTTTTGGGGGAGGGTATGACTGGAGGGTACAGAAGATACTTGGTGCAAGCCCAAACGTTTTCTCTGGATGATTTGCACTGATAGTACCTGCATCTAAAAGTCAGATTCTTCATATTACTATTAGCTGATTTTGCCTGGAGTGAATTACATAAAGTGCCAGCATGATTGCTTTACAACAGCCAGAATAAACTGAAAGAGAAGATAAATGCTTTCTCCCCAGTGAGTGTCACATCATATGTCCTGCACTTCTACAATATTAAATTCCTCTTCTAGGATCATAGTTACTCCTCTCTGGGTGATTCCTGGGTTCCCATGAGGCTTGAAAGTTAAGTTGACATTCCCTAGGAACTGGAAAGGGAGAAATATCTGAAATGGTTATACAAGCAGGAAGATTTTTAGGTGTATTTTTCCCCCTATAGAGCTAGAAAGATTATCAAGAGCAGCTGGTCAATCTCATCACTTATGAAAAAAAAAAAATCTTATTTACAGAAGGGTCATTTTTAAAAGGATGACTCTTCCATTATGCTAAATTAAAGTATGAAGGCTGAAACTGTTGAAAAATGCAATAATTTTAGGATGATTCTCCTGCATTTTCAGTGTAGGGTAGATACCAAATAAAGATCAATAGGAAATGAGATTCTTCTCCTACTGGACCATCATTATAAAAGGTAAAAAGGCAGTTACATATGCAGTGAAAAGGCATTCCTAAAGCATTCATAGAATCATAGAATCATAGAATCATTGAGGTTGGAAAAGACCTCTAAGATCATCGAGTCCAACCGTAGACCCAACAACACCACCCACTAAACCATGTCCCTAAGTGCCTCATCTACTCGTCTTTTCAATACCTCCAGGGATGGGGACTCCACCACTTCC
>NW_008794665.1:13313100-13318097 GCF_000699145.1 Aptenodytes forsteri
ACTCAACCGTACCATCATCACAATCGTTGAGCTCTAGACAATCGAAACACTCCCTAACATACAGGGCCACCCCACCGCCTCTCCTTCCTCGCCTGTCCCTTCTGAAGAGTCTATAGCCATCCATTGCAGCACTCCAGTCATGAGAGTCACCCCACCATGTTTCTGTGATGGCGACTAAGTCATATCTCTCCCGCTGCACAATGGCTTCCAGCTCCTCCTGCTTGCCGCCCATGCTGCGTGCATTGGTGTAGATGCACTTGAGCTGGGCTATCGATTTCGCCCCCAGCATTGGCATGCCACCCCTAGGCTCATCTCTAGTGAGCCTGGTTTTATCCCCTTCCCCCTTCAAACCTAGTTTAAAGCCCTCTCGAAAAGCCCTGCCAATTCATGAGCAATGATCCTTTTCCCCCTGTGAGACAGCTGAACTCCGTCTGTCACCTGCAGGCCCGGTGCCATTCCTCCAAATCATCCTAACACTTGTTTCTGTATGGAAAGGAACAGGGCTAGTATCTATAGAAAGTCTATACAGCCAATATATGTCAGTCTTTTATTGCTAAAGGATGGTGGAATAGGAATGCTCCATTTTTCTAAAACCCCAACATCTACTTCAAATTAATTTTGGTGGGAAAAGGTGATTGAGGAGCCCCTTAATACAGAAAAACATTAGAAACCGAAGAACTCTTTCTCTTCATGGGAAAGGCACAGCAAGAACCTCAGTTCAGGAACCAAAGACAGACAAAGTTCAGATGATAAATAAAAATACATGTTTATGACAGCAAGGATGATTGAGGAGGATGAGGAACAAACTCCTGAAGGAAGTTTTGTCTTGATCATCTTCAGAGATGCCTTTCTGGAAGGCAAGATTGACACCAGCACAAAAGATACTGCTTGATGCAAGAGTGATGTACATGAGATTCTCTGCCTTGAAGTAAGATTGGATAATCATAAGGAGCCTTTTTGTCTTTAAATGGCATGACTGATATCCCAGGCATGCACAGCTCTTAAATGCAGTCTCTTTGGGACTGGTCTACCCAAATTTTCAGGCTGGAGCTGTACAAGAATAGTGAAGCAGAGATATTTTACCTACACTGTACAACCAGCTGTGGAAGAGAGGATGGAAAGTATTGTACCACCCTAGATAAACCACTCTCCTGTGGTGCCAATGACCATCCAAGTCATCCATGACCCTTCATATCCTGAACTGGGAAGAGTCAGTGCACAGGAAGATGTAGTACTGTCTGCTTTCCTTCAGCAATGTAACATGAACAAGTTAGCGACTATCTGACATCCCCATATACTGCTCCACCGAATAATTCGCCTTTAGCATCAACAGAAAAGGGAGCAAACTTGACTGCAACATACAGAAGGACACCAAGAAAAAGAGAATTAAAAAAATTAGTTCAGAAAGGGACTGCTGTTGAGGACCTTGTGCCTTGGCACCTTCACAGGCATGAGAAAGTATTTATGCAGCCAGTCCTCAGAGAAGTTTGCAAGGAGGAAAATTTGTGTGTGCACAGAAGCAGCAGGGCAGCTTATGCATTGTGGCTGCAGAAAGACAATGCACATCATCTGCATGAGCTGTTCATACAAAAGAGAAGCTGTGGTACTATGGGGTCTTCCATTACACTTCAGGAAGAAATTTTGTGCAAGTTCACAGGGATAGTTTAAGAGTCTGCAAGGTTCAGAGGATAGTGATGCATGCTCAAAGGGACAATGTGAAAATCTAAGAATATATCTTTCCCCATCTGTTCTTATTGAACATGGATGGAAAGGTAAAGAGGGAATTGCACAGTGGGAGAAACAGGAGAATTTTAGAATTGATCTGCAGGAAAAGGTGGAGTGTCATGACCAAAAAGTATGAGTATTTGGTCATTTAAATCTATCTTGGAAGGCAACTAATGGCTCCTGGTAAGTCCTACAGTAAAAGACTTCTCCATTCCCCATATACCTCATATGGCATCTAAGCCTGCTCTGACCCAAGGCACCTGGTGACCATTTGAAACTGCATCAGCAGGGTGAAGGAAACAGTAGTTGGTAGAAACAAGCCGTAAAAATATTCAGGGGAAGAAAATCTGTCACCATTAGTTTATTGTGCATTGAATTTATATGCCAGAGAGATGAAAACTGCCAAAAGTACATCCTCGTCCTTCATTTTAGCAATCAAGAATAACATAGAAGAGTGGTTCAGCTTTAAGAGAATGTGTCCTCAAAGTTTTGTATAAGCAACCCACTTACCTAATGTGGGATTAATCGGAAGAAAACAGCTACTAAATGACTGACAGCTTTAGATGGCCTTTCTAATCAGTTCTCTCCTATTATTTGGACAAAGATTTGATGGATGGGCCTATATAATCTTGCAGTAAAGTCCTATTTTACAGTGATGAGAAAGTATAATTTGTACTCACATTGCAATGTTCAGATAACCATCTTTGTAACTATTTATATCCACCTGTAGTATTTATAAAAAACAGCCTAGAATCAGGCTCCTAAATCCATATTCAACCACTTCAGTAACTGACTTAATTATCGAACTGCTTCATATAACTTTAGAGATTTCCCCTGCTACTCATGAGTTATCTTCATGGGAATCCTGGGAAAGCTGATTATATGGAGGGAGGGAGAAGCAGCTGAAGAGGGTGGACCAAACAATTAGAATTCTAAATGGTGCTTTTTAATGGGTTAGTTTTATCACAGTGATGCAAAAGCCTTTTTTAATTTACAGTTGTGTTGTAGTTTCTATCATAAGTCCAACACCATTTTCTGATTTTATTATGTAAAGTGTTGATAACATTGAGAATTAAATTTTAATCAAGAAAAGCTTACTCCTGGGCACTAGATCTCTGACTAATGCACCAATCCAGGAAAGCAATGAAGCATATAATTTTATCCCTGCTTGGTAGTGTACATAAAGTCATGCTTAATTTTAAGCATGTGAAAAGTCTCATTAACTGTTAAATTAAGCATGTTTATAGGTGCTGTGCTTGCATAGAGAATCCAGAAGAATCCAGTACATAAATTCAGTAGTAAATAAAATTAAGTCAAGTATAGAAAACAGTAAAAGTTACTAGTTTATTCTCTCCCATTCTTCTCACAAGTTGCCCAAGAGGCAGGTATTCTGCAGTCATGACATTAACATCATTCATGATTTGTCTAGAAGGAGTGCCAGTTTTGTACTAAGACCCCTTTTGTGTATGAGATGCTGTACAAACACCAAATAATCCTGCCCCAGGTAGTTTGAAGCCCATTTCTATCTGATATTGCAATATCTGTCACTGCCCTTATCTAAAAGCAACTGAATATATGAATGAGATCCTGGGGTGCTAGGAGCCCACTCAGGGTGTTCTACCTCCCCAGTGAAGGTGGGAGGAAGTTCATACATTTCACTCAAAGCAGTCCAAGTTCTTTCTAATGTAGGGAGAGGCCTTTCATACAGATACTGCTGAAAACTTCATGCAAGAGCTTCACATGGACTCCAGGTGTCTCCTTGCAGGTAGCTGTTTGTAAAATTCGGATCTGTGTTGTTAATACTTTAGGAGCTTCTTTTTCATCCTAGTAAAGTCAGTGAGGGTCTTTCTGTTGACTCCTTAGGTGCTTTGTTTAAGGCTTTTACAGGTCAGAGGTTGCATTGCCAAAATTATAGTCCTTAACCTAGATGTCTTTCAAAGAGCTGCTATATAAAAAGAAATGTTTTTTTTATTATAATGAGTAATGAAGTATTCTCCAAAAAGCAGAATTAGGAATTAAAAAAAAGTAAAGTGTGCGTTAATGAGCACATAAGAGAAAGTATCTTTGAGGTCTGTCTTTCTTGCACTTGTGTATTTTTATTAATGATACATGGTTTTGCAACAAAAGCTGAATTTATATGCCAGACTCTGTTCCTAGCATTGCTAAAAACCCAAACAGGAAGCTGAATTCATATACAGTGTCTTACAAAACTGATTAAAAAAATTAGCATGAAATTACTAAGTACTGCCCAAATTAACACAAATCAGAGTTCATTACATGGCATTAGGAGCCAATTTATTGCAATCATTATGCCTGCTGTTAGAGAGAACCATATGCCAACTCCAGAAACAACAAGCATTCTGAATCAGGGTCATTGCTATCATATTTGCATGTGAAATACATTAATTGATCTCCTGTGCATATTAAAATTAAACCCACACTTTTTTGCTGCTGAATGTTGTCTCAGAAATTTTTTGTGTGAAAGGACAGACTGGGTGGAGAGAGATGTGATGCTTTAGAGGAATACTTACTCCAAACTATGTGTCCTGGTTTCGGCAGGGATAGAGTTAATTTCCTTCTTAGTAGCTGGTACAGTGCTGTGTTTTGGATTTAGGATGAGCAGGGCCAGCTCAAGCTGCCCCCCTCCCCCCAACATGGGGCAACACAGTAGGAGAAGTTTTTGAAAAAGGGAAGGAAATAGTCCAAATCCTGCTGAAGGCCGGTTTTGCCATAAAACAAAGTAAAGTCAAGGGACCTGTACAGGAGATCCAGTTTTTAGGAATAAAATGGGAAGATGGACGTCGTCAGATCCCAATGGATGTGATCAACAAAATAACAGCCATGTCTCCACCAACTAGCAAAAAGGAAACACAAGCTTTCTTAGGCGTTGTGGGTTTTTGGAGAATGCACATTCCAAATTATAGTCTGATTGTAAACCCTCTCTATCAAGTGACCCGAAAGAAGAACGATTTCAAATGGGGCCCTGAGCAACGACAAGCTTTTGAACAAATTAAAGAGGAGATAGTTCATGCAGTAGCCCTTGGGCCAGTCCGGGCAGGGCAAGATGTAAAAAATGTGCTCTACACCGCAGCCGGGGAGAACGGCCCTACCTGGAGCCTCTGGCAGAAAGCACCAGGGGAGACTCGAGGTCGACCCCTAGGGTTTTGGAGTCGGGGATACAGAGGATCCGAGGCCCGCTATACTCCAACTGAAAAAGAGATATTAGCAGCATATGAAGGGGTTCGAGCTGCTTCAGAAGTGATCGGCACTGA
>NW_008794665.1:13320366-13333073 GCF_000699145.1 Aptenodytes forsteri
GGGGGGGGAGGAGTGAGCGAGCGGCTGTGTGGTACTCAGTTGCAGACTGAGGTTAAACCACAAGATTATGGTATATTCTTAAGTAATCAAACTCGTTCTGCTAACTGAGGTCCTAACCATCTTTTGGTTTCCACAGTAGGAAGATATGCAGTCATACATGTCAGAGGTGTGAAATACCATGTTCTTACCCATGACTTCTTGTTCTGGTGGTCTTCCGAGGGATGTCCTAAGGAGGCTACAGCTGTAAGAACTAATGAGTGGACAGCACAGTATTTAGAAAAGTTGGCCCTTCCATAAAGGTTTGCTGTGCCACGGAAAAAGAATAATAAATTTTATTGTTCAGTCACACAGATTAAGAATGATAGCATCACGCCCTTCATCTGTAACTCCCAGGAGGCACTGCTCTAGTGCAAATTAAAACAGTTTGGTAATCAAGATAAGTATTTTGATATTTCAGTTTTTCTCCAGAACTTCCATATTGTCTATAGATAAATAAAAGGTGAAAAGAAAATCCTTATTTCATTTGAGGAAAAAAATTGTGTGGGAGAAAAATAACAATGCCCTCCCTTCCCCCAAGCACTTTTGACCAATCCTGGACAAAGGGAGTGGGAAACTTCACATGAGAAAAAAGAAGCAGCTCTTTCTGAGCCAAGGGGAGGTTACAGAAGAGAAGACGGATGTGAAGTAACATGATGGAGAAGTCTTTACAATAAGATAGGCCATGGAGCTGATGTTAGAGAGTTGACTTTCTGACTTGGAGCCTGTGAATATATGGGAGGGGAGATGAAATATTTTGAGAAGAGCAGGGAGGTGATTAAATTAGACAAGCCAGACATAGGAGTTGGAGGGGGAATCCTGACATGGGCAGGGAGGGTAAAAAAATACCTGAGAGAACCAGGGACTGGGAAAGGGATGTGTCAAGAGACAGTTAAGGCAAGATGAGAGAATTAAGTAGGACAAAAGAGAAGTAAAGAGGGCAGCTGTCCCATATTTTTTCTCCTGTAGTTGATGCCAATCAATTGGGCATGAAGAAAATCTTTCCCTTTCCCTCTTCCCCCTTGAAAAAGAAGAGGTACCCCTAAAGCTGTCTTCTGAGATAGTCCTTACAGACTTCTGGGCTGGTTAAGGTTTTCCCTGTTGAGTCCCATGGGTTGCTCTAATCTGTACCTTCCTTGATTCCCACAGGCCAGAAAGAATGGTTCAAAAATGCAGAGTGAGTATGGATTGCTTTGCTCCATTCTGTTTCTGTGACAGCAGATTTTCTGGAGCACATTCTCCAGGGTTTAGAGCATGAGTATAATCCAGTCCTGCCCTGTGAAAACAAGTCATATGCCTTTCTATATATCCTTTACCAAGTGAAGACAGCATTTCTGTTGTAATGTGTGAAATTTGAGTGGCTGTCACCCTTAACAGCAAAACCAGAAGTAAATTAGAAATGAGTAGCTTGAACAAAAAAAATCATTATACCAGCATGGCCAAAATAGCCCAGAAAACCTTAAAACTTTTCTCAATTAATGTGCACATGATGGCAGTCCAATGTTAGCAGGGCAAACAGCTGTTGTGCTTACCTAGACAGAGGGCAACTTCTCTGTAATGATGTGGCTTATTAAAATCTTTGGAGATAACATTATCAGGAGCAGCACACAATGCTACAGCATTTATCATTCACCTACTCTATTCTTGTCAGTGTAAAGAACATAAACACCTTGCTTTCTATGCAGGAAGTCAGATGGGCTGAAGTAAGAATTTGAGAGCTGGTTTCTCTTAACCTTCAGAAAATGCAAGGATATCAGATACACTTTAGCAATTGCATGAGGAAAGTAAGTGTGCTTGCAACCATGTTAATCTGCACTTCTTACGAGTAAATTTAGTTACTGATCTCCACACCCAGTCACTGAACTCAGCACTGCACAGATACCTGCCATCCCAATCAGCAAGTGATGTGTTATAGATGGCAGAGACTGATGCATTATTATTCCTGTTGGGAGGTGGGGGGTCCTAGTCCAAGAGATTAAGGATTATAGCCAGTAAAGCATTCTGATGCCATCATGACATCCAGAGTGCTGTGTGAGCATCCAGGCTCCCTGTACAATGCATGGGAGAACTGGGCAGCTCTGACTGTGATACACATTAGCTTGCGTACTGAGCAGGGAGTCATCCACAGACAGCCTAAAGGAAGAGCTGCAGGGAAGGAAATGCCTGAAGCCGTAGATCTAGGATGCTGAACTAACCAGTGCTACCTCCATAAGATCTGCAGCATAGGAGGCTCCTTATGGGGTGTTAGACAAAGAGAAACATTGCTTTTGGATCTGCTTTGGGTTGAGCTGGGAGGTGTTGAGCTAGCAAAGCACAGAGTGTGGGCAAGAGCTGCTCTTCCAGTGGCTTTAAAGATTAGGAGAGAGATGCTGAATGCCTTTTGCAATCAGCCATGCAAGAGCTCCCAGAGAGTAGTGCTGCAAATGGACCCCTTGATTCAGTCTAAATCTATGTCTGAGTTGCCTCTTTCTTTTTCCATCCTTTCCAATGTCTTTATGGGTAGGGTTACAGGTAAGACAGTGATGGTGTTCCCTGTAACGTCCAGCTGTGTCCCAGGATGGTGGCACACAGGGTTCCCATGAGACGTTTTCTCTTCCAGGCAAAGGGAAGGCTAATAACCTCAACATGCCAATAAAGGAGCTTACAATTTGCCTTTAGTACTGCTTAGCCCATATTAAAATGCATTCTTGATAAATGCACTTTGCATAAATAGCAAGATGAAATCAAGACACATTTCAGACAAGTCAATGTTCATTTCCATGCTGATTTGATAGTCTGAGGCTACTACTGTTAGATTATAGGAAGATTCAAAGAATCAGGAGCTCTCTTAGTGCCAGAGGAAAAAAAAAAGAAAAAGCCAAAAAGCCAAGACATGTGAGGCAGTCTGACAACAAATGCCAAGGCACTTCAGGGGTGTGTTGCTATCCTAGGAGTACCGAGGAAGGCATTTGGGAAGGGTTATTCCAGTATATCTACAAAGAGTTACATTAACTCTGTTAGTAAAGTTAGCAATTGACATTGTGGTAACATTTCTTGTTCTGCTTAATTTCAAAAGGTGAGTAACAAATATCTTGGAGAGAAGCTAATTTTAATATTTATGGACAAATTGCTTAACAAACAAAGGAATTGCTTCTCCTTCCTTTTACCAGCTAGATGAATATGATATTGTAATAATTTTACATCCATTTTTATGTTCTTCTCCTGGCATGGTTTCACAGTTGTTTTCTGTCCCTTGCTAAGTGTATGAAATATGCGACTGAGTACCCATCACATTGGTACAAGCTCTGTGCTTCTTGTATTCAGCCATGGATTTATGCCAGAAAAGGGCTTCAAAGCTCAGGTCCCTCTTTTTGTAGGTTGTTTTCTTCTACTCAGTTTCAGGCTATAGCAAGTGGAATCTGGCTGGAAGAGTTATTAAAAGAATGTGTAAATTCTTCACTGTATACAGACAGGAGTTTCCCTTTCTTGTTTCCTCAACCACTGTGCATGGCCCTGCCTGATACAATGCTGCTATGTACCTGGTGCTCAGGGAGCATGAAAACAAAGGGCTTGTGCTCAGGGTTTGCACACCTCCTGCATATGGGAAAGCAACCTGATGTTCCTTCAGAAGGGCAGAAGACCAGCATAACATAATAGTGACTGGGTAGGCTCGGAGAAGAGGTCTAGCCTAGTACCTTACCTCCAACAATGGCCATAAGTAGATGCCTATAGAAGAGTAAGGAATAGGGACAGTTTCTCTTTTCCTTACCTCAGGGGGCTTGGTAAATAATTAATCCTCAAGCCTTTATATTGCCATTAATGCTCTGGAAAACTCTTAGGTCTCTCTTTTCCCTTTCAGCCTCTAAAAGCCCAGCATTAGATCTCATATTTTAAGCAGTTTCAGAATTCTTATAACTCTGCATAACAGGATGTGGGAAAGTGCCCACCTGCTTGTTTGAAACAAACCTGCAAGTGCTGGGGATCTTCCCAAGGGCCTGATTCTCACCTTACAGAATGCTAGTCAAAAGTGGGGGTCAGGTAAAGGTAGGGGTCCCTGATCAGAAGTGGTCAAAAGTTGTATAATGCTTCTGTAAGAGGGGTGCTTTAAATGGGACACCTAGTGGCCCCCCAGCACGGAGGAAAGCAAAGTTACATTCTGTGTCTTATGAAGACACTCTTTTACTCGTTATGATTTTTTTTCTTTTTTCTGTAACATCTTCAACATACTTGTTTTGCAGGTAGTTCACATTTTGGATACTTTTCGGCTGAACTGTCATCTCTTCCCTGGTTTTGTGTACCTGCCTTCTCTAGCTGACTAGTTTCAGTGAGATGATTTTGGAAGAATCCCTCACAGTCTCTCAAAACTCTGAACACATCCTCCAAATGATTTACAGCTCCTCTCAGTTTAATGTCTTCTCAAAACTTAATTAATGCTCTCTCTGTCCCATTAACAATGAAAATAATTAATATATAAAGGCCAGGGTAGAGCTTTCTGATGTCTGTCCAGCCTGAGAGCAAAAGACTGGTACCCAATCTCAAAATAATTTTTCAATGACTTCTGCACCTGCCTGACGGTATTTACATGTAGAGCATATTTCCTTAGCTTGCTTATGAGAGTGTCATGCGAGACAGTATCAAAAACCATACAGAAGTCTAAGTAGTTCATCTCTATTACTTTATTCCTTATTCATGAGGCCAGTTACTTTGTGTAAGGGACGAGGCCCACATGGCTGTGCTGTAGAGCACAGACAATGCCCCAGGGAAAGCTCCAGAACCCAGCCACGGGGAGGGGGCCCGGTGTCACTCTCCTTGACTGACTAATGTCTCACCCACTCCTGGAGCTGAGGTGAGAGAAGACTCTAGAAACCTTGGGCTGGAGCCAATAAATAGGGGTGCATGTGAGCCTCCTTGGGGCACCCCCCCACACCGACACCCCCAGTTGGCAGGTCCGATGCTGGATCCAGGACTGGTGATTTCTTTATCTCTCTTTACCTCTCTCCTGCTTCCCAGCTCTCTCTCTTTCTCTTTCTCTCTCCTCCTTCTCTTGATCTCTGCTTTTGATGTTGTTAAGTAATACAAGGCCTACCTCAACTCCTCACAAAGCCGCCTAGCTTGTGTTATATATTAAGACATAGAAGGTTGATGCTTATAGAAGTGTTTGTGCCATTAAAGTTGGAGTTTGTTTTTGGACCTTGAGTGTTATTTCACCTTAATCCACACCAAGGGGATCTGCAGATCTTAGTCGCTCTCCCCTTCTCCTAGGTGGGACGTGACACCTCGCCAAAGAAGAAATGTACTTATAAAGGCAAAGAAGCAGCAATACCCAGTAAAATCTCTCATTATCATCTTTATAGACTTAGAATACATATACAGCTAGATAGATATGTATCCTACCCACCATACCCAGTTCTCTGATGTTATTTAACATACATAAAGGAATGGGTGTTCTTGATAAAATATTCATTTCTCTTTCAAGTTTTGTTTGACAATTTGATTTCTAAAAGTATTTGTAGTTATTTCAGCAAATCCAGTAAGCCATTTGTTTTATGATTTCAGATATCTATCCTGTTTACGTGGTACTCATCCATCAAATATTTTCTGTGGCAGTACAAAATATGTCTTATAAAATCACATTCTCTTATCAAATGACAATAACTTAGGGTTGGAACTTACCCCGAGGTGAGAAATAAATTGAAACTAGCAGTGTTTAACATGGCACACAGTGCAAAGCTCTGCAAGTACAAAATGTCTTATAAAATCACATTCTCTTATCAAATGACAATAACTTAGGGTTGGAACTTACCCCGAGGTGAGAAATAAATTGAAACTAGCAGTGTTTAACATGGCACACAGTGCAAAGCTCTGCACCAAATTAACACTAAATCCATCTTTGATGTATACTTATGCTGTTTGGAGCACTGAACAGCTATGTTTGCTTTTAACTGAGAAACGGTCCCTGCAGTTCAATATTTAATGTTACCTATGATTCTAGAAAGCACAAAAATAATTATTTCTTTATGCTTTAAGCAGTAAAAAAATCTGGAAATCATTTTGGGTCACAAATGGATTGCATAACAACAAGGGAATGAAAAGCGATTTCTTGATTTGTGTAGCTCCTTAGTCTTTGTATTTTAGTATAGTAAAATAAGGCCAGGATTTGATCAATTCCTTAAATGCTTTGAAAAATAGCTTACTGAGCAAAACAGCTATTATATTTTATAGCTTCTTCCACTGGCAGCCAACTCAGGAGAGGGGGTGAAACGTGACAGAACTGAGTTTATACCAGCTCTGCACTGGTCCTGGGCAGACAATGGAGATACGGACTTGGGACAGTGCTGTTCACTATTAGGTGGTTGTCCATTGTATGGAAAGTCCACCACAGGAAGTGGGAAGAGCAGTCTTGCAACTCTCTAAACTGCAGTATCAACCTTCAAAGCAGTTCTGTCAAAGTCTCCTGTGCCAAATCCTCAAGCATGGATGGGGACTGAAGTTGAGCAAGATCAGAGTTCAGAGTCACAAAGACTTCCAGCAGGTGTTCAGGCACCTCTTTTCTCTTAAATGGCAAATGTCTTTCTGTCTAGATAACTATTGACTTTTGACACAACACATACAAATCATGAATACAGTGGAGAGAACACTGTAGTAAATGGCAAAAAATGAATTAACAGTTTCTTGCTAACTCAGCCCTTTCTAGAAATCCAGGGAAAAGCCATTTTTTGACATGGACTGTAATACCTTTATTATGTGGGATGAGGAAGCAGATTACTTTTCACTTGCAGATGAGGAAACCTACTCCCTAGGGCTGTGATACTACCAATGGTGGAGACCTTGGAACTGATTAACAGCTGAAAGGACATTAAGTATTTGAAAGAACAGAGATGGTCCCATTCTCCTCAGGCTTCAAAGTGTCTAGCTTACACACTGTGTTTGAAAAAAAATAAGAAGGGACTCTGTCAGTTAAGCTTTAAAGCTATGGTATAAAGTTTCACCTAACACCTCTACTTTTCTCTTTAAACGTATGTAACAGCAACAAGCAGGGTGTTGTATGAAGAACACCAATAGACTTACTGTTCAGGGAGTTTTGCTTAAAGTTATTAAAGATATTCCAAATACCATGTACAGTATCATCTTTATGTTACATCTTGGCAGCTCTGTGGTGACTGGGAAAAAATAATGCCTTTTTGTCAATATTTTACAGAGTTCTGAAAAAAACAATAGATCTGAAAATCCACATGCATTAGCAAAGAGTTATGCTAGGATGTGTGGAAAGCATAATACATACGCATAATATTATCTTAAGATTTCTTTGTGCTGCTGCACATCCAGGACAGTCATAAGGTGTCCTGTTTATATATGGGATGAGGGTTAGCTGGGCTTGGAAATCTAGAATTTTGGGGATGGGAATCTCACTAATGGACATTCCTGAGTTTGATTTTAATGAGCAAACACTGTACCACCTGGCATGACAAAGCACTTAAGCAGAAAATAACGGAGAAAGGAATGTGCAGCTGGAAGGAGAAAAACAAGATAAAGACCATGAAGGCATTTTGCATGATCAGGAAGAACGGGCCAATCTGCTAGAGCATAGATGCGCGTGAACACAAGGCTATAACCTATCTGCAAGCTGCAGGTAGCGCGTGTCCATCGTAGATAACTATATAAGCCTTGTTATAAGTGTAAATAAAGGAGAATGACCATACTCATATTGAGATCCATCATTACTCCGGATTCTGGAGTCCGTGCCGCTTTTCACCCCCACATAGAATGATTACCTTGAATCATCCTACAAAATAGTTTTGATAGATGCAATCAATCTTTAGCCTGTACAGTGCCAACTTTGCCTCCCAGAAGTGGCATATCATCCACTGCTTGTGCTATTGTTGAGATGTTCACAAAGCTGAACTTTGAACAGTCAATTATACATTATTCTAGTAATTTTGTTAGTAATAGAGAGACACCAATGCCATATTTACATGGTGCCTGTATTTTCAGACTGTTTACAGTGGAAAATTAGTTATTCCTGGGCAGTTTTTCCTCTGCTGTGGGGGTAGATAGAGATGGCAGCATTGCTAAGCCACCCTAGGGAGATCTGGGTTAAGATTTGGTGCAGATTATATCTTTTCATAGTTGAGATCACATCATGGCTCATAGGATTTATATATGCTGTTAAACAGCCTATGTTTCTGTCTGAGTTTTAGTTCACTGACTGTGCTGTAAAACAACCCTTTCTAGTACTACAGCTGCAACCTGACTGTGCTTGTTAGACCTTTGGAGCTGAAGCAGGGAAGGAATGTGTCCCCCTAGAAGAAAGTCAGCTCCTGTCCATTATGCAGCTTAGAGGACAACACAACTGATCTGTTCAGTTTGTAAGACAGTAAAGGACAGCTTTCAGCCATGAGTGACTCTGTGGTCACTCAAAATACCTTTCAGTGCAAAATCAAACTGCTCTGCTAAACCCAGTGCCAAAGTTGTTTCTCTTGTTAGTGGATTTTCCATCTGTGCAAGGAATGACTTAGGGACTATGCTCAGGACAATGAAATCACCATTGTCTGTGTTTCTGGGCAGGACGTGGGCCAAACATGCAATGAAGGTCTAGCCGAGAGCCAGAGGTCATTCTGTCCTGTGGTCCTAGAGTAACACACCTCTGTACTGCTACCTGCCCACCTCCCAGAGTGCCCATGTATCCCCAGGATGGTGAAGGAGACTAAGTTGCCAACACCTTGCTGCTCATGTCATACTTTTTTAAGAGTTAGCCCTGGAATAAATGTTTAATAATGGAAACAGAAGAAGAAAACAACTTTATCTAAGGCTTACATGGTTTGGTATTTTGTAGCTGAGAGGGGGAAAATGAAAGAAAACTGCAGTGGAAAATGACATTTAAAGTCTGATCTTCCGATTGTGAAATAGAAAGGAATGGATGAAATTATTGGGAGGTACAAAGTTCAAGTTCATATCACCTGATCTTAATGTAGTGACAACTGCTTGTGTCAGCTTTGGTCTTCTTTTTTGTTGCTTCCCTCCTGCAAGTTGCAGTCTCACGCTGCAGCTCCTGCTCTAAGGCTTGCAGGGATTACTGTGAGATATGGCCTTTTCTAAAATATGGAACAGACTATGAAAAGCAGCAAGAGAGACTAATCTCAAGCATCTATGCTTGGGAAGTAATAAATATTTCTGAGTAAGAAAGTGTTAGGTCTCTGTGGTAATCACATTTGCCATCTGTCCCACAGTAGCAGAGCATGGGACTTCGTACTTAATCTGTGGGTAGGAGGGACTAGATCCAGGCAGGTCAATGAATGCTGCAGCAGTGCATTGCAGTAGCTGTACATTTTGCTGCCCAGCCCTTGTCCTGGATTCCAAAGCCTGCAGTTGGCTTGCTGTACTGACCAGTGCAGATGAGGGTTTCAAAACCATGCAGTCTGCCTGCTCTGCCAGGCCAGGGCATTCTGACAGTGAGAGGGTAGGAATTAGGGCTGGAGGTGGCAGTGTGAGAGGTCTGGCACACTTGCACAGTAATAGTTCAGTTTCTTTCTTTGCCTGAGGGAATTAAAATGCAGATAAGTCATCATCCAGGACAGCCATCAGGTTGGGTAGAAAGCAGTGCAGGCTGTCCGGGGATTGGGGTTTATCCTTTCCTGCTGTGGCTGTAGATCTTCTTTGAGATTCACTCACCTTTTATGCACGTTTGAAGCCAGAGTCTAGCAACAGGTGGGGTGGGACACCCAGGCTTCAGTTTCTAGGATGATGCATGCATTTCACATTAGCTAGTCACTAGGAAACATCATCTGTCCCCATTTTGAAAAAGCATTTGCTGCTTCTGAATTTTGAGGGCAACCTGATCTGGTATTGCATAGTATGTTCCGTTCAAAAAAAGCAAGGCAGTGGGTTGCCTGGGGTTGATCTCCTGTACACCTAGCAATGAGCTAAGCTTTGAGTACCAAGCTGGATGCATTCTGAGATAAGCAGGAGCAGAAAATTCAGAAACTTGTGAGACATTGAGGTGAAATATGAGGTACCGGTGGAGCCTGCACAAAACCAGAGATGTTCAGGCCCATATCATTAGATTTAAGTACTTAGTTGTTACACCAATATCACTGACCTGCTATGAAATGCAATAAATAAAAAAATCCATTCCTGCTTATAGTCAATAGTGCAACTCAGCACCACTGTCCATTGCAAAGTGAGGAAGGTTTTTTCATTGGAAAATACTGATTTTCAGGGGTTGAAACCTCTCTCAGTAGTTTCATTAAAACCTACATGAGGGAGGTTCTTTAGTCTGGAGATGGTATTTCTGTTCGAAACCAAAAAAAAAAAACTTGGCCAAAAGACAACCAAATGCTCTATCCATTGGGCCACTATCTGTTTGGAGTTCGTGTTACTCTATGCTCAGAACATATCAAAGTTTTTTGTGTTTTTAACCTGAATCACTTCCCAGAGCTTCTTTAGTACAGTCCCACAAGCAGCCACACTGGCAGAGCTAACAGAGGTATGAACAGCAGTAGCAGGAGAGCGGCAAGCTGCTGACAGAGAAAGTGAGACCCCTTCCAGCCTGCTTTGCCTTTGGATAACTCTCTTGATTTTGCCTCCTGAATGGGAAACATTTGCTTAGCTGCAAGAAAAAGGGACTGTAGATGTAAAAGGTCAGCATCCTCACACACTCCAGTTTTTCAGTCAGTTATTGATATCCAGAGAAAAATGTTTCTCAGGGATAAATGGAAGCATTTAAAACCCAGTATGACTATTATTATTTAAACATGTATTTTGTCTAAGCAGAGGAGCTGGCTCTTCTTTTTCACAGAGGTCTACAAAGATGCAGAGAAATTAATAGCAGTTTTGTGTAACAGAAATGTAGCAAAGTGCTCCAAAGAGAAAATGTATGTTGTTTGGACTCTTGCTTATAGGAATGGTAAAAGAGTTTTTAAAACATGGTAAAACTTTTGCTTTCCTTCTATGACTTTGATGCTAGATTGGAGCCTACAGCATCTTTTTAAAGAAGCTTATACTGGAAATGGTGAGACATCCTTAACTGCAGCAGATCAAGTGATTGGCCTCACAATGCAGCCCAGCATGGGAAGGTAACAGCAGTTTAGGATACTAAAGGAAAGTGTGAACTGTCCTCAGAAGCCATTACAGTAGTGAAGTTTATCTGAGCCAGGTAATTCATGTAAGTCAGGAGCTGAATGGAATTTACCATTCAAGCAACAGCAGTATATACAGTGCTATTTGTGTGCTCTGTATCTAAGGTGCTATATTGTGCTCAGAGATAAAAAGTCATCTTCCTTTCCTGTAGGAGCCAAATTAGATATTAGCAGTCAGAAGAAATTGTTTCCCACCACGTAGATAACTTCTTGTCTGCCTCTTGGCATTTATTTTCATGAGCCTCAGCCTCCCAGGTTCCTTGGAAAGGCTGCAAGCAGGGGTCTGTTTCTCCAGTTTGGTAGGGCAGAAATGCAGGGGCAATACCTGTGAAGACAATCCCTCATCAGGGATCATGGTCACCTCCTCACTGGAAAGGAAAGTGCTGGCTGCAGAGGAGCAAGAGGTGAAGGCTGAAGATGACATTCTAGGCAGATGGGGTTTCAAAAATCTGTCCCTTTTGGGAACACTCTAATTTCTGGAGCAATCGAGTATTTCTCTGCTGTGGACAGCAATGGCCCAGCTCTGTAGTGTGCCAGGAATGACACGCACTCCTTTAAGAGAAGATAAATGATGAGACTTACAGTGGAGCACTTCCTAAAACACTCTGTTAAAACATGGCAAGTTGGCAGCAACCTTCTTTACTGAAAGAGTGGTGAAACATTGGAACAGGCTGCCCAGGGAAGTGGTTGAGTCACCATCCCTGAAGTATTTAAAAGCTGTGTAGATGAGATGCTTAGGGACATGGTTTAGTAGGCATGGTGGTGTTGGGTTGACGGTTGGACTCGATGATCTTAGAAGTCTTTTCCAACCTTAATGATTCTATGGTTCTATGACTATATGATCTTCATGTCGCCTCAGTGGTTTCAGTCCTCAAGCCAGACCATGGTTTATTGTGTCCTGGACACTACAGATTTTGGAGTTTAGCAGAAGCACTGCAATAACAACCAAACCATTTTCAGTACTGAGGCATTGTTGAGACAACAAACCCCACTCCGTGAGCCTATTCATTTCTAGTTCTGGGCCACATAAGGGCACAGGGTGTCTGTGAGATTACTGGTCCAAAAGCCCATTAAGCTGATGAAACATATCCTGCTGAGGTGAGAGTGCTCATGTCGTCTTCTCAGAGGGTTTTCAGATTTACACAGAGCTACTGAAATTCTCTGAGACACTTTTGAGAGATACGAAAGCACACAGGCATTTAGGGAGATACTCACTTCAATTCTATGAACCAGCCTCACATGTCCTCCAAAAACTGAGAGGAAAGAAAGGTGCACTTATAATCTTCATTCAAAGTGAAGATGCTGCAAGTACAGCTCGTCAATGGAATCATTCAGAACAGCGCTGCCAGGAAGGCCGTGGATTTTACTTTAGCAATGTGACTGATCTGGGCCAGACTCAATTTTGTTGTCCACCACAAATTGATATAATCATGATGAATATTTTTAAAGCACAACACCTCTATTCCCTGTTGCAAAATGTGGCCCGGGAGATTTCCTTCTCCTTCTGGCCTATGTACGTTATAAGTATTTCAGGTACAGACCTGCATCTTTCATAAA
>NW_008794666.1:0-865 GCF_000699145.1 Aptenodytes forsteri
CACCTGACTTTCACCCATAATGACTACTGAATAGCCACCGATTTTGTAGACACCTTGAAGTTAGATAAAATGGCTAATTTACGAGGTGATTATGAGCGGTAAGCGATACCCAGAAGAATTCAAAATCGAAGCAGTTAAACAAGTTACAGAGAAAGGCTATAGTGTAGCAGAAGTAGCTGCACGTTTAGGAACGACCACCCATAGCTTATATGCTTGGATTAAACGATATGATCAAGGGCAATCTAAGCCAACACATTCAAGTGATTCCAGCGCAGAAATAGCCAAATTAAAAAAAGAGCTGCAACGGGTCACAGAAGAAAGGGATATCTTAAATGAGGAGGGATAAGCGAAGCACTGCTTCGCCCCGACGCAAGGCGAGAGCTATGCTCGAGTGGGCCGCGGTGTACTTCGCAAGTCAGTCCAAATGAGGTACGCCTTTATTCGGGACAACCAATACATATGGTCTATTCGTCGCCTATGTTCTACTTTAGATGTTCATCACAGTGGGTATTATGCTTGGTTAAAAAAGCCCATTAGCAAAACCGCTAGAGAAAATCAAAAGCTATCAGGATTAATCAAACAGTTTTGGCTAGAATCGGGTGGTGTCTATTATCGCAAGATTCACTGTGATTTAAAAGATGTTGGTGAAAGTTGTGGTATCAACCGAGTGCATCGAAGCAAATGGTCTTAAATCAAAAACCAGCGTGGCTATCGTAAACCTCGGTCCTATGCAAGTACACCATCTGTTATTGCCGCGAACATATTAGCTCGACAGTTTAATCCAAACCAGCCAAATCAATTTTGGGTCATAGATATTACTTATATCGGTACACATAAAGGATGGCTATATTTAGCAGTGGTAATT
>NW_008794667.1:0-395 GCF_000699145.1 Aptenodytes forsteri
GTCTCTCTGTCATATAGACATTCATGCATAGATAGATGACTATACATATCTATATGTACGCATGCACAGAGCGCGAGCACATCAGCTGTATGTGTGTAGGCAGGTTTATTTGCAAGGAGGCTGTATGGAGCAATGGGCCACAGCACTCTGCGTGTGTGCACGCACGCGTGCATGCACGCAATTTATAGCTGTCTAAATAGATACATAATTAAATGCATACACAGCTTACACATATACACATCATATATGTATAGCTACAGCTAGATATAAATGAAGGGAGGTATAGCTATAGATACAAACATACAGCTATAGATATAACAGCTATACATATAGATGTGCACACACGTATACACATATATGTGTGTGTCTATATATATGGATGGAGCACATATGGG
>NW_008794668.1:0-581 GCF_000699145.1 Aptenodytes forsteri
CGTTTAGGCGATCCCCCAACCACGCCAGCCACACGTACGACACCCCAAACCTGTGCCATCTGTGTATGTGGGACCCCCCCCGCCCAAAACCAGGGGGGGGGTGTCCGGGCCCAGGCACATGCATCCAGGCATGCGCCACCCCACAGACATGGGATCAAACCGTGTGCAACGCCATGTGTTGGGGGGGGGAGCGGGGCACACCCCGCTTCCGGGGGGGGCACCCCAAAACCCCCCCTGCTCCCCCTCCTCCGCCCCGCAGCTGCCCAAGGAGCTGGTGCTGAAGCTCTACAAGACCATGACGCTCCTCAACACCATGGACCGCATCCTCTACGAGTCCCAGCGCCAGGTAGGGATAAGGGGGGGGGACGGGACATGACTCCCCAAGAGTGGGGGGACGGACCCCCCCCCAAACACGCTGTGGTCCCTCTCCCAGGGCCGGATCTCCTTCTACATGACCAACTATGGGGAGGAGGGGACACACGTGGGCAGCGCGGCCGCGCTGGACGACACCGACCTGGTCTTCGGGCAGTACCGGGAGGCGGGTAAGGGGGAGCGGTCCCCAATTCGGGGGGCACCGGGCG
>NW_008794668.1:2026-2546 GCF_000699145.1 Aptenodytes forsteri
TTCCTTGAGGGGGGATTAAGCCCCTCGGAGGGGGAATTAATCCCTTCGGGGTGGGTTAGCGCCTGTGGAAGGGGGAAATAGCCCCCCTTTGGGGGGGATGAAACTCCTTGAGGGGGGAATTAATCTCCTTGGAGGGGTAATTAACCCCATTGGAAGGGGTAATTAATCGTGGAGGGGGGATTTAACCCTCTTGGGAGAGGAATTAACCCCACTGCGAAGAGGATTAGCCCCCCGGGAGGGGGAATTAACTCCCTTTGGGGGGATTAAACCCCTTGGGGTGCACAAAGCCCCTTGGAAGGGGGAAATAACCCCCTTTGGAGGGGTTTAACACGGTTGGAGGAGTGAATTAACCCCCCTTGAGGAGGGATTAAACCCCTCGAGGGGGAATTCACCTCCTTGAGGGGGGAATTCACCCCCTTGAGAGGGAATTTAGCCCCCTTGGGGGGTACTAAACCCCCCGGGGGGGGGGGGGGGTTTAGCGGGCGCTCCCCTGGTCCCCCGGGGGGCGGTTACGGGGCGC
>NW_008794668.1:5428-6497 GCF_000699145.1 Aptenodytes forsteri
GGCCCCCCCCCGGGCTCAGCACGTGCCAGGGGTCCAACGCACCTGCGGGCAGCAGGCACCGCGTCACCCCGAAACGTGGCGCCCCGCAGGTGGCACCCCGCCCCGCATCACCCTGCACCGCGTCACCCCGCACGTGTCACCCCGCATCGTGTCACCCTGCACATGTCAGCCTGCACCAGGGTCACCCTGCACCATGCCGTGCCACGCTGCGCCGTGCTGTGCCGCGCTGGGCTCACATGTCAGCCTGCACCAGGGTCACCCTGCACCATGCCGTGCCACGCTGCGCCGTGCTGTGCCGTGCTGGGCTGTGCCACACTGCACCGTGCCAGGTTGTGCCGCGCTGTGCCACGCTGCACCATGCTGCGCCGTGCTGTGCCACGCTGCACCGTGCCAGGTTGTGCCGCGCTGTGCCACGATGCACCGTGCTGTGACGTGCTGTGCCGCGCTGCGCCACGATGCATCGTGCTGCGCCATGCTGTGCCGTGCTGCACCATGCTGTGCCGTGCTGTACCGCAATGCACCGTGCTGTGCCACGCTGTGTCACGCTGCACCGTGCCACAGGTTGTGCCGCTGTGCCGTGATGCACCGTGCTGCGCCGTGCTGCGCCGTGCTGCATCATGCCATGCTGTGCCATGCTGTACCGCGATGCACCGTGCTGTGCCATGCTGTGCCACACTGCACCGTGCTGCGCTGCACCGTGCTGTGCCCCGTGATGCACCATGCTGCACCACGCTGTGCCACGCCATGCTGTGCCATGCTGCACCATGCCATGCCGTGCCGCACCATGCAATGCCGCAGTGCCCCGTGCCACGCCAAGCCGTGCCGAGCCGTGCCGTACCATTGACAAAGAGGACGCGGTGGGTGCTGGGGTGCGCAGCCCCATAGAAGGCGTTGGTGAAGGTGACGGCGGCCCGGACACGTGCCGGGGTGATGCCGAAGACGTCAGCACAGAGGCTGAGCTGTGCCTGCAGCGTCTGGAATCGGGAAAAGGGGCAGGCGGCGTCCCGGCAGCTGGGGTCTGTGGACGGGGGGGGACGGCTGATGACCCCCACACACCCTGACCCCCACC
>NW_008794669.1:0-725 GCF_000699145.1 Aptenodytes forsteri
CAGAAGGGACGGGGCGTGGGGACGTGGAGGGGGGACGTGGGACGTTGATGTGACGATACGGGACGTGGGGACACGGACATGGACGTGGGACATCGGCGTGACAATATGGGACGCGGGGATGTGGAGAGGGACGTGGAACGTGGATACGGGACGTGGACATGGAACGTGGACACGGACACGTGACGTCGGTGCGACGATACGGGACGGGGGGACGGGGACGCGGACGTGGGACGTGGACGTGGGATGTGGATGTGGACACGGACACGGGACGTTGGCGTGATGATACGGGACGTGGGGACGGGGACACGGACGTGGGACGTGGATGTGGGACGTGGACACGGACACGGGACGTTGGCGTGATGATACGGGACGTGGGGACGGGGACACGGACGTGGGACGTGGACGTGGGATGTGGATGTGGACACGGACACGGGACGTTGGCGGGACGTTATGGGACGTGGGGACGTGGAGACGGACGTGGGACGTGGACGTGGGACATGAACACGGAACGTGGACACGGACATGGGACGTTGGCGTGATGATATGGGACGTGGGGACGTGGACATGGATGTGGGACGGTGGACGTGGACGTGGGACGTGGACAGGGACACGTGACGTCGCCGTGACGATACGGGACGTGGGGACGCGGACGCGGACGTGGGACGTGGATGTGGGACGCGGACACGGACACGTGACGTCGCCGTGACGATACGAGACCCGGGGCC
>NW_008794670.1:0-1186 GCF_000699145.1 Aptenodytes forsteri
GGATCCACACCGGGGAGAAGCCTTACCAGTGTGCCGTCTGCGGCAAGCGGTTCCGCGAGTCCTTCCACCTCAGCAAGCACCACGTGGTGCACACCCGCGAGCGGCCCTACAAGTGCGAGCTCTGCGGCAAAGCCTTCGGCTACCCCCAGAGCCTGACCCGGCACAAGCAGATCCACCGGCTGCCGTTGCCCTGCGGGGCGGGGGGGGCGGGGGCCCCCCCCCCCGGGGCGCGAGAGCTACAGCTGCGGCGAATGCGGCGAGCGTTTCCCCGACCTCTTCCGCGCCGTCAACCACAAGGAAGCCCACGCCGGGGAGAAACCCTACGGCTGCGACGCCTGCGGCAAAGCTTTCGGCTTCATCGAGAACCTGATGTGGCACAAGCTGGTTCACCAAGCCGCCCCCGAGCGGCTGCCGGGGGCCCGCCGGCCGAGAGCGGGCTGCAGCTGCCCGAGGAGCACCCGGTAGTGCCGAGCGGCGAGCGTTTCACCTGCGGCACCTGCGGGCAGAGCTTCAAGCATTTCCTGGGGCTGGTGACCCACAAGTACGTCCACCTGGTGCGGCGGACGCTGGCCTGCGGCGTCTGCGGGCAGAGCTTCGCCGGCGCCTACGACCTGCTGCTGCACCGGCGCCGGCACCTGCAGAAACGCCATTTCGGTTGTTCGGTTTGCGGGAAGCGGTTTTGGGAAGCGGCGCTGCTGATGCGGCACCAACGCTGCCACACCGAGGAACGGCCTTACCGCTGCGCCGTCTGCGGCCGCGGTTTCCTGCGCTCCTGGTACCTGCGGCAGCACAAGGTGGTGCACACCGGCGAGCGCGCCTACAAGTGCGCCCTCTGCAACAAGCGCTTCGCCCAGTCCTCCAGCCTGGCCGAGCACCAACGCCTCCACGTCGTCGCCCGCCCCCAGCGTTGCCAAACCTGCGGCAAGACCTTCCGTTACCGTTCCAACCTCCTGGAGCACCGCCGCGTTCACCTGGGCGAGAAGGTTTACCGCTGCGAGCTTTGCGGCAAGAGCTTCTTCTACCTGTCCTCCATCCTGCGGCACCAGCGCTCGCACCGCCCCCCCAGCCCGCGGCCCCCCCACCGCGACCTGCGCTGCTCCCCCTGCCTCAAGCTCTTCAAGGACCCCAAGGCAAACACCTGCAGACCCACCAGGGCGGGCGCCCCTTCAACCTTCAAACCTGCGGC
>NW_008794671.1:0-519 GCF_000699145.1 Aptenodytes forsteri
AAGGAAAGCAAGCAAAAATGTTGTTTGATGGTGTTTTGTTTAAGAATATCCCACTGAGGAAAATATTATGTTCCTTGTATTTTTTCTGATCACCACCCATCACCAAACCAGAGCCAAATACAAAATTTAAGTAATGCTGTGGTGTTGGGGTTTTTTTTAGTAGGTAAACAGACCCCATCCATATGACCTCTGTTTAAAAATACAAATGGCCTCTGTTGCATTCCCTTTAGTAAAAGGAATGCTTTCTTCCTTGATACCATTTTCATAATCCCTGAAAAGCTCTTGCCTTCAAATTAGTTACTATATTTCTAATTCTTCCATTTTATATGGCATCCAAGTTAGTTGTACACCTGTACATTTCACAATACATTCACTCTAACACATTCTCAGAAATAATTTTTTGCTTGCTTATTTACTCGTGTCTATATTGTCTATATTTTAGACATTCCTGTGAAATACTGTGTGATATCTTTTTATCCTGAAACTAAGAATAAATATATGAATATATATATATATCGC
>NW_008794672.1:0-666 GCF_000699145.1 Aptenodytes forsteri
TTTCTGTTGCTAATAATAATGTAAAAAAATATTAGAAAGGAAATAAAAAAGAAGCAAGACACTCTTTTATTTCCATAGATTAGATGTAAAAATGATTGCCCCACAGGATTAATAGAAATATAGATTAGATATAAAATCTAATCTATGGTGAAAGGTGATGAAAGCACCTTTCAGGTTCTATTGTTCACTTGATGTGCCTGTATATTGCCCAGAAATAGTACTGCAACATATGCAGACTTGCCTGAAGATCCATCATATCTGCTTGCTTATGTTATCTACATATTTGGGGAAACTTTTGTTTTAATTGACAACGTTCTCATAAAGGAGAGGAATGCCAGGAAAGAGAAAACAGAACAGTAGGAAGGTGTTAGGATTTTTTTTTTTGTTGTTTGCTATATTTTGAGAAGTTTGAAGTTCTACCTGGGATATATTTTGAAATATCCCAGAACAGATACTGTTATTAGATTTTAATCAGCTTACTTTTCCTTTTTATCCTTTAAGGCAATGCATAACTTATATGGAGTTCAAACTTTCTTCCTGTGTTTGGAAGACAGCACTGGAGCCTCCTTTGGTGTTTTCCTAATGAATAGCAATGCCATGGGTAAGAAAGCTTTCTCTGTAGCTCTCAGCATTGCAGTTAAATATCTTTTTAAATGATCTGTGGGA
>NW_008794673.1:0-608 GCF_000699145.1 Aptenodytes forsteri
GCTCCCCGTTAAATGGGTCTGGATGGGTCCCCCTGCCTTCCCCGGGGCTGAGCACTGAGGCCGCACCGGGCGTGGCTCCCGTTAAACCAGGCAGGAGGGGAACCTCGGGACCGAGCCCTGAGCCCGCATCGGGCATGATTCCCATTAAACCGGGCAGGAGGGGTCCCCGGTGCTGATCCCCGAGCCCGCACCGGGTGTGGCTCCCGTTAAACCAGTCAGGATGGGTCCCCGGTGCTGAGCCCTGAGCCCGTACTGGGCGTGGCCCCGGTTCGACGAGGCAGGATCGGGCCCCCCTTTCTCGGTACTGAGCCGCTGTCCTGTACTGGGCGTGGCTCCCGTTAAACCGGGCAGGATAGACCCCCCGGTACTGAGCCCTCAGCCTGTGCTGGGCGTGGCCCCGGTTGAACGGGGCAGGATGGGTCCCCTGATGCTGAGCACCCCGTCCTGCACCGGAGGACAAGGCAGTGCAGAATGGGGCCCCCCAGTCCTGCACTGGGCGTGGCCCTGGTTCAATGGGGACACAATTGAGCAGGATGAGCCCCTGGTGCTGAGGCCCCCCACCCCCCCCCCCCCCCCCCCCCCCCCCCCCCCCCCCCCCCCCCCCCCCC
>NW_008794674.1:0-916 GCF_000699145.1 Aptenodytes forsteri
GTGCTGGAGTCCCGCAAAAGGATACTGCAACACTATACACTGCAGCTCTCTGCCAAGAGTCTCACCGATCCAGTCCCAAGCGTAGCTGCTGTCGGTAATGAGTAAACCAGAGGCTGCTGTTGGCAGCATCCTCAGCTGTGATGGAGTGCCCATCACCTCTGGGTGCTGTGACCTCTCCTGCATTTCCAGCTGAAACTGTGGCAGCAGATGCCCCCCCTGCTAAAGATGCTGGCAATGGCCTCCAGGAACTCAGAACATGGTGCTGGACTTGGTGCTGTTGTTTTAAGAGCAGCTGACCATCTCTGGCTTGCCCTGCAAGGGCAGACTGGAAGGGGCCAGCCTGGGCTCTCTGAAAACACGGCCAGTGTCTACCTCTCCTGTCTTTCAGTCACCCTTGTTCTCTCTTTTCTTTGTTGTCTCAGAACATGGTGCTGGACTTGGTGCTGTTGTTTTAAGAGCAGCTGACCATCTCTGGCTTGCCCTGCAAGGGCAGACTGGAAGGGGCCAGCCTGGGCTCTCTGAAAACACGGCCAGTGTCTACCTCTCCTGTCTTTCAGTCACCCTTGTTCTCTCTTTTCTTTGTTGTCTTGTGCTCCCCTCAAAGTCTGCTGTGAGGACCCCAGAAACCAGCCTGGAGTGACCTGCTAGCCTGTCTCCCTTTGCCGGGCAGGTCGACAGATGCCCTGTGGGAACTCTGCCCCAGGAAAAGGGGAACAGATTCTTGGCTGCTCCTGCTCCTCCCTGCACTGGGGGCCTCCACTTGGAGTGACCTCATTTCCCTCTTTAGGCTCATTAAAATTTGCTGCAATCCTGCCTGTGTCCCTTTGGTGGTCTTTCCATCTGCACACTGACTGCCGAGGGAGAAAGCCATTGCTTTGGAGGGGAAGTAGGTGGGGGCACAGGGGGACCCTTCATC
>NW_008794674.1:1932-8261 GCF_000699145.1 Aptenodytes forsteri
GCGGGTCCGCCTCTCCCCCGGCTTGCCGCCCTGCCGAGCCCTGCGGACGCGCTGTCGGCCCGCAGCGTCCCCTCGCAGGACCCTCCCCGTGCCCCGCACCCCCAGCCCGCCCTGGCCTCACTCCGATCCACTGCCCGCCGGGACCAAGACATAGCGGGGAAACGACTTCCCACACTCCTGTCGCCTTGCGCCACGCTCCTCCTTTCCACACCGCAGAGCTCCCCCTTCCCCACCACAACTGCAGCCCCGCAAGCCCCGGATCATTCCTCCCACGTCTTGGAACCTATTCTTGCCCTTGTTTCCTGCTGGGCTGTACAGCTGTCCTGTGGGTGACCAGTGACACCCGGCTACGTCTGCTGTGCCTTCCACGTTGAAGAAACAGCAGAGGGAGATGCTAGTAGGGAGCTGCTGGGGCTGCTGGGACCTGCTCGGGCTCTCAGGAACCGAGTCTCCTTGTCATACTTCCTGGAATGGGAAATAATCCCATGGACACGGGAGTTTGCGTAGCCAGAACTGCTCCGTCTTAGCTACCGCTGCCCTGCCTGTACCCTTGTCACCCCTACCTTAACCCCAGTCTATGCTCCAGTCAGAGCCCTGTTACTCCCTTGGCACTGGTCTGGCCTGTGTCAACCCTGAACACAAAAGCTGAGATGTGGTAAAGAGAAAGTAGTTGTAATTGCCAGGGCACCCTTGGGTGTCTTTTCCTGTCATTCCTGCCAGGACACAAGAAGGTGCCCTTCAGATCCAGCGCGGTGATACCCAGTGTACTGCCGTTATGGTTGTCCTGGTGGGAAAATGTCTTGTGGGCGACAGGACCTATATGGCTTCAGGAGGCTCTCTGGCCTGTTCTATGGGGAGAACAGGACAAGCTGAGTCCTGCCTGGGCTCTGGGCTGCTGTTGTGGTTTAACCTCAGTCGGCAACTGAATGCCACACAGCCGCTTGCTCAGTGCTCCTCCCCCCCGCCCCCCGGTGGGATGGGGGAGAGAATTGGAAAAGCACAAGTGAGAAAAACTCATGGGTTGAGATAAAAACAGTTTAATAATTGAAATAAAATAATAATAACAATAATAATAATAATAATGTAGTAATAATAATAATAATAATACACAAAGCAAGTGATGCACAGTGCAATTGCTCACCACCCGCTGACCAATGCCCAGCCAGAATGTCCCTTTGGCCAGTTTGGCTGTGCCCCCTCCCAGCTTCTTGTGCACCTCCAGCCTTCTCAGTCGGTAGAGCATGGGAAGCTGAAAAGTCCTTGGCTAGTGTAAGCATTACCTAGCAACAACTAAAACATCGCTGTGTTATCAACATTATTCTTATCCTAAATCCAAAACACAGCATTGTACCAGCTACTAGAAAGGAAATTAACTCTATCCCTGCTGAAACCAGGACAGCTGCGCAAACCAAATTACCTTTGGGTCCCCAGTGCTACCAAACAGTGAGCACAACCACGGGGGAACCCCTTCTTCTTCTTCTTCTTCTTCTTCTTCTTCTTCTTCGTCTTCTTCTTCGTTTTCTTCTTCTTCGTCTTCTTTGTCTTCATCTTTATTTGATGATCTCAGGGCAGTGTTAGGGGGTACCTTTTATTAATACATAGAGCCTCTTGCCTCATGGACTGCAATGCTATTGGTCGCTTAGGTATTTCTCAGTTTTATAATGCTTTCTTTAGCTGTTCTCTTTATTAGTATTTTCCAAAGAAGTTGACTTTATGCTGACTGGGGTGTGGGAGGATCTCGTCATGTAACCACATGCAGCACAGAGAAGGATACCCTCCCCAGTGCTGAGGCATTAAGGTGAAAGCTGCTTTCCTGCTCCTTGGCTGCTCTGCAAAGAGGAGGAAGGTGAGGGTCTGTGGTCCATCGGGTAGCTGTGTCGAGGGCTAGGGCTGGCCAGGAGCAAAGCTCTGCCCACAGCTGGGTCAAGGCCTCGGCCAGGACGCTGTCACCCCAGCAGCACTGGGTTCTGCAATGTCAGCTCCCGGAGGAACCAAGAGCAGGTAAGAGAACTGGAGGTTCTGTCCAGGGGTGTTGATCATTTCCTTGAGGGGTGTTGGTTTCTGTGTGAGGACATGAGGAAAGCTGAGCATCTTGGCTCATCTGCAAACAGTCCCATGGTCTTGCATTTCTAAGTCCCTGGTCTGAATACCTCTGCATAGATGGGGTCTTTGAGAAAAGTAGGGAGGAGTTCGGATGGGAGATGCTGGAAAGGTTGATATAAGAAGGAGAGGATCATTTCAGGGACGAAAGCACTGCCAAGGTGCAGAACCTCACCCCTCCTGTGCCATTCTTGGCGATGCAGATTTTGCATGAGCGGAAATGGGGCTTAGCTTAACGTGGTGTTTCAGAGCACAGTAATAAATCGCAGTGTCCTGGAAAGAGACAGTTGCTATTTCTAAGGGGGCTGTTTTATTTTCGTAGACCACCACAGAGAATTTGCCATTGCGGAACTTGTCATTCCCTGAAGCTCTAAACGCTTCCAAGAGAAATTTCAAGGTGTCCCCCGGGAGCTGGCGGTACCAGAAGAAATTCAAAGTGCTGTCACTGTCCTTGATGGCGGACTGGCAGGGCAGAACCACTCGCTGCCCAACTGTAGCTGACACCTCGGAGAAGAATTGCTTCTGGGGGTCACCTCCAACAAGACCTGCAACACAGGCAGAAATGTGTCTGTGGAGCAGCTTGCTTCCTTCTCTCACTTGCTCTGTGTTTAAGGCTGTGCCCCAAACCTTTCTGTCTTTCCAAAGAAAAGGAAAGTTCAGATATCTACTTCCATCACCCCTCTGCTTTCCTCCCTGATCTCATCATCTTGTCAGCACAGACATCTGCATAGCCTACTAAAAACTATGGGAGACAATAGGAAGTGCATGAATACACCCACCTGACTGGATTAGCAGGACACATGCTGGCACAGCCATGGTGAAGATCTTTTTTCCCGGCTCCAGAATCCCTGTCCCTCGGGAGACTCTCAGCACACTACAGATCAAGGCACTCTTGGCAGCACAATGAAATGGCTGCATCCTGCAGAGTGTGCCGGAGAGTGTGTGACATAGTCACACCTCTGGGGTGAGGAGGGCAAGAATGAGGCCCATTCACCTTTTGCCTTTTCTTGTCTTCGCAGCAGACAGTGGACAGTCTTACTGGCTTCCTGCACTTCTCCCTGGGTTTCCCTCTCCCTTTGTAAGATTTACTCTGCGAGGGAACATCTCTCCCTCACTGTAGAGTGTATCTGCTTTTGTGTGCTCTTTGTTGGTGGGAGGGCTTTTGAAAGCGCAACGGCTCCTTATAACGTTCAGGGCTCTGGGAAACACAGGTGTAGTGTTCTTTTCAAAAGGTTTCAGGTTTCTCTTAGTTTAGCCTCTGTTATTTTGGAAGCAGCTGTTCAGTATTTCTCCACGCATGAGGACTCAGAGACAGGGGGAGGAAGCTGATAAGGGGGAAAGAAAGGTATTCTAATGGGTGGACATGTAAATTCCTAGAATAGGGGGATGGAGTCCTGATTCCGATGGGTTGGCTCAGTGCTGGCTGGGGCAGGGCAGGCTGGTGGGGTGGTGGAGTGGGGAGATCTGCAGCCCCATCCTCAGTGCAGCTCTACACCTGTGCAAGGCATAAGGGCAGGGCTTGGGGCCCCCCAGCCACTGCTGGCACGGTGGAGGGGAAAGGGACTGAGACTGAGACAGGAACAGGGGCAGGAGGCAAAATCCTGGTGGTGGAGCCAGTGAGCGGAGACGTGCCAAGGAGCAGCTCTGGCACTGGGAACAACTGCTCCTGGGCAGCACCTTTCTCTCTCTCCAGCCTCTTGGCAAATCTGCAGCCTTTGCTGTGTTTCTCATTTTGGTGGGTACTTTGCATACAATGGAGAGAGAAGCCCTCACTGCTGTGTATTTAATTCTGCAGTAACGTACTCCTCTGTCAGTCAAGGCTGCAAGGTGAGGTTGGCCCTGTAAATCACAGACCCTCAGCTGAAATCTGCCCAGGTGGTGAACATCCGCTGGACAAAGCAGCCACTGTTCTTGGAGAACCCGGCAGTGCCCAGAAGGTACCTGGGCTCACTGCTCCCAGATGACCAGCACCAGAAGAAGGAGGGATTTCAGTGCAAGGAGGTCATGGTGCAGGTGACTGAGACACACTGCCCAACTGATGTGAGCACCTTGAGATTCACAATGGGAAGGAGCTGGTTTGGTGCAGTGCCTGTGGGAGGGCAGCAAGGTACCCACGCTTCCCCCTTTGGACACAAAGGCAAAGTCCTGCACCTGGGGAGGAACAACCCCATGCACCAGTTATGTGCTGGGGACCACCCAGCTGTAAAGCAGCTTTGCAGAAAATGACCTGGGTGGTCCTGCTGGACACCAAGTTGACAATGAGCCAGTAATGTTTCCTTGCCTCAGACACGGAGCTCATAAAGCAAACCCCATCCTTTTGCACTCTCTAGCGCTTGGGACAATAGCTGTGTCTTGGGCTGGTGAAGAACAGAGAGGTGACTTCCAGCTATGCTGAGGCACTCCGAATACTGTCATATTGAATTAAACTAAGAATCCAAACTGGTGTCAAACCACCCTTGTTGGGGTCTGAAATCAGCAGTAGTGGAGTGTGAGCTTTGCAGAGGCGGGAAAAGGAGGGCTGAAGATACAGAAGGTTGCATTTCAGTGCCTGTGCCGTGGGCAGCTCTCTGCCATGTTTGTTCTGTTGTTGTTCAGCTGCACTCAGGCTCCTTCTGGCTCCGGCTGTTCTGTGGAGCTCATGGACAGAGCAGTGGAGAGTGCCCCTACTGTGACTGGCAAATTCCCTCATGATGAGTGACACACAAGGACACACGAACATGCACAGGCTCATGCACACCAGTGTAAAATCATGCAAAAATCTGCACTGACAAACACTTGCACAAATCCAGCATGCAGACAAGTGCAGACAAGAACACATGCATAAACATGACCAACTGTGCGCTCAACAGGGGAAATCCTGGGGACAGCCCTAGCAGGGATTCTGGTGAGCATTCTGGGGAAGGACAAGGGCCTAAACACGCTAATGATGTTATTTGGGTACGCAGGGTAGACTTGCACAGAGACGGGAGGTACATTGGGAGCCTTGCGGAAGACTGTATTCAAGAAGTCAGTAATCTTGAGCAAAACATGTCTGCTCTACTGGGCCTGGCACTAAAGGCTTGAGAAGCCCATACATTAGCATGAGTAGCTGCTGCAAGGGAATCTGCTGGAGTGCCCTGTGCCAGCCTGTGCTGCGCGTTGGTGGGTGTTATGGCAGAAATAACCTTCCAGCATGTAAGAAGAAGATGTACCTGGGTTTTTTTTGTTGTTGTTACACAAAATAAAAGGCACCACAGCATGGGAATGAACCAGAAGCTCTTTCTGGATGGGATCTGCGCAGCATGTCTTGGGAAAATCCACCTGGGTCTCTAAAATGCTGCATGAATCCAGGGTTCCCAGCATCTGAAGGGATGTAAGGTTTACTTTCTATCTATATTCCTCTTTTTAGTCTGTATTACTAAACCAGACATTTTATTATGCCATTTGTTGTCAGGCCTTTCTTTCTGAGATCTGGAAAGGAGCCTGCACCACATCTCTCCCCATGCCTTCCTCCCTGGTGCAGAATAGGAAGAGGCAAAACAGGCCAGCATAATTTTCCTGGGAGCAGTGTTAGGTGGGATAGGGTCAAACCCAGGAGATGGGCCGCTTCTTGCCAACAGGGCCACAAAAAGACCCAAAGGTGCAACCCAGACTGACATAATTTACTTGACTCCTCCAGCATATGAGCGGAGTTCTCTGCCCATGCTGACATGTTTTGCTCTGGAAATGCTTGTGCCTCTCATCCTGTCACGCAAAAGATGCCTTCACTGGGGAATGTGCTCGGCATAAAGGAGGAAACGAAAAGAGAGCAATTCAGGAAGCCAAATGCAGGCCATAGCATTAGCTGGGATGTTTTGCATTCAGGATGAGCTTGTCAGAAAATAACCACCTCTACAAGGGATGCCTCTGGAAGCCTGGGGCAGTAAAGGTCCATGATAAAAGCCAGCCCAGCTCCTTGCTCTCTCATCCACTTCTCTTGCCTCCTTCTCCTTGGGAGTCAGGTGAGTCTGAAGCCCCTTCTCCTCCTCCGCTTTCTCTAAAAATGAGGTCTCACCTCAATGGAGCTCTCTCAGCTGACCAGCTTTGTCCTATGCCGGATCTTGGGGCTGCTTGTCACGGGAGAGGGAGAAGGTTAGATGTGGAGGGAAGCTGGGACTGTACTGAGGTGGCTACTGGCCTGAGGGGCTAGGCAGTAGCCGCATAGGAGCTGGTGGCTCTTTTTGGGCCCTGTCAGGATGAGGCCAAGAAGC
>NW_008794674.1:8543-17166 GCF_000699145.1 Aptenodytes forsteri
CAAACTTCATGCCGTTGTTTTCAGACTAGCTGGTCATCTCTGGCTTGCACTGGAAGAGGCCAGCCTGGGCTCTCTGAAAACACGGCCAATGTCTCTCTTTCCTGTCTTCCACTCACCCTTTTTCTCTCTTTTGTTTGCTGTCTTGGGCTCCCCTCAAAGCCTGCTGTGAGGACCCCAGAAACCAGCCTGGAGTGACCTGCTAGCCTGTCTCCCTTTGCCGGGCAGGTCGACAGATGCCCTGTGGGAACTCTGCCCCAGGAAAAGGGGAACAGATTCTTGGCTGCTCCTGCTCCTCCCTGCACTGGGGGCCTCCACTTGGAGTGACCTCATTTCCCTCTTTAGGCTCATTAAAAAATTGCTGCAATCCTGCCTGTGTCCCTTTGGTGGTCTTTCCATCTGCACACTGACTGCCGAGGGAGAAAGCCATTGCTTTGGAGGGGAAGTAGGTGGGGGCACAGGAGGTCCCTTCATCACTCCTAGAGGCACTGGAGGGTGGGACACACTGCAGCGAGTCCTCTTTCAGGCACTGCCTCTTGAAGCTGTGGAAGACACCCCTAGTTACTCCACAGCCAATGGCCATCAGTCCTTGCCTTGCTGTGACTCTGCTCAGAAATACCCCCTTGGCCCTGGAGCACGTCATGTGAACAGGAATCCTGACAACTGCTGTCCTCCAGAGAGGAACTGTGGGCCTGTGGGAGGCCCCAGGGAGATCAGCAGTCCCACAGGCTCTTGGAGAAGAGTGCTCCTCTTGCTTTGGGTGGGGCTGTGCTGGGCAGGGAGGCTCAGAGGAAGATGTTGCCAAAGGATGGCTGGAATTGGGAATGGGTAAATAGCCTTGGGGATGGCCCACAGTCCCTACTCCAGCTGCCCCTCCCCTCCATCAGCTGATCTAGGGGCCATGGTCAGCACACCTGTGCATGGTCAGCAGAGACAGCTTCCCCCTGCAGCCCTATCACCTGTCAGCACAGCATCTGGCATGGCCCACCCGTTGCCAACATGCGTAAGTCTGAGGTGTTCACAAGTTAGTATTGGTACCAGCTACAGCAGGCCACACACTGGAGTCCCCTGTTGCTGTGAACCCAACACCCCCTTGGGTGAGGCAGGCTGCATGACAGAGACCCCGCACACCACCAGCACCACAGGACCAGGGTGGAGGACAGAGTGATTCCTACACAGGGTGAGGATGGGGGGCATCTCTTCCACCAGGTTCTGTGGGAGGCAGTGCTGAGTCAGCTGGCAACACAGGGAAAATGAGCATCAGGACCAAGCCCACCTACACCCAATGCAACCATGGGTCCCAGCTCTGGCTTGGCCCCTGGCCCAGGGCCTCTATGAGAGCTCAGGCCTAGGGCAGGCCTGCCCCAGCTCTGCCATATCTGTGCCTGTGTCTGGCCTGGGCTACTGTTGTCCTCCTGGCCTGGCCCGGATCCTAGACAGTCCGTGGCAGTTGCTGGATGGAGACTTCACCTGGGTTTCTCTTGAGTCCAGCCTTGGCCTGAGTCCCAGCACCAGCTCTGACCCTGGGACTGAGACTTTCTACACATAACAAATCTGTTGCCTAGACTACAGAAATAATCAATACATGCTTCTGGGGTAGAATTATCCCCTGTCTAAGATACAAGTCTGAGAAGGACCAGCTCTCTTGTTTTTTTCAGCAGAGCCTTACACCAGGGAGACAGTTCTAGGTGCTTACCTGAGCAAGTGGCTCCCTAGGGCCCATGCTTCCCCGAGACCAGTGAGTGTGGTGGTGAATACGCATCCTCATAACCAGCCTGGAGAGCACTGGCTAGCACTTTTCTTGGCAGATCAAAATGCAGTTTTTTGACTCGTGGTTACCCTCCAAACAGTGCTCTCTTTCCTGAAAGCCTCATGGCCTTTTTAAATCACAATGCTACGGATATTGCTTTCCAGTGGAAGCAACTGCAGCATTCCTGCTCCATGGCCTGTGGATACCACGGTGTCTTTTTCCTATATCACCATAACAAGGGATTACCTTTTCAACAGATTTTAAAACTGTATTCTAACAATCTAGTACAAAATGATCAGATGCTGATGTGTTTTGTAAAATATGAAGACGGAGCTTTCGCCATGACCATAGCTACTTATAATATGTTTCAAAAGACCCAGACCAGCACGTCTTGTAGCAATTTTCATAAATGTATTCTGTAAATAAAACTTACAATCCAACTGTAAGACTGTGAAGGTACTCTTTAAGCTCAGCCCACCCCAACCCAGCCTGCACCACCCCACCCCAACGTGTTTTTTAAATGGACACTACAGACAGCAAAGTTTAAAGATTGTATGAATATAAGCCCCCCATGGCAGGAGGAGTTGGACTAGATGACCTTTTAAATTTTCCTTCCAGCCTAAACCATCCTATGATTCCATGGTTCTATGAATATTTTCATTTCAACAGTAAACTTTACAGGGTGCACCACTGGGGTTTAGGGATATTCATCTTCCTAAGTGGTGTGTGTGAAGCTTCTTGGCCCTCCTCAGTCACTTTTACATGTTCCTAGAGACCCCGGTTTTTGTATGACCCATGACAGAAGATGAGACATTTATCACAGGTTTTCATAAAAACATTCCAGGCTCTAGGTGTTCTCAGGCTGGATGGGCCACAAGTCTGAAGGACACATTGGACTAAATCAAGCAGGCTGGACCCCTTAATGCCACCTCCTTTGTATACAAAACTTTCCTGGTTTTCCCAAGAAGAAATATGCTTGTGGTGCCCTCGTTTACCTAGGAGCACTTGCGCATTCTTCCAATACCGTGGATGCACATTATCAGGCCCTGCCTGAACAACAGGGCTGGAGTCCTCAGGAGTCTCCAGGGGCTTTTCCACCTCTCTCTTGTTTTCTTCTGGAAAAACAGGAGTTATTTTCCCCCATTCCTGATTGCTCTGCTTCTCATGAGACAAGTACTTTTAAAGAGCAGCTGTATACATTTTAGCTTTCTTGTAGGCCATCAAACCTGGTTTCTGGAGAATGTCTCTCATTTCAGCATCCAAAGAGTAGACTGTATCAGCCCTCATGTCTTCCCTGGGTAATGGCAGCACCCGTAGCTGCTCCAGCTGATTTACAGGCACCAGATAAATTTTTTCCACATAGTCCATCACTGCTTTACCAAAAGCCCCATGATGAGCGAAAGAGGAAAACTTAGAGGAGGACTAATAAACCTTCTGGCTTACTTCACCAGTAGCTTCTTTCCTTTGAAGGACACATTTTTACTACTCAGGATTTTAATGGATTTGCATCCCTTTTTCAGCACGTGTACATAGTGGGGTGTTAATGCAATGTTCCCCTTCAAGGTATTCAGGGCAATTTCAGAAATGGCCTTTATCAGATCATCAGAAGGAGCACAGAGTATTGCTTTCCTCTTCCGGTGGCAGGAGCGGAACAACAGCTCCAGGAAGGACAGGTTAGACTTCGAACAGCAAGACATCATGTTTCCAAGTCTGCATGGGCAGCAACACATGCTGTCAGACCAGTTTCTCTCTATTTGTTGCCTAATGCAAATCTTTTTTCTTTTTTTTTTTTTCCCAATATGTAAATGGCAGAAAGCTCTGGTGGGAAAAGACCGCTTATTAGTCTAAAAGCCTCGGGGGTAGTAGCGTTTAGATGGAAAACCAGGTACCCATATGGTGCCTTCATAGCATCTTCAAACACCTCTAAAAAGAACCAGGCCTTGCCAGGATACATCTGTCTGGCTCGGGACACAATCTGGAGCTTAGAGTTGGGGTTCTTAAATAGCACCATATAGTTTGTGTTGAGAGTGATGGTGCAGCTCTTTTTACCCTAGCAAAAAACATTCTGGACAATGTCCAGGATGCTAAGATTCCTGTGATAACATACTTCATAAAAGCTTTCTCAATTTCTCTCACAAGCAGAGTTTCTCAAATCATCAATCACAACCATATTTACTTTCTTAGGGGAAAAAAAATGGTTATCACTAAGACTCCCAGGCAAGTCCTCCACGAATTTGATAAAACGGTATTTCCAGAGCACTTCCTGATACAGCAGTTGCCGGCAACACTAACACCACAGAATATTCCCAGCCATAACAGACAGCAAGTGGTCGGCATTCTTCAGCTGGCAAATGGTTGTAAGTGAGCTGGCTGAGCAGCGTCAGAGTAGGTGAAAGGGAGACAGACAGGATTTTCTCTGAGACGCAGCAACTTGAAGAGCCCCAGACCCCAAATGCAGTGGAGAAGCAGGCAGTGTCTACCCCTAGTATTAAGGTAAGTGCGAACTCTGAAGAAGTTGAAGGATGGAAGCTGGTGACTTCTGGAAGCAGCAGAAGGCTTCTGTCCCACCTGAGGGCTTACAACTACAAAATAGGTTCACTGCCCTCAAAGTTAAAGAGGACCCAGATGTGCCTTGAAGCAAAGGATCTGGTCCACCTGGGATGTTGTGGAGGAACTGGCGAAGCTCATTCAGCCCTCTGACTACTACCTCCTGCTTTTCATAGAATCATAGAATCATTAAGGTTGGAAAAGACCTCTAAGATCATCGAGTCCAACCGTCAATTCACTGCCCTCAAAGTTAAAGAGGACCCAGATGTGCCTTGAAGCAAAGGATCTGGTCCACCTGACCCTAAACCATGCACAACCACCAGGAAGAAGTGGCCAGTGATCATAACGAGTGCCGCCCTGCTGTGGGGGACAGAGGCACTGATCTGCCAGCCTGGCCTATCATCTACAGAGGTTGCTGCCTGCTGGGCACCCAGATCCGGGATGTTGTGGAGGAACTGGCGAAGCTCATTCAGCCCTCTGACTACTACCTCCTGCTTTTCATAGAATCATAGAATCATTAAGGTTGGAAAAGACCTCTAAGATCATCGAGTCCAACCGTAGCCAATGAGCATGACGTCACATGGTATGGAATATCCCTTTGGCCAGTTTGGGTCAGCTGTCCTGGCTGTGCCCCCTCCCAGCTTCTTGTGCACCTCCAGCCTTCTCAGTCCGTAGAGCATGGGAAGCTGAAAAGTCCTTGACTAGTGTAAGCACTGCTCAGCAACAACTAAAACATCGCTGTGTTATCAACATTATTCTTATCCTAAATCCAAAACACAGCACTGTACCAGCTACTAGGAAGAAAATTAACTCTATCCCAGCCAAAACCAGGACACTGTTGGGCACAAATGATACTGCTAGGGGAAACGTGAACAGAATCAGAAGTGATTACAGAGCTCTGCAGGCAGTAGTCAAGGGCATGGGGGCCCAGGTGGTGTTCTCCTCAGTCCTGCTGGTGAAGGGAAAGGGTGTGAGGAGGAGGGCACTGATAATACAGGTCAATAATTGGCTGTGGAACTGGAGTTGGTGACAGGGTTTTAGGTCCTATGACCATGGGACCCTGTTTGCAGAGCAGCATCTGCTCAGGAGAGGTGGGATCCACCTCACCAAGTGGGGCAAAGTTACCTTTGCCAGTAGTAAGATGGCTGACGTGGTAAGGAGGGCTTTAAACTAGGAATGACGGGGGAGGGAGAGAGTGAACTGCAGCCCTCTGAGGGAGTGATGGACACAGTTGATGAGCAAAGGGCCTGGAGTGATGTGCCAGGAAGGGATCACAAGATCAGGAAAACAGGGCTTAAGCGGGCTCACCTCCAGCAGCTGCATGTAAGCAAAGAAATGTCTACAAGGCAGCATTGTGGTGAAATCCCCAAAACCCCTTCTAGGACGTCAACATGCTGGGCTCCCTCTGTCAAGTGTCTGTACACTAATGTACGCAGTATGGAGCATATACATGAGTTAGACATCTGTGTGCAGTTGCAGGGCTACAATCTTGTTGGGATCATGGAGATGGGGTGGGATGGCTCCCATGACTGGCATGTTGCAATGGAGGGATACAGGCTCTTTTGGAAGGACAGGCTGGGAAGAGGAGTAGGACTTGCCCTTTCTGTGAGAGAGCAGTTGGAGTGCATGGAGCTCTGCCTGGGGATAGAAGATGAGCCAACTGAGAGCTTATAGGTAAGGGTTAAAGAGAAGATGGGTAAGGGTGACATTGTAGTGAGTGTCTGCTATAGGCTGCCTGACCAGGAAGAACAAGTGGATGAGGGCCTCTACAGACAGACAGGAGCAGGCTCACATTCACAGGCACTGGTCCTTATGGCAGACTTCTGCCACCTTAACATCTGCTGGAGGGACAACACAGCAGGACATAAACAAGCCAGGAGGTTCCTGGAGTGCATTGACAACTTCATCGCCCAAGTCATAGATGAGCCAACAAGGAGAGGTGCTCTGCTGGAGCTCATACACACCCTGGGAAAGTGATAGAGCAGCTAATCCTGGAAACAATTTCCAAGCACATGAAAGGACAAGAGGTGACTGGGTGTAGTCAGCATGGATTCACCATGGGGAAGTCATGCTTGACCATGCTGATATCCAGCTACAATGAAATGACTGGCTTGGTAAACAAGAAAGGACTGGTGGATATAGTTTACCTTGATTTCAGTACGGCTTTCTACAATGTCTTCCATAGGATCCTTATAGAGAAGCTGTTGATGTACAGGCTGGATGAGCAGACAGTGAGGCGGATTGAAAACTGATTGTCAGTGGGTGATGATCAGTGGAATAAAGACTAGTTGGGGGCCAGTAACTAGTGGTTTCTGCAGGGATCAATACTTGTTCCAATCCTGTTCAACATCTTAATTAATGATCTAGATGACAGGGCAAAGTGTACCCGCAGCAAGTTCACAGTTGACACTAAACTCAGAAGAGTGGCTGGTACACCAGAGGATCATGCTGCCATCCAGAGGGATCTCAACAGGCTGGAAAAATGGGCTAACAAGAACCTCCTGCAGTTCAACAAGGGGAAAGGCAAAGTCCTGCACCGGGGGAGAAACAATCCCATGCACCAGTATGTGCTGGGGACTGCCCAGCTGTAAAGCAGCTTTGCAGAAAAAGACCTGAGTTGTCATGCTGGACACCAAGTCGACAATGAGCCAGCAATGTGCCCTTGCCTCAAAGAAAGCCAACAGTGTCTGGGCTGCACTGGGAGTAATGTTGCCAGAAGGCCAAGGAAGGTGATCGTTCCCCTCTACTCAGCACTGGTGAGGTCACTCCTGGAGTACTGGATCCAGTTCTAGACTCCCCAGTACAAGGGAGATATAGAAGTACTGGAGACAATCCAATGAAGGGGCACAAAGAGGATGTATGAACTGGAGCACCTCTTCTATGAGGAAAGGCTGAGAGAGCTGGGACTGTTCAGCACAGAGAAGAGAGTGCTCAGGGTGGATCTTATCAATGTATCTAAATACCTGAAAGGAGGGTGCAAAGAAGACAGAGCCAGGCTCTTCTCAGAGGTGCCCAGTGACAGGACCACAGGCAATAGGCACAGGCTGAAACACAGGAGGCTCTGTCTGAAACATGAGGGAACACTTTTTTACTGATGAGGGTAACCGAGCACTGGCATGTGTTGCCCAGAGAGGTTGTGGATTCTCCCTCCTTGGAGATACTCAAAAGCCATCTGGACATGGTCCTGGGGAACCTGTGCTTCAGATGGCCGTGCTTCAGAAGGGTGGTTGGACAAGGTGATCTTCAGAGGTCCCTTCCAAACTCAACCATTCTGTGATTCTCCAAAAGACTTTTTATGAAATAACATTTCCCATAGTTTCTAAACCCTTCCAGGATAGCAGAAGAGGGATGCTTTCAGTGCATGCCCATGATCAAAAGCCATAGAGGAGACTTTTAAATTTTTAGTTAGTACTCTTTTGTTGTAGACCACCTTCTGCGTCTTCCAAAGGAGCCTTGGTTTCTACTACCTACTTCTGCTTGTTCCTGGTGATAGAATGTTGCTCTGTCACAATCTTTTTAGGGTCATCACTGTCTGGATTTACACCATAATCCAACACGAGATCCCTCAGTGCCTCAAAATTGATTTTTCCTCTGTTTGTTACATTTAGAGTGATGCCTTCAACCTTTAAGAACACTTCCCTTCAGACTGCAAGTCGCTGTAGGATTTTGGGCCTGATGACACAAACTCCGTAACATGCTCATCTGGAGGACATTTGCCCATCAACTTACCTAAGTAGTCGCCAAGCAGGGAGGTCCCAGTCCCCTGGATGACTCTCAGATATCATAGAATCTGTGTCAAGATAAAGGCAATGGTCTTGCAGGGAACCTAAGAGATTGTAAAGCTTTAGGTGTGCATATGCTGTTGTGAAGCAAGTTATAGAGATGTCAGCATTGTACTCCAGGGTCATGCGCCCTTTGGCATACTTCCATGTGACAGTGGCTACATCCTCAACAATAAAGTCACAATAGGACATATCGTAAGCTGGAGAAAAAAGGTAACCATACAACTGGGCAAAAGCCCAGCTAGAATGCAATCTGGCCGCTGTCGTTAAAGACAACAAAAAAAGCTTTTACAAATATATTAATGACAAGAAGAGAGCCAAGGAGAATCTCCATCCTTTACTGGATGCAGGGGGGAACATTGTCACCGAGGATGAGGAAAAGGCTGAGGTACTCAATGCCTTCTTTGCCTCAGTCTTTAACAGGCAGACCAGTTATCCTCAGGGTACTTGGCCCCCTGAGCTGGAAGACAGGGATGGCGAGCAGGATGAACCCCCCATAATCCAAGACGAAGCAGTTAACGACCTGCTACGCCACCTGGATGCTCAC